>NC_042518.1:16083040-16393596 GCF_900963305.1 Echeneis naucrates
GATCTACATGATTTTTTTTCACTATTTACAGCTCCTTTTTGTGTCAGTTTCCCTTTGGTAAATGTCTGGTTTTCAGAAACTGACTGTGACTCGTGGTGTCCGCTTTCAGTCTTGTCAAAACCAGATTTTCAACAATGTTTTTGAGTCCTCTAAATTCTAACCAAGATAAACAAGTCCCTGTATATCACATGACTGAATCGGTAATCCTGAATTGCTGGAATATCAACCATGATTCAAGCATTCCAGTGGACACCATAGCTGTAAACTGGCATTTGTGGTGGGCCTTGTGGGTATGCATGACCGCAGGTGGCATGGTGTGTTTTGCAGCCTCCTCTGGCTCCGTGGCCACCGTGGCTAGCAGCATCGCCACCTCAGAGCAAACCTTCCAGATCGCTGGCAGCCCAGTGACTGTGGCTGGCCAGGTCCTCACTGCCAAACTGCCTGCTAACAGCAAGATTGTCACGCTCAACATGCCCACTACTCAAGGAGGTAGGGAGCACGAGTGTCATCCATTTCCGCTGGCCTTCAACTTGCCAAAATGGATGAAAGAGTTATGTGAGAGCCTGAAATCTCCCCTTCAGGTATTGAGGTTGAGCATGGATGATATCTTCAGTGCAACTTTTTTTTCCGTTTATTGACGTTTTTGTGACATGTCTGCTTGTGGGTTTGTGTTATTTTGTTGTTTTTTTTTTTTTTTTATGGTGGAGGGGGGGTGTTAATGTACAACAGCATTTAGAAGCATTCTCAGTCTGAGTTGAGTTTGAGCTATTGTCATCCCATCGGCTGAGTGCTTGTCCCAAGCACTTTTCAAATGATTTTTGAGAGGATTTCAGTTTTAAAGCAAAAAAGACATTTCAAAGCTCTGCCCCACACACACGGTGCATGCTGTGCCACTTCTGTATTTCCGTGATCTGTACTACTATATATAGTCTTCTTACACAACTGTTTCTGTCAACAGGTGTAGTCCAGCAGAAGGTCCTAGGCATCTTCCCTTCTGGGCCTCCAGCAAACCTTAGAACATACAGCACACTACATCCTACAACTGGCAACATCAACCTCAGAGCCACCACATCTGGCTCAACTACACAGCAGCAGGTATTTTGTTTGCCACTGTATCCTTTTCAGTTTTAACTGGAAGCTATGGAAAATACTAAGCATAATCATTGATGATTTCACTGTTGTTTTGCTTTCCAGGCCACCACAGGAGGCCAAACACAGCCAGGTGTTACAATGAGCCAATCGTCTACCTTGTCTACCACTGTGGGCTCAACAATGGTCAGAAGTCCAGTGTTGGCTCCACAAGGTATTATAACATTTATTCCCCAGTGAATGTGGTCAGCTTTTGTAGCCGTTGTATCAATGAAACTATGAAAAAAATCCCTTCTCATCGCCTCCAGGCCAACTTCAGCAGGCTGTGACCCAGATTGGCCGTGGGCAGCCAGCAGCCACAGCTGTGCCAGGTTCTACACCCTTGCAGACGGCAGCAGCCACTCAGAGAGTGGCAGCAGGTTCTGCACTGTCACCTCGTGCAGCTACGGCTCCTGGACAAGCCCCTGTAGCTCCCCCTCAAACCAACAGACCCCAACAGGGTCAAGTCAAACTAACAATGGCACAGCTCATGCAGCTAACACAGGGAGCTCAGGTGAGGGGCACATTTTCATCTGACTAACACACCAAGTTAATCGAATATTGTCCACTAATTGGTATGTATCTCATATACTTTTGACGAAGTTTGCTTCTCAAAATCAGCTTATAAAGTAATTGTATTATTATTAGGTGGACATTTAAAATCACATAAATTCCTTTTGTTATCACTTCTGCAGGGTGGAAACCCAGGTCTGACAGTGGTGATCCAGGGTCAGGGCCAGACTCAGGGCCAGCTGCAAATCATCCCACAGGGTGTAACAGTCATCCCTGGACCTGGTCAGCAACTAATGCAGGCTGCTATGCCTAATGGTCAGGTCCAGCGCTTCCTCTTCACTCCCATGCCCCCATCCTCATCTGCTTCGACTTCAACTTCAGCACCCAATACTTCAAGCCCTACAAAGCCTGCCTTGTCACAAACCCAAATGTCAGCTCCAGCTCAAGCCAGAACTGTTGCACAGGTCCACACGACTCCCTCAGCCTTGGCCCAAACCCAAATGGTAGCCCCCGTACCTGCCCCAACACAAATGCCAAGTTTGAACACCACTCCACCTTCAATCCCTGTGCAAACCCAATTTGCAGCCCCTGTCTCAGCACAAGCTGCAGCCCAGCCACAGGTTTCAGCTGCTACCCCCTCATCCGTCACTGCACAATCACAAGTGTCCACTCCTGTGCCTACTCTGCCACAAGCTGTAGCCCAGGTCTCCACACAGGTTTTACCCTCCTCACCAGCTTCTCTGCCCTCACAACCTCATGTGGCAAGATGTGTGCCTGCCCCAGCACAAAATGCAGTACTAGCTGCAAACCAAACTGATACCCAAGCCGTGATCCAAACACAAGCCTCCACCCTTACCTCAGGCTCATTCCCTATAACACATACTGCAGTGTCACTACCTGTTGCCCCCCAGTCCCAGGTCCAGACCCATATCCTCAGTTCCCCCTCAGGGTTAACCTCAGCCCCTGCTCAGATGCATGTTGCTGCCCCTGCCCCTGCTGTAGCCCCTGTCTCAGTCAAGACTCCCCAAGCTGCTTCCACAGCAGCAGCAAATAACCCGACCCAAATGCAAGCTTCTGCCTCTCTTCCCTCGGCAATCCCAGTTCCAACCCCTGCTGTAGCTCCAGTCTCTGCCCCTGTCATAGCTGTTGTCTCCACCCAAATATCTGTCCCATCCCCAGCTCAAGCTCTAACCCAAATTCAAGCCACAGCTCTGGTTCCCCTTCATGCTGCTGTGGCCAGTGCAGTTGTCACACCAGTCACAGCCACCTCTACAACACCATCAGTGCCAGGTAAACCACTTACAGCAAAACTAATCAGTTGTTGGTCTGCATACATACATAATCATTGACTTTTGTGTATTGAGACTTGTTTTAATTTACATGATTTCACTTAATTCATTTCTTCCTCCTTTTGTAGCTCTGATAGAGCAGAGGGTAGCTCAGCCCCAGGTTTGGACCCCAGCCGCATCACAAAGTCAGACTCCAGTTCAACCAGCTCATCAGACTGCAGCTCCCATCCAGGCACCTGTCCCAAACACTGACTCTGCCCCTGCATCTGCATCCACTCATTCACGTGTTACCCCTCTCCCTCAAGCATCCCTTACTCCTCAGTCTCAAGCACAAGTCCAGCAACCTGCTGTGGTATCCATGCAACAGGTCCCTCAAATGCCAGTCTCAGCAGTGCAGGTTCATATGAAGGGATTACCCGTCTCTACTGTTGTGACTACTGTTAGACCCTCCCAACCTCAGCTTCAGCCCCAAACACAATTACAACCCCAGCCTCAAGCCCAGATCCATGCACAGATTCAAGTCCAACCCTTTGGCCAAGTCCAACAAATGCCACATATTCAGGCTCAAGCGCATCTCCAGTCCCAAGCACAGGCCCAAATCCACCCCCAGGTCCGAGTTCAGTTTCAGCCACGGGCACCCCAAACCCAAGTCCAGCCCCTTGCTCAAATCCAACCTCAGGTGCAGTTTCAGTCCCAGACCCAAACTTTACCACAGGTCCAGGCCCCAACCCAGGCTCAACTCCAGTCGAGGGTCCAACCTCAGTACCATCCCCAAGTACAAGCTTCATTTCAAACACAGACGCAAACCCAACCCCAGGCTCAGCAACAGCCTCAGGTCCAAACTCAGCCCCAGGTTCAGCCGCAGCCTCAGGTTCAATCTCAGGCCCAAACACAACTCCATCCCCAGGTTCAGGTCCAGTTCCAGCAACAGAGCCAGATTCAGACTCAGGCCCCGCAGCAACCCCAGGTGCAAACTCAAGTACAAACTCAGCCCCAATTTCAAGTCACGTCACCCCAACAGACCCAAGTCCAGCAACAGCTTCAGGTCCAAACCCAACCACAAGTCCAGACAAAACTCCAAGTCCAGTTCCAGCCTCAAAGCCAAAATCAAGTTCAAACGCAGCCACAGCTTCAGGTCCAGTCTCCAATCAGGCATCAGCTCATCACAGTTCCTGGCCTGCAACAGCCAGTCCAGCTTCTGTCGGCCCTGCCAGCCCATGTGGCTGCCCAGATCCAAGCTCAGATCCAAGCCCAGGCGCAGCAGCAGGGCGGCACAGTTCCACAGCAGATCAAACTGCAGCTTCCTATCCAGATCCAGCAGACAGGGGGGCAGATTCAGGCCCACCCAATCCAAAATATGGTTACCATACAGGCTCCAGTGAGTGTCCAGGAGCAGCTTCAGAGGATGCAGCAGCAGCAGCAGCAGCAGCAACAACCACCACCGCCACCACCACCACCACAGCCACAACCAAAGAAGAAGAAACACCATGAGGTAAAAAGGGAACAGAAAGAGCAGAATCTGCAGGCTGTCAGCTCTGGGGACAGCATCCAAAAACAGGTGTGACACAGAACAATTGACAGTGGTGTGTTCCTCAAAGATACTGTAGATATTAATGCAGTGTGGTTTTTGTTATCAGTCGGTTGTGAAGCAGAATGCTACAGCAGAGCAGCTAAAACAGAGGAAGACATTGGCTGCAGCTGAGCGGGAGGAGAACCAGAGGTTTGGATTTTTGTCACATATGAGTAGTTCCTGTGGATGACAAGCAGTTTCATTGTATTGAATAGCATGTTTTCCTTTTGTTGTACAAAAACAAAAAAATATCCCACAATGTAAGCAACATCATAAGCGCATCCCCAATTTAACCAAGATTAGTCTGTGATATGTCTCTCTCTTTTTGTCAGAATGATTGTTTGCAACCAGGTGATGAAGTTCATTCTCGACAAGATTGAGAAGGATGAGAAGCAGGCAGCTAAGAAGCGAAAGAAGGAGGAGGTGGTGGAGCAGAAACGCTCTAAGCAGAACGCGACCAAGCTGACTGCTCTGCTCTACAAGCACAAAGAACAGCTGAAGGCTGAGATCCTGAAGAAGAGGGCCCTATTAGACAAGGAGCTGCAGCTGCAAGTACAGGTTAGCACATGTTCTCCCTATGAGTATCAAAAATATTCTGAATGAATGGATGAATGACACCAATATTGCCTCGAAGGGAATCAGGTGTCAAAATTTACAGAGGAATTTGAAATGCATTCAGCAAGATGCAACACAATAACATTACATGTTTTGTGTCCTTTTCAGGAGGAGCTAAGGCGGGACATTGCCAGGCTACAGAAAGAAAAGGAGAAAGCCCGAGCTGCTATCACCCAAGCTGCTGCTGCGACAGTCAAAGCGGCCTCTTCCCACTCCTCCCATCCTTCCCACACACATTCCTCTCACAGTACCCAGATAGTGGCCTCACCTTCCTCGTCGCATAAACGCAAAAGGGAAGAAGAGCGAGACAAAGACAGAAACAGAGACAGGGACAGGCATCACGACAAGGACAAGAAACGGGACAGGGAAAAGGACAGAGACCGATACAGAGACAGAGATAAAGACAGAGACCGGGATCGAGAGAAGGATAGGAACCGAGAGCGGGACAGACACCGGGACAGGGACAAAGACAAGGACAGAGATAGGGACAGAGATAAGGAAAGAGATTCTAGCTCCTCTAAACACAAGAAGAAGAAGAAACTCTCTTCTACCTCAAAGGATCACAAGAAGGACACCAAACTGTACTGCATCTGCAAAACACCCTACGACGAGTCAAAGTAAGTTCAGATGGAAGAGCTAATTTATTGTGATGACACTTAAACACTGTGATGCACATGAGACAGTTTGATGATGAAACAAGTCCTAGCAATGTTTTCCTCTTGTCTCAGGTTTTACATTGGCTGCGACCTGTGCTCCAACTGGTTTCATGGAGCATGTGTTGGCATCACAGAGAAGGAAGCCAAGAAGTTAGAAGACTTTGTGTGTAACGATTGCAAACGTGGCCAAGAAGGAGGAAGCAACGAGGAGCTGTACTGCATCTGCCGGACACCATATGACGAATCACAGTATGGCTAAGTATTAACGTGAACAAATCAGGCCCAATAATCAGTATTTCTTCTATGTGAAGAGGTGTAGAAAAACCTGGTCCCTGATAATTCGTCGGCACATCGGCCAAAGGCTCCACATGAATGAATGAGCTAACGACGATGTATTCAATTTTGACCCACAGGTTTTACATAGGCTGTGACCGCTGCCAGAACTGGTACCATGGGCGTTGTGTGGGCATTCTGCAGAGTGAGGCCAACCACATTGATGTATACGTATGCCCGCAGTGTCAGTCGACAGAAGACGCCATGACGGTCCTCACCCCGCTCACTGACAAAGATTATGAGGGATTGAAAAGAATATTGCGCTCATTGCAGGTATGACACCTCTGTATGTTTAATTGTCTTTACTCAGCTAATGTTAATAACATTATTACTTCAAAACCATATCCTTTGTTTTGCTTATTTTTACTTTACATTGATGTTTGAGCTTCACTGTACAGAATGATGTACAGTTGTGTTCAAAATAATAGCAGTCCAACATGACTAACCAGATCAATCGCTGTTTTTGTTTGAAATTATATTGTTAGATGGCATATAATTTACCAGTAGGTGTAGTAGTCATAGAAAACCAACAGACTCAACACTCATGATGTTCATGCTCCTGAGCCTGTGTAATTGAATCAGCAATTGAAAGGGGTGTGTTCAAAATAATATCAGTTTGGAGTTCCATTTGTGAGGTCATTCATTCTGTGGTGAAGAAAAAAGAAAAAAAAAAGACAGGTGTCAATCAGGTGGCCCTTATTTAAGGATGAAGCCAGCACATGTTGTACATGCATTTCTCTCTGAAAATGGGTTATTACAGCCATTGTTCAGAAGAACAGTGTACTTTGATGAAAACCTTGATTGGAGAGGGGAAGACATATAAAGAAGTGCAGGAATTGACAGGCTGCTCAGTTAAAATGATCTAAAATGCTTTAAAATGGAAAGCAAAACCAGTGAGACGTGGAAGAAAATATGAAAAGAAGACTACCATTTGAATGGCTCGAAGAATGATCTGCCAATGATCAGCTCCAGAGTAATCAAAGACCGGTTAGTACTGTGACATTTAGAAGATACAGGTGTGATGATAATCTACTGGCAAGAAGCCCCTTAAAAGAAATTACTGAAGAGGATACAATTTGCCAAAGAACACATCAACTGGCCTAAAGAGAAATGGAGAAACATTTTGTGGACTGATGAAAGTAAGATATTTATTATATATTTTTTTAATTATTATTCTTTTTCTTTTGGGCCCAAGGGCCAGAGACAGTTTGTCAGATGACCCCCAGACACTGAATTCAAGCCACAGTACACTCTGTAGACAGTGAAGCATGATGGTGCAAGCATCATGATATGGGGATGTTTCTCTTGCTATGGTGTTGGGCCTATTTATCACAACCCCCCCACCCGCTCTCCGCAGCGACTATAAATAGTATCATTTGTCTATAAAATTGTTATAAGTACACCTTTATATAACATTGTGTTCTTATTACCATTAAAGAAAAGAAAGGAATATAGATCACACTTTATTCTAGTACAGCAAAAAAGCCTGTTCCACGGGGTCACACACCCCCTCCCCCCCGGCATCACACCACTCCGCCTCACTATTTGAGAAGCACTGCCTTATGCTGAAGAGGAAATACCCTCGTTTACGCAGTATCTTGGCTCCAGACCAACAAAATTAAAGTTATGGAGTTGCCATCCCAATACCTAGACCTTAATACCAGGGAAAACTTGTGGGGTGTTTCTGAGGCAAAACCAAGAAATGTAAAGGAACTGTGGATTGTTCTTAAATCATCCTGGGCTGGAATACCTGTTCACATGTGCCAGAAGTTGGTCGACTCCATGCAACACAGATGTGAAGCAGTTCTTGGAAGCAGTGGTTATACAACTAAGCCTTAGTTTAATGATTTTGGATTACTCACATTTTTAGATACACTGATATTATTTTGAACACAACCGTATCTTTGTTAGCAGACTGTTTTCAGATTGTAAAGTTAGCATACTAACAAGCAAGCCTGCAACTGTCTTATCACTTTCCCTATGCAACTCACTTCACCCCCAGAAGCGTAGGGGTCCCAATAATAATCAAAAGCTCTTGTCCAATGATAATCATTGTCACCGTTATTTCTCCAAGAAGAGCACTCTTGTCTTACAGCATGGCTGGAGCAGAGAAGTATCAACTTGGCTTAATGAACAATAGAAAGTGTTTTGCAAGATTTGAGGAAGCAGTTATTTAAGAAAATTATTAAACACAAAGGATACTGTTCTTTGTTCTATATTAGTATAATAAAAAGTATACCTTTACAAACCTTTGTCTAATATGTTTTTCAGCAAAGATGATATTGAGAGCTTTTGAATTTCTTGTTATTTTAACAGTCTCACAAAATGGCATGGCCTTTCCTTGAACCAGTGGATCCCCATGATGCACCTGATTATTATCGTGTGATCAAGGAGCCAATGGGTAAGGACAAATAACAGCAACTGAGTGGCTGCTTCATAAATTGTGGAAACCCTGCCTGCAGTGAAGTTGTCTAGTTGTTTGTGTTGAGATGCACTAGCAGTCAAAAATTTGGGCACACTTTTCGATTCATTTGAATGAGAAAGTGTGTCCAAACTTTTGAGTGGTAGTGTATGTTCCATGATATATTTCTGCATTTGATTCCCATGCTTGACACATTCGTCCATCCCTTACAGACTTCTCCACAATGGAAACCCGTTTGCAAAAGAGATATTACCACAAGCTCACAGAGTTTGTGGCTGACGTGACCAAAATCTTCGACAACTGCCGCTACTACAACCCCAATGACACACCCTTCTTTCAGTGTGCCGAAGTGCTGGAAGCCTTCTTTGTACAGAAGCTCAAAGGTTTCAAAGCGAGCAGGTAAGGCTGGGTGATTCTGCTGCTGCACACCCCAACCGTCCCCAGTTTTCTCTCTTCTCCATGTTTTATGTTTGCGTGCTGTAAACTTCTGGCTCAGAACACATTGGCTGTTATGTTAGTCCCATTTATTCTTTTCCTAATGTTTGCATTTATGCCTGCCATTCACTCTTTGTTTGTAGCACTGGCATGTCTGCAGTGAAGGTATTTGGCAGCAGAATGTGCTTTACTCGTAGACTAGAGTTGGCTTTCAACAATGAAATAGTTTTAAGGGTTGCTTGGCCATACTAAAACCAACAAAGCTGACAACCATTAAGACATGTCTGATGTCCTAACAAGCCTTAGTGCCATGTGACATCTGTTTCAGGTATCATCTTGCATTTGTGTCTGTTCATCTTTTCTGCATGCCTTTGATTTATGCCATCCCATTTTCTTCTTTCTTACAGATTGTCAGATTCTTAAGTGGGCCAGTCTAGCTGGAGTCTGGACTGGATGCTGGGGTTTCTAGTAATAATAACATTCAAACATTATGTTTCCAGGAAATAAAAATCTAAAATATCCATTAATAACAAAAAACAAGAGGACACACTTAAACACAAATTGTGCTTTCGTGTAAATGCCACCCAGGCTTAAAATTTCAATAACCATGTTTTTGGTAATGATCACGAAACGGCAGCCATGTTGACTTGTGTTACTCATGCAATTGAGGGATATGCTTTCTCCTAATCAGGACATTGGCCTTTTTGAGCAATCCATCATCCAGTAGCTAGATTGTTTTCAGTAAGATTTTTAACACAGTTTGGTTCTGAACTTGTATTTATTTTCTGCTATACAGCTGAGTTTGATTAGACATGATCACCTCAAAAGGTATATGAATATATAAAACTGCATATTTTATTATCGAGAAATATTTATGTGACATTTTGTATGTTACTCCACCAGGAGTTGTTCAAGTGGTTTGTTGAGTGTACATATGTTTTATCATGTACGATGGTTGTAAGATATATCTAACTTTGAATGTTTGGATGTTTTAAACTAACATGGAGCAAACCATTTTAGATAATGTTTTAGGAGACCAAAATGTACCACCAAGAATCAGGAATTTCATCTCATTTGATAATGTAACCTCAGCTGTAGTTGTGAAAGATTTCCTCAGTAATAATGGCATTCCCAATAAAATTACACCAACATGGCTGCAAGATGTCTGCTGACACCTCTGCATTATGTCTGTTTCTTGATCTGTCACGCCATCCAACAAAATATGAAGGGCTCTCAATTTTCCCCTCTCTCCACATTCTATAGGTCTCATAACAACAAGCTACAGTCTTCTTCAGCCTCTTAAAAAAGCATCGCACATTGCTCAGACAAATGCACTTGCCAAGAATATGGCTTTTCTGAACTGTAACTCTGTGACGGACTCTGCCTCAGCCCCTGTTTGGGATCTGTTCCTCTGACTGTTGGTGCGACCAGCACTGCTGCTTTCACTGAACTGTTGAGGCAGAGCTTCCCTCTGCCCATTTCAGCTCTAAGGGACCTTTTTGGACCTTCATCAGTGGGACTGTACTGAGGACCATGAGACATTTCAGAAGAAAGTTTACCTCGGAGAAAAGACTCTTAAGGAGCTCTCATATTTCCATGTACTTTATTTTTTGATCTCAGCCTTTTTATTTTTCTCCTGTTAAAATCCCTCAGGCCATTCTTCTGGTCACCAAGTCCAAGAAAAAAGCAAGCTGAATACTGACTGTACAAGAGCTGAGATTGACTGAGCATAATGTATCAAGAGTTTTGTGTCTAAATTCAGATATCATGGTGGAACAACTTTTTTTCTCCCATTTCCACTCATTGTTTAGTCTGAAGTGGCATGAAAGACAGTTGTACTAAATATCTGGACATCAGTAGTCTGCTTGGTTAAACCTCTATAACCTACTAAAAAGTATGGTAATAAGCTATTGTAAATGAATTGCCCTGCAGTAGTGACTGAATGACTGAGAAGGATGAAACCATGTATTTGAAGGTTCCTGCCCTGTTTGTAAAAATTTGTCAGATTTTGACTTGATTCTTTTTTTTTTTCTTCTTTTTTTTGTATTACAGCTGAAGAAATATTGATGTATATGGAACTTAATAAAATGGAAAAGATTGATTTCTTCCTCATATATTTGTGGCAGAAAGGGGAGTGTTGTTGACACACTTATGCCTAAAATGTGTTTGCATGCGGGAAAGGACTGAATACATGCCACACCTGATATAAAGCAGAAATGGTGTAAATACAGACCAATAAATCCCACCTGAAAAAAGAAAAACATTGCCAAAGATTTCAGCACAGCTGCAGTGTTTTAATTGGCATCTCTTAGGCACTGTTTACAAAGGAACCCATATATGACAGTGACAAAAAGTTTATTCCAATGAGTTAATCTGGCTCTGTGAGCTGAAATGTTTGAACTAGAAATACAACTTGTAAAATAAATAATTTTAACAATTTTTCATCGGTCAAACAGATAGTCCAACTTGAATTCTTAAAATAATAAACAGATGAAGATGAAACTCAGACACTAAATGTAGAGTAGATATCAGGCAGAAAAACAGCAGTATAACTATTTAAAATGAATATGACGCTGTGGTTTTCTAAACTGAGGTTAATTTGGTGTGTGTCTGAGCTGTCGGACACACGTCGCACCGACCTTGGATCGGTCCGTCTATCCTGAACCTCCGCTTGAGAAGCGGCAGACACAGACGCAGAACCGACCCAGGGTCCGCCGTGGTCTCGCGAGCTTTGCCGAGGAATGACGTCACTTCCTGCGCTCCCAGTGATTTTTTTTCAAACCGCCCAATGAGCGGAGGCAGCCGGATGCCCTCGCTCAAACAGTCCAATCAGGAGCCTTTTTTCTAGTAATTTAAAGGTCTGTGCGGCACTTTGTGATCACCACAACTTCTGCTCCAACTCGAGGTAAGATCCTGTCAGGTAGCTTTAGTTAAAGGAATGTGCTTTTGTTTAATCTTTTTAAATGGTAAAAACGGTTTCCCGCATCAGGCCGCCACTGCCTGTGTTAGTGAAACACAGCTGGAGTTAGCATGTTGGTCTCTCTGCTCGATCACGAGGCAGCTCAAAGTTGAACGTCTAACTTGTTGTTGTTTTCTTTGTGTGCAGGAAAAAATCCCACAAAGAATATTTCCACTGCTGCTAAGTCCTCCTGTCACTGAAAATGTCTGAGAACGTCGCCCGTCTGAACAAGTTCAAGAACAAAGGCAAAGATGCCAATGTGAGTTCTGTCCCAGTTACGTTTTCCACTGATGTTGGGAATAACAAATGTCGCTGACTCGGATTTATTTGAATGAATCCACTCAGGAGCTTCGTCGTAGGAGGGTGGAGGTAAACGTGGAGCTCCGCAAGGCCAAGAAAGATGATCAGATCTTCAAAAGAAGAAACATGGCCGCATTTCCTGATGAGGCGACCTCTCCTCTTCAAGAAAGAACCCAGAACTGTCAGGTAAAATCCATGACTGCCAACGTCACTCCGGCCCTCATGAAACACTTATTAAATGCTATTTGCATCTAGGAATTCAATATTGTCCTTGACGTTGTCAAAACAATGACACAATCTAATACCCATGAATACAACACTATGCAAAAGATTAAAAGACAAAGGAGTCTTAGATTTCAACAGCTCAAAGATGACACTCCTAAAAGTATCAGGGATATTTTAATGGTTTGCTTGTAGAATATCGCCTTTTTTTTTTTTTTAATATATATATCTAATAGCCCATTGTTATTGGTATGTAAAAATTTGCAGACGGCCAGGCAATGGACAGTGGAAGAGATTGTTGCCGGCGTGAACAGCGGTAATGCTGAATCTCAGCTCCAGGCGACACAGGCTGCACGGTAATAATGGTTCATGGGATAACAATGTATGCTGAGCTTTTACTGCTGCACTCGCTCACTTCTACTGTATTGTCCTGAATGCAGGAAACTGCTCTCTCGTGACAAGCATCCTCCCATTGACCAGATGATCAGTGCCGGCCTCATCTCCAAGTTTGTTTCATTCCTGGCGCTGACCGACTGCCCCCCAATTCAGTTTGAGGCTTCCTGGGCTCTGACCAATATTGCCTCTGGGACATCTGATCAGACAGCTGCTGTCGTGGAGGGGGGGGGCATTCCTGCTTTCATAAGCCTGGTGACATCCACCCACCAGCATATCAGCGAGCAGGCAGTCTGGGCCCTTGGAAATATTGCAGGTAATTAAGGCTGTTCTTTGTTTTTATGGTCGGTTCATAACTATGGGCATAGAAGCAATGCTTCATTCTCCTCCTTTCCTGTTTAGGTGATGGATCAGTTCTCCGAGACAGAGTCATCAAACATGGAGCTGTGGCCCCTCTGCTCAGTCTTCTGTCAGTCCCTGAACTCTCTGTCTTCAGTGTAAGCGTTTTTATTGTTGTGGTGTGTGTGTGTGTTTTTGTGTTGTAACAGATTTTCTTTAGTCAAATTAAAATTGCCCACCATATGAACATTTCTGCAGCATTTCTTCTACTGACCACTAGAAGGTGCTACTCCGCGGCCAACTAAATCCTCCCCCTCTCTCTGTCTTTCCAGACAAGCTATGTGAGAAATGTGACATGGACACTGTCAAACCTTTGCCGCAACAAGAACCCCTCCCCACCTATGACTGCAATCCAGCAGATCTTGCCTGCTCTCATTCGTCTGCTACACCACGATGACTTGGAGGTGTTGGCTGACGCGTGTTGGGCCGTTTCATACCTGACAGATGGTGCAAATGACCGCATTGAGGTGGTGGTCCAGACTGGTGTAATTCCTCGCCTGGTGAAGATGCTTGGTTTTGATGAGCTGCCCGTCATTGTACGTATGAAGTCTCACTTGTGTTGGTCATTCTCATTGGAAATGATACAAGCTTGATGGCATGTAGTCTAGTGCAGTCCCCAACCCTCGTTTAAAAATCACCTTTGACCCTGTCCAGACTCCTGCACTGCGTGCCATAGGAAACATTGTGACCGGTACAGACGAGCAGACACAGGCAGTACTTGACGCTGGGGCCCTGTCCATGTTCCCCCGACTGCTGAGCCACAAGAAAGCTAACATCCAAAAAGAGGCAGCCTGGACTCTGTCCAACATCACTGCAGGCAGGGACACCCAGATCCAGGAGGTCATCAACGCAGGCCTTGTTCCATACTTGGTTGATACACTTGCACGGGTATGTTTTTATTAGTGGGATTTGTGTCACTAGTTCAGACCAGTATTGTTTTTTTTTTTTTTTTATTATTTTTCCCAACAAACTAAATCTGATGTTGCTGACTAACTTTATATGTCACGTTTGTCTTTTTGCAGGGAGACTACAAAACTCAGAAAGAGGCTGTGTGGGCTGTTACAAACTACACCAGCGGGGGCACTGTTCAGCAGGTGGTTTACCTTGTCCAAGCTAATGTGATTGAGCCTCTTCTGAATCTGCTCTCATCTAAGGATAGCAAAACTATCCTGGTCATCTTGGATGCCATCACCAATATCTTCATGGTGAGTGCCCTTTTCTATAGAAAAATAAAGGCTATCCAATCACAGATTTTTCTTGAGCTGGCAAGGTGGCTATAAAATGCTTTGCTGTGCTTTCTTGTCAGGCTGGGGATAAAATTGGGGAGTCGGACAAGCTGAGTCTAATGATGGAAGAATGTGGTGGACTGGACAAGATCGAGGCTCTGCAGTCTCACGAAAATGAGATGGTTTACAAAGCAGCCCTTAACCTGATTGAGAAATACTTCTCTGAAGAGGTAAGCGTCTTTAAGTTTGTGAAATTCACTTTTCATGCAATGACCAGGAGTGAATTTAACACTTTTGTTCATTTTTATTTTCAAAGGAGGAGGTGGTGGAGTCCGTTGCTCCACAAGCAACTACTGACGGTTATGCATTTCAAATCAGTGAAAACCAGAGCACTTTCAATTTTTAGGTAACTGTGTGATCTTTTTCTCTCAACTGTACTGTACCGTAATTACCACTGTTTGTCCTTTATTCATGTAATTGTAAAGTTTGCCTCTTTTGTATGTACTGTACATACTATTTTTAAGGTGACTGTAAATAAAGCTGTCAGATCATGGGTGGAGGTTATTATTTTGTCAGTTTTCTATTGTTATCTGTATTTCATGTGGTGGGGGGCTTGGGATGGATGCACTTTGGACACTTCACCAGGTTATTGCAGGACACCAAGGACTTACACAGCCACCAATTCCAATAAAGCCCATGTCTTTGGGCTGTGGGAGGAGGTCGGCGTAGCTGGAGGAAATCCATACAGGTGCAGGAGAACATGGAAGCTGCTGATGGGGGGGCCCTGAGCTTAACCCCAGCACACACTTTCTGTAAGGGGCCTGTGTAAGATAAGATCGTACTTTATTTATCCCATGTAGAGGAAAATCGTCTGTACAGCAGCAATGACAGGTATAGACAAATACAAGGAAGTATGAGGGGGAAAATATAAAGTGGCAGTGAGTGTACTTGCACAAAATAAAAACAAATGTAAACATGCTACTGCAGGCAGCTGCCTTCAGGCCATATTTATTAAATGCTGTCCCAACAACATCGTACTATTTTAGGAGACAGGATTTTTTTTTTTTTTTTTTTTAATTAAAGAAACAACTGACCATTGTTATAAACAATAATCATGGGAGTGGTGCTCATACATTTTAATGAGTATAATATTCAGCGCCAGAGCCTTTTGGCTTTTTTTTTTGTTTTTTATAAAAGCTAAGATGTTATTGACACCTGTTACATCGTGGCGTCCCAATAAGTTATGCTGTGAAACCTAAATAAATCCCTACGTCCTTGTTCGAGTCTGGGGCCGATCGGAGAGGACCCACGGGGCCCTGGATGAGTGGATTACAGTGAGGTGCCACATGTTGGAGACGTGTTTCGCCCTCCTCCTCCCCGGAGCGTGTTGTCGTCAGCGGTCAGCTCCCACCAGCAGCCTCCTGAGGTGGGACTTAAACTGGAGGACTCCACAGTCCAACTCTCGCCGAGCGGAGAGGAGGACCCGGTCCGAGGCAGAGGCTCCTGCCGATGATGTGAAGAGAGACACTCCCTCAGCAGCCACTTCGTCCGCTTCACCGGGGACAAGTCCTTTTTTTTTTTAATTCAATTTTATATTACATGCACTTTGCAGCGGTGCTACATTCGCTATTTTCTTCCCCTCTTTTTGTTTTTTTTTTAAGCATTTGTGAACGATCGCTATGGCAGTTCAGTCCACATCCGGGCCACAATGCCTTGACTCCATTATTGTCTAAAACTGGCGGAGTGGCTGACAAACCTTGATATTTCTTCCCCATTTAGCGACACATTTTTGTTTCGTGCGTGAAGGCTGGGACCGAGAGGAGATGTCTAACCAAGGAGTTCGGCGGAATGGCCCGGTGAAGCTGCGACTAACAGGTAGCTAGCAATGCTTTTAAATCCCCAACTCAATCCCCCACACACTAGCTAGGTAGGCTCGGTGTATTTGTTGGAAAGGAACAGTTCCCATGGGCCATGGAGTTGGCTTACCGCCGGGTGGCTCTCCTATGATTTATTTATTTATTTATTTATTTAAGTTAAGGGTTTGTTTAAAAAAAAAAAAAAAAAAAAAAAAAAAAAAAAAAGCAATGTTGAGTTTAAAATGTGTGTTTTCCCCAGTGAGCGCTAACATCAGGGGGGCTGGCCTGACACAGCAGTAGATAAGGCTGAATTTGGACATACCGCTCTTGGAAATAGACCCAACCTTGTGATTGTCGCCAGCAACCACCTCCAGCCATAGCGCGGAGCCCGGAGTAATGTAGCCGTGTGTTGTGCTGCCGAGGCGGCTGTCTCTACGCGGCACGGCCACGGGGCTATGTTTAACATGGCTTTTTGACCTCTCCTATAAATGTAAATATTTGCAGTGCCCTCGCTGGCTCACGCTGCTCTGCTGACAGACGAGCTCCAGTGAAGTTGGCTAGCAGAGGTTAGCCTAGCCAGATAATCGAGCCTTTATGCCAGGACAGACCTCGGCGGAGATGACAGGCAGCTCCACGGGTCAGCAGAGTGCAGCTGAACGGGGACAGTGTCCTCCAACCGCCTCCTGACGGACAGCTGCCTCCTTTGTTCGCCACTGGCGTTGAAACAGGTCACCAATAACTTGTATTCATACAGTATTAGTTCAGCCTCAACTCATGAGCCCCTCATCCATTGTGATCCGCTCAGACACTCGAAGCTGGGGCCGTTCAGACTGAGTCATTTGCTGTGAAGTAACATACACTTGTGCTGTCTGTTTGGACATCTTACTTCCTTCCCTCAGCTGATTGCCTTGTGCCTCCTCAACAGCCAAAGGGGAAGAAAGTGCAGGTTTTAACAGGGAGACTAGTCTGGCTGAAGCACCGTCTTTGATGCAAGTCCAGAGTCGGACCTGAATCAAATTCCAGGGACGTTTATTTCTATCAGGAAGGGCCAAATTAAATATTTAAGTTGATGCAGTTTGTGTTAGGAATGAGTGGAGACGGGGGGGGGGGGGGGGGGGCGCACTTCATGAAAAGGTTTTGATGAGCTGGGGATGAAGGGGGCTATGGACCGTGAGGCTTCAGTCACATTTCACACAGGAGTTGTGTATCATCCAGGGTTCTTGACAAGTGGCGTGAACAAAGGTTCAGGCCCAGCTATAGCAGTTTTCAAACACATCTGATACCAGGCACCTTTGGGCAATTTTGTCTCTATAATAGTTCAATTCTTGCAGAGGATTTTTTTTTTTCTGAGACTGGTGTTAAGCATGTTTCAATGGCATATTTGAATTGTAGCTTCTGTTCCAATAAGTCTTTGTTTATACAAGAACCTGTTGCAGGCAAACAAGTTGTTGCTCTCACTCTTGCGCAGTAGCACGACACCACATAGCTAGTTTGTGACACTACCTTAAACTTCCAGTCTGCTGACCTTTCTTCATTTATCATTCGCTCATGTCCCCCAGAGACACACAACCACAAAATGCTTGTGTGTGTTGTTGAAATCTAGAGCAGTCTGTTCAATTGTGAATTAGTTTGTCACCACAGTTTGAGATGGACCGCAGTGGGCTCCAAGTGGAATGCTAAGAATGTAAGTTCACTGTGAAAAATGGCAAGAGCAGGAACTTGCAGACCACCTCTCCTAATGATGTTGAGTGACACTGTATACCCCCCAGGACTAAATATCATTCCAATTATGGAACAGCAGAAATTCATCACTCCATTAAAAACATATTTTATGGTTTGCTCTGTATGTCTTTCATTGTGCTTTTTTTAACACCAATAGTAACCTCTCTTTGGAAACTCTGGAAACTCTGTCCCATAGCTCGTCTCCTTTCTGCTGCTCTCCAGTGTGAAAAACAGTGCAAAGGGAGCTCAGACCAGGAAAGGAAGCCCTATAGGAAGGCAGTAGAGCCCAAGTGCTCACCCTCGACAGAGAGTCTTAACTACATACTCTCATTACATGCTTCTTTGTTTAGGGCTGCACAGCTGTGTATACTAGGTTGATTATATTGCTGCTTGGGGACTGCTGGGCCCAGAGTGTCATTGCGACATTGTAGCTACATGTTGTCATCTGTAGTTGAGTTGAATTTTGACACATAGCTGCCGATGAATTTGTTTCCAGGCAGGTTGTGAATGATGAGTTGCTACATTTAAAAAGGCCTGGAGTTGTTTGTGCTGTAGGCGTCTTTTACTTGCTGACAACCCCCCCTGTCCATTTGAACCAGATGTTGCAGATGTTTGCCAGCTATTAAACTGGAAAAATATGGCAAGCAAGCTGCTAAAACTAACACTTGGGCTGAGAATTGCCCCTTGACTGCACAGGGACAGGTTTCCATTATACTCTACAGCTGATCACTCCTAAATTATGTCACACAAACATGGACAATGGTGTAACATGCATGGCTCACTGAGTCACAAAGTGCATCATTAAGTCATGGCTCATTGCTTTGTTTGATTATTTTTAAATTCTGCCATGAAGGCATAGCTCATGGCATAATTTGGACTACTTTTCCACTTTGCCATGAATTTGACATGCAGCTCAACGCAAAATTATATAGTTCCCTATAACACGACTTAGACAGAAGAAATTGCATCCCTTCCGTTCGTCACACATGCGATCAAAGGACCTGCAACTCTACCTTGTGAATACATTTTCTACCCAGAGATGTGAAGCAGCACAGTAAATGAACTGCTGTTTGTTTGATATTCTGGACAGATTAAGATTCTTGATGTCTGTTGCCTTTTTTGTCTCCACTGCGAGTTTACATATGACTAGTTAAGCATATGGTTTGCTCATCTGAATTCTTTGGCGCGGTGCAGACCAGCGAAGAGAGCTATCTCAGTGGGATTCCCTTGAATTCTCCATTCGCATTCCCACCTCTTCCTCTCTGAGTCACTCCTGTTCTTTCCGACTGTACGTTTATTCCCTCTCAGACCAAGTCCAAAGCATATTTCACTCCCACCCTTTCAAACTGAGCTTCCTCACACTTTCTAATCCTCTGATGCTCTCCCTGTAGGTAGTTTGGTGTCTTTGTATTTAAATAAATACAATGTAAATGATCCGAATTTGAAAGTGCAGCAGCAGAGAGACTTCCATTATCTCTGCTGAAATTGTTGGAAAATTTCTCCTGCTCTTCTCCTTTGTAAGATAACTGACAGTTGAATGGACACAGATGCTGCTTGAGAATCAAACAGACTTAATTTAAAGATGCAACAAAGGCCCCGGGGTTTCACACTGGTCCACTGTGTGGTTTTGAGTGAAAGGCTAAGGTCTCTTTTTCAATGCAGCTTGTCTGTTGACTGTAGTCAACAGATGAAACTCTTTGGGTGTTGGGCAGTTGAAGAAGAAAGCCCCACAGCTGGACACAGATGGGGCTGTGGAGGCACAGGACCTGATGATCAAGAGAGTTTTAATGTGGTCTCTACTGGCACTTGGTACATTCATGTGGTCTCAGTCAGAGCCATTTTACAGAGTGGCTGTATGGAAGTGATTTGGGTTCATCTGGGTGTTCAGACAGGATACATTGTAAATACACAGTGATTAGCTGCATGTGGTGAGCTGTTGAGTCTACTGGCCCATCATGGACACACATTTTAGCAAACATTTCCACATTTTGCTTTAACAAGATGTAAAAGAAAACAAAATAATAGCAGTTAAAGAGCAGGAAATAAAAATGTGGTGCGCTAATCAAAAAGGCAACGTAACAAGCAATTATTGCATATCATTTGTAGATGTTTTCCTTCCCCCTGCTGAGAGCCTCTCATAATTTTAAATTGTTCCATCAATTAATTGACTGGCTGGGGTTGGCTTTCCTGTTGGTTCAGCTGCTCTTCAATGAGGACAAAGCCTTCTGCGGTTGCTCTACCCTCAACTGCCGCCAGCAATGGCCCGGAGGAGACCAGATGTAGCAGGGGAAGAGAGAGTGGGCAGCTTTGGAGAGAGGAAGTGCTCCCCAGACCCAAACACTTGTCCAAACGTCACCCCTGACAGGTGGGGATCAGAACAACGCAGAATCCCCCTTTTGAGGTTCCCCTGTAACAATAAAGGGAAGAATTTCAGCCATATTACTCAGCAGGACATTGGGCGTCTTGTCTGTTGCTTGTATTGCTGGGTGGCTCACAGCTCTATCCTGTCACTGTATTATAACAGCGTGCTATGGGTTAGATTAGTGGGCGGCCTGTGTGGTTTGGGGGGGACTGTCCCTTCCTGTGGAGGAGCATCAACACTTTAGAATGGCCACTTTGTAACATTAACAGTGGATAATATTTTCCTGGAGCCTCACACCCTGTTTCAGTTGGCACCTGAAAGATCAGAGACTGCCACCAATATGTTCTGTTAACACCTGACCCTCCTACATCAGTGATGCCCAACTGTGGTTACTTGCAGCTCCGGGGTGTTTCTGCAGTTGACAGCAGGAACGCAGAAAGATATTTACACAAGTAATTGCAATTCCTTTCAAGGAATTCCAAAGCTAACTCAAAAATAAATTGTGGACAAGTTTTAAAGGTAATTGACACATGGTTGAAATGGTTGACTTAAAAAGGACAAATGGTTTAAATTATCCGCTGGAAAAAGGATAAGTCCAAATGCAAACCTGACCGAACCAATCTAAACAGCTTCAACTTTACTATCTGCACTGGTAAAATAAATATTAAATGACATCTAGTTTTAAATCAGTTCAAATAAGCACACTAGAAAATGAACAGTGGCGCTGTTTCTTATCTAACATTCTGTGTGTGTGCTTTTTTTGGGGGGGAGAAATGTTGGAATCCACTTTAGCACACTGTCAGGTTTTTGTTTATGTGTGTGATTTGTGTTATCATCCATTGTTACTTGGTGTCATTGCAAATTCATAGGATGTGCTATAGTATGTCATCTGCTACTGAGAAGTCCAATTGGGAGCTGGTGCCTATAGATCCTTCACCAGAGCATCTGCAGCACTGTTTTCCAGTCTGTGTGGTATCGCAGTCCGACACATGTAAATGTACTTCACTCAAGGTAAAGCATTCTGTGGTTTTTCCATCCTTCTGGGGGCGAGAAGGAAGCTCATCCCCTCTATTATTTCCATATATTTGATTTATGTAGTCAATATGAAAGAGGCCATGGTTAATTACAGTTCATAAAAATTTGAAATGAGTGTGATGCGTTCAGCCAAGATGACTCATGAGTTTGTGCCTTGTGTAGCCTGTTGGAGGGAAAGACTGTGGAGAGTGAGAGTGTCTCTTTGGCCCTGGAGAAGTGCTAATCCTCCTGGGTGGTTTGGGAAAGACCTTCTTCAAAGTCCTGCTCCGTTAACCTGGCTGTGGTGGTTAATGGGTCAGAATTGGATTAGTGTTGAGTGTGAGGGAGGGGAGCTTCAGTGAGAACTAAACAGATTTCTGTCCGCAGGCTTCCTATATCATTTTTGCTCGGCTGTTTTCCATGCTGCCTCTTCCACTGCCCTCATCCCTCTATTTCTTGCCTATCTCCCAAACTAGTGCTCACTTTGAAGTTAGAAACTCCACTTGAGGGTGTTTTTTTTTTTTTTTTTTTTTAAATCAGGGGTGGCTCAATCCATATCCAATGTCAGTCTAGAACCTCATTTGACTTCAGATGCCCTTGACTTCAGAGTTTTTTTTTTTGTTTTTTTTTGGCGGCCTATACTGATGAGTATACTTTTTTTTTTTGGTCATTTCACTATTTACTGACTGTTTTTCTCATCAGTGTGTGGGTTTTCTTGCTCTTATTGTTTGTATAGTTTGAAAATGACATAAGGGAAAGTATCTTTTTCACAACTTACAGAAGGCATGACAAAGGGCAAGCATTACATACTGGCCAAATGATTGTAGACTGTTCTCATTCAAGCCTATTACTGATACTCCAGTTACATCAATAGTGGAGATAGACATCACTTTCTGGACAGCTTCTCAATTGCAGACTGTGTAGTTCCTGAATACAACAAGAGATGGATCCTCCTTTGTGTATTGTGGAAATTCAAACTGAAACCATGATGAATTCAATCCATCTGTTTGGAAAATCTCAACCTATCACATTCATTACTTGTCTCTCCTGACAGCACAAAAGCCACAGATGCTGTGAGACAAGTGCGGTGGTCTGCCATCACACCCGTGCCTTGCTCACAATGGTGTGCCAGTACAACAGAGCCTTTTTCTCTCATAACTCCACTGGTCAATGTTCAACTGCTCTGTGGAAGGTAAAGGCTTCGTGGTTGTGATTTAAGCTGTTACATGAAGCCTTTTTCCTCCTTCATTTGTTTGGAGGGATGTCTGTGATTATTATCATCTCTCAGTAGTGTGCCTAGGTGAGATCATTCAGCAGGTTTGCACAAGGTCTCATTAGCTCTTACAAATATCCACGCATGCATAGGGTGCTGTTACTTTCTCTGCAAAGAGTGGTTCAGTCAGGGTGGCCAGAGCATTCCTGGCCAGCTTTCTGATGAAGGAGGGGTAACCTGAGATTAATTCTTCAACGTGCCGGCTCTGCTTTAAACCTGGATGGACACGGGTTGATGCGATTAGCTCTGACTAACCTCAAGCAGATGGGGGTCTCTCAAGTCTCCAGTCTTACCAGCTAAGGGTGTACGAGGGCTTGGTGCAAAAGCTGCAAGACGCCAGCAGCTGACTGGAGGCGTCTGTCCGTGCCTCAGCCTGACGTTTGAGCCCCCTCAGTCCTCTGAGGAGATGGGATCAGAAGAGAGATGTTTATATTCACACCAGATCGCATTTCAAATGGCATCTCTGCTGAAGTTGTACAAATACACCACAAAATTCCTGGATACTATTTAAAAAAAAAAAAGGCAAACTGCATACACACAGAGAAGCAAATGTGATATTTAAACAATGAGTGCTTTTTTGCACTCTAATGCTTTAAATTTAGGAATTCCAAAAATGTACAGAGGCCCCTAGCTTCTCGCTATTCATTGTCTATTTAGGATTACTCTTGAAATTGGTTTTGATGTGTAATCAATTCATTATGAAAATAACCTTTGAAGCAAAAATTGGGAGTGTCACTTGCCTGATGATTCAGCTCCTGAGCAGATGTTTAAGAAACTGTAGCCATTCATGTTCGGAATGTTCAGAGATGTACCCTAATATTTACGAACAGGCCAAGAACTTGATGCAGAGCAGAGCATTGGGTGAGCTGAAAGCCCCCCCCCCCCAAACAACCATGAAGTTACTTGTTGTTTGGATGAAGTAATGAACTAAGTTCAGGCTTACAATAGTCACACGTAACATTTTTTTTCTCTCAATTTAAATCTTATATCTCATCTTCAGGGACCATGATTTCATATTTGACCTCTACAAATATGGCTTCATTTGACCCACCAGTCTGTGAGTGGTGACTTCATTGAAGTGTGGCTAAATTTGCCTCAGACATGACAACACATGTCTTGTAGACATATTTAAACAGGACTGTCAGCACATAGTAAAAGTTGTTTATGGTGTGCACCTGCACACAACAACGTCTGGTCATGGTTTTGATCACAAGACCACTGTTGTGTCTTGGTGAGACATTGGCGCTTGTTCATGTTGATGAGCAGTGATGATGAACATCTGATGTCGGTATTATTAAGCTTCAGCAATGATTGTGCCATGAATACTGTCCTGAGTGGCTGAGGAGCCTCTGTCCAACACAATCATTGGCAATGTAAATGGCAGAAAAGGAAAATATGGCCGAGTGGTAATGATGTAAGCATGCTCCCAGATGAAACTGAGAAATCACTCGGAGAAACTAAACCTCCCAGGGATTTGAGGGGGAAAACCAAAGCAGTATATTTTGCAATGAACACAGCATTGTGGTGGTCCTTGACTTCTGTTAAACAGGTTGGTACCATCCTCTTTCTCCACTGTAGCTCTCTCCAGGCTTCTCCCCTCCATTACATCAGAGGGGGGCAAAGGAGCCAAGAAGCTAGGAGAGCTGTGCAGCCACTCACAACAGCTCGGGCCCCAGCCAACAGCAGTGCAAGCTTGCAGAAGCGTGAGCTGTGCTCTCCTCTCCTCTCCTCTCCTCTGCTCAGCTCCCTGTTTTGACTTCTCACTTAGCGGCAGCGGTGATGGTACTGTGGAAGACTTTACTCGCCTGGATGACTTTCTGTTAGGCACATTGTATCGCACGGAGTGGAAAGAGAGAGTGATGTACTATGCAGGGGTAACAAGAATGCCACTAAAAATTGCCATTGTGGCATGGTTTCCCACTATTTTGGAGCTGAAAATAGTCGGGTGGACTTCTCTATTATGCAATTACAGTGGACTGTATCGCAGAGGGAAAAGGTGACGTGAGATGGATGAAATGTTATTACAATAAGAATGTTGCCAGCCTCTTTCCTCTCACGTGTGATTGTGCGTGGTGAGTTTCCCTGTGCAGTCAGAGGTTTTTGCCAAAGACTATAGGGCCTTGACTCAGGTGGAGTTGTTGCAGTATCACATCTTTAATCTACACTTTTTGTCCTGGTTTAGAAATTTATTACATTTAATTAGAAACAATCTTGGTTTGAGGTCACTGTTTCCCACAGGCTGTCAGTTTAGCAAGGTGGGGACTTCTCAACTGTTTCATATGGGGTTCCCACTTTAAAGGCTGTTATGTCCACATGTCCACACTTTTTTTTTTTGATTAGTTTTGCAGAAAGTTTATGAAAGTAAACAATTCATTTTTTTTAAACTATAAAATGCCAGGAGATGGTATTTAAAAACACCTGCTATATTTGAACACAGACTAATTGACATCATTTAATACAAAGAAATGCTTCAACTCCTTGTACATCTGAAAAGCTAGAAACACCAAGACAAAAGACAGAATGTTATTTGATCAAATCGTTGCCAATTAAATTGATTGATTGATTACTGCATCTTGTTTTTACTCTGATTTAGGGGTGTGCTCATTGTTAACAATAATGGATTGAATTCATTTGTTGCAAAAATTTTCATCTAATGAATTAAAATGAAATGCCCAGCAATTTCCCCGTGCTCAATATTTGCCAGAAAATATTGAAAATTTAAGAAGTTGTTTTTTTTTTTTTTAATAATTCAAATATATTTAAATGGTTAAAATGTTAGGGTATAAAAATAGCAGCCAGTTAATTGACAAATAATTCATCAATCATGTGGCGTTCTAAACAGGTTGTTCTCAATCATGACCCATTCATCCATCCAGTTGTTGCTCTCCATCAAACATATAATGACAAGCTGCATGACAGCATCTAAAATCAATCCCAAACAAAACTTAACTTCCTGACATTTTCATTATCTTGGCAGTCTTCCCAAACATTAACAATGCCTACCCGAAGTACTGGGCTTTAATGCTGCATCACTTTCTAACCATTTAGATATAATAGCACCTGGCAGAACAGGTCTGTGCTTCCTCTGTCTTGACGTGCTTCATGAGATCTCTCATCATTCCTCAGTCAGGAGCCAAGCTCAGTGTGATGTATAATGATATATGGCTGCTCTTAGTCATGGCTTTTTATCCTTTTACAAAGAGAAGCTGTGGGGGATTTATTATGTCTTCTGTCTTTTCTTTTCTCTCTTTTTTTTTTTTTGTTTTTTTTTTTTTAAACGTGTCTGGTCACAGTGATTTGGTGCAACAGATGTCCCCAGATGTCCTTTTCCTCAAGTGTGTAACAGGGGCCCTGGGAATATAACTGTTTTCTGTTTTGTGTGTGATGTTAAATGGACATCACAAAGACTATGAGTTTCTTAATACAGTTCACTGCTGGTTTCCTCTCCACTCTTCAATTGTTGACAGGATGGTTCTTTCCCTCCTTGCTTCGGGCACGTGTGAAATGGAGATGAAGCATGTCTCTTAATGCATCTGTTAGGTTTTGAAACTTGGGAGGCAGGGATCAAGACTTTTTCCCCCTCTTTTTTTTTTTTTTTTTTATGAAGGGTTCCTTTCCGTTTTCCTCTTGGTCTAAATTGATGCTCAGGGAGATTTAGTTACTCTTTTTCCTTTCTAATTTTCTAAATCTTGGAAATTGCAGGTCTGTTTAGAGGCATTAGAAGATTTTCCTGGCACTTGATAGTTCCATGATCAGTCTGCTACCAATGACTCTAATATCTGTAATATGTGATCAGAAGAAGTCTTATCAGATTTACATATTACATAAGTGGATTTGCAATGATTTAAAAATCTGCCAAAGCTGAGATATTTCCCAGTGCCTACAAGTCGGTTTGCCTTAACCACATTTCCACAGTTAGCCTGCACCCCATGAGGACTTGGACCAAGTTCCTGAAATCTTACCCTGCTTCCTTACTCTATTCTGCCTGACTCCAGTTAAGAGTTTAAGTTAAGCGGTGTAGGGAGGTCTTTAAACACTAACCCACATTTGTCATGAGGAGGGGAGTGTAGAAAGCACTTGGTGGTTGTCAGTGGTACTGAACTGCCCTGTAAAGGGCCTATTTTAACACTTCTTTGTCTGGTATCAGTGGGAGGAGAAGATGAGGACTTTGTTTAAGTTGTATCTCATATGCATCCGATAATATAAAGAGTAATATTTAATCAGTTGGCTCTATTGGCAAGTCAACCATTTATTTCCCTGTATGTTGTCTTTCATTTGATGGACTTTCCCAATGGGATTTTAAGGCCCTCAAGAACTAAACCTGCATTTTCAACAAAGGAAAATGCTTGCTAATTCACTGAATTTTCATATTACAAGTCTCCTATTTCACATTACAATAATTTCCTGGAAACAAGTGTGAATTAGTAGGATTTTTCCAAGAATTATCCCTTTGTTCCTTTTGTCTTCCTAGTAAACACGGTGTTCATTTCACTTCCTACACTTCAACATCTTTTTTTTCTCCAAAACCCGACTGTAACAAGAAGGTAGTCTAGCAACTGATTTTTAGGAAATTACGAGGAAGGTTTCTACGAGAGGTTTGTCTGTTCCTTTGGCACAGACCCTCCATCACATACAGTTTGTGTATGGCATACTCAAAGCAGGTATCCTTGTTGTCTGTCAACATTACAAACAAAGATGGGCTTTGTTCTTAGCTTTTCAATTTGTTTTGAGATACAAAGAAGAGAGGTAGGTGGTGAAGGAGTGCGTGGGCAGTGGTAAAGCGAGTAAATGAGGGAGAAAGCTAGTGGGTTAAGAATAGAAAAGGAGCACAAGGTAAAAGGGGAAAAAAGTTTTTACTTCACCAAAAGTCAAAAGTTGATTTACAAAAATTACTGACACACTAAAGCAGGAATATTTAACTTTTGAACACTGAGTAGATCATCTCTGGAAAACTAGTGATGAAACTAATGATTTCCATATTTCCCACCTCTGTTTTATGTTTTTATTATCCCAATCAAAGCTCTAATATACGGCACAGTAAATATGACAATGTGACAACTGCCTTTGCTCTTATTTCTGTGGTTGTGGATATTAAACAGGAATTTGAAGAGTCTTGGAGTCTAAAATTTGTCAGGCTCCACATTTCCTGGAACTTTATTTTGAGAAAACATTACAGGTGTGTCCTTGAGTTTGTTTGGACTTATGCCTAATGAACTGTACCTTATTTCCTTCCTGTGTTCAACTGAATGGCTCCATCTCTGTGAGGTTACCATGTGCAAAAGCTCCAGGACCCAGCTAATATCAGCCTCCCTCCACTGCAGTGTCAGTGACTTACACAGGCTGCATTCAAGACCAAACATTAACCAACATATTGTTCAGCGATTAGCAAGAAAAAGAACAGGTTCACCAGCAAAGTTATCAGCACTTGTCAGTCATGACTCAGTCTTCTTCATCTTTGTTTTTGTCCCTGCGTTTAAGCTTTAGGTCCCACAGAGGTTAGGCAGAAGAGGGGAAAAGGAAGCTTTTTGTTTATAGAAGAACAATGCTGTGCATGTGAGTACATGGTCCTGGGCCTGGAGTCAAAACAGGGCAGAGACAAACGGGCCGACAGGCAGAGGAAAGGTTGGGGGCTGGGAGAGTTGTGGGAGGAGGTGAGGGAGTATTGGTCCCTGAAGATGTGTCAGACTGTCTGGCAGGGTTTGGTCAGCGCTGTGGACTGGAGGAACCAGGTGGAGAGGAAGGAAAGTTCAGATTGGGGTCAAATCCATCCCGGGCTAGTAGGCCTAAAGAGATGTTTGAGTTCTCACACAGTTACGATTACATGCAACATGGAGAATGTCTGATATTATGAAATGCCTCCTCTCTTTTTAGGCCCTTTCCCCACAGTTTGGACTGAGGGCAGGGGTGGGAATAGTGCAATAGGACCAGCCTGTTGTCGCTGTTCCCACACCCCCATTTCCTCCACCTCATAGCCTCCACTGTGATGGTTAACCACAGAGCAACAGACTCGAGGCAGTGTGAACCTACTTTTTCCCCCAAGTGCCTTTTTCTTTTCCCATGTGTCTTTGTGTTAGCGTGTGACTGTTTTAAAATATATCGGTTGACATCAGATGAAAGTAGATTTCCCAGTTCCATCTTGTCTCAACCAGCGATTGCTGCCATGGTGATGCCCCCCCTCCTTCCTTCTCTTCCCCTCCCCTGAGATGTCACATGACCTACCCCTCCCCAGGTGTTTGGCTTGAGCCTGGTGAATTTCATTGATTCGGCTGCACAGTGGGGCTCTTTGTGTCCCAGCCTGTGAGAAACTCGGCCTATCCTCTCTTCACAGGTGGAAGTTTAACTTCACCCCGAGGTCTCAGCCATTGCCTGCACAGAGCTACTGTTGCAACACAGAGGATTTAGTTTTTATGAAGAGACATAATCAGTTGTATGTGTTCTTTGCTTGGCTCTCCCTGCTGTCCTCTGGGAAGGGGCTGTTTGGGCTGTAATGTGAAAAACCATTACGTGACTAATAAGCTGCAGTCAGCCGAGCAGCTACTGAGAGCTTACACACAAACACCGTGGTTCCTTTTGTGAGCCACCAGGTTTCCACATAGTCACTGACAAATGCGTCAGGTATTTTTTGCCTTCCAGTTGTAATGTGTGAGTCTGTAGGTGGTTGTTAGGTGATACTGCATTTTTTAACCTTTTGTGTGTCTGCATGCAATCAAAACCTCAAATTCCTTACATTTCTATTTAGGTCTTTTTAAAATAACAATACTCAGTAAAAGTTTAGTGTGCTTTCAGCCAAAGGTTTTGCTTGTCTATCAGATAGAGGGACTTGTATGTTGTCCCTGTTCCTGCTCAGAAGTGTCGTGCCGATGAGCCAGTGATGGAAAGGTGGACTTTTGTGAAGCGATCACTAGCACAATAGAGCTATTAAACTTATTACTCACAGTGACATGCTCAGACACCTGTGTGTTTCACTGATGGCCTCCTGCAAAACCAGCTGGTAGTGAAAAACTGTGCTGATTTGTTGTCCCTATCCAGTCCATTTGTGTTGAAGTGCTTTGCTGTTGTGGGGGAAAAAAAGCGTCTGACATTCTTTTATTTTTGGAGGGGGGGGGGGACATCATTTTTAAATGTCTGTACCCGTCTCATGCTTTGAATCTCTCAGTGGTGCTCATCCTGTCTGTCTCTCAGCGGGGGAGTCTCTCACCACCCCACCATGAACCCCCTCCCTCTGCTATATCAGTCCACGCTGCAGTCTCTGGCTGTGTGAGGGAGTGCGACCGGAATGAGAAACACAGGCGACACAGAGAAACCCTTCTCTCAGCTTTGCCTCGACACTTGCCGTAGCTATGACAACAGAGGGTTCTAGATGGGCTGAGATGCACAGGGTTATGTGATGCTATTCCGGAGTGAGTGTCTTGTGGGTTTTTGGGGCAGAAGGGGAAAGTTAGAAGGCACTGAAGAGTGGTCGGCTCATGATTTATTCCTGTATGCAACACACACTTGGCCGTTTAAACACTGGCAATATGACACAAGTTTGACAACACAAGATTCCTTATGTCTTCCTTCCATTTCTAACGTATTCTCTCCTAATGCTTAAGCATTAGTTTATAGTTTTAAAATTTGTTTTGTTTGTAAATGCAAATAATTATTGCAAATAAAAATATGCATAAATTTAAAATCTTGCCAGATCAGGTTTGCAGGTTTGTGCCAATTCATTATTTGTAGGCTGGCGGGAAATTAATTGGCACCTCAATTAATTGTTAATTGTTGGTTTTAGCTTCTTGTTCATGATCATTTTCTGCTTTTCTCTTTTATATATGATAGAAAATGGTCAGTGGAATGGTAGCCAGATAAAACAATTAGAAGACATCACATGAAAGAGATATTTTCCATATTGTCTGATATTTTATAGACAATGATTTATCAATTAATCTAAAAAATTCTGAAACTAAATCTCATAGGTAGGATATTTAGTAAATGTGAAAAACACCTCTGTTGTCTGGGGCACCTGAATAAAACATGTTGAAAGAACCTGTTTTTATATGTCCCACCAAGGACAAGCACATGACTGCCAAAGGCCAAAAGATTTAGACGAGATACTCAAGTTATGATGTATTTTGTCTCATTCTTCACATTTTATTCTCATGAAATGTTGTGCTGTAATATGCTGTTGCGCCCCTGTTAAGATCTTTCTGAAGTATGAAGGTGCCAGAGATGTTTACTGACTCTTGGAGAGCTTTTACTGTCGAGGCAGTATAATATCCACTCACCAGTACACCTTCAAGTTAATTGTTTGCCGTTTTCTTTTTCACTTGGACTTTTCCAGTATCAGGACTCAATCTGAAATACTTACTCAAGCTCTGAATTTGACCTGTCTCACCCCTCAGCCCATTAACACTGGAAACCCAGTCCATTATTTGGTTTTACCAAAGATTGCCCCTCCTTTAAAGAAAAAAACAATACTCTACTGCAGAGCTGTGGAAAAATAATGCACTGATTGTGGTTGGCGTCTAAAAACAGATTTTAGTGTTTTCCGGTGTTCCCATCTCTTTCACTCTGGGGTCAACGCCACACACATGCCGATGTATGTGTCTTTCCTCCATCTTTATGTATGGGGAGATAGAGAGGGAGCCCATAATTAGATGTGTGCGCGTGTGTGTCTGTGTGTGAGAACATGAGAAAGTTAGTCCAGGGTGACCAATAAAATAACAGATTTATGATGCTGCCCTGTAGGTGCAAGCTTGCCCACTTCCTTTTCTTGGGAAAGGCTTCTGTCATCAGGACTGTATTTCCCGTAATGGCATCAAATTTGGGGGATTTCTCTGAGCTGGCAGGTAAGGAGGGAGCAACAGTGTCTTTAAGTCAAAAGGAATGGCCTGTTGACCAGACCAAGAGATTCAACATCACTGAAATCTGTGCATATTACCCGGTCATAAAATCATTGCTTAAAAATGCACACATTAAATGTTGATTAAAAATATTCATTTTATTTATTCGTCTCCCTCCCTACACTCCTGTGCCTGCCATCCCTAATGTCAGAACCCCTGCACTGCTCTCTTCTGTTTATTAATATGTCTTTTTGGAATAAATTCAGTGCATTGCAATTTAAAATGAAAACATCAATAGAGTGACTTTTAATGCTCCATTGGAGTTTTAGAAATTCAGATGAAAGCATAGAGAGAGTGGGATGGTTTGTCAGAGCGAGAGGCAGAAATCCTTAAAGCAGTTTCACCAGGCATGAATGAAACCAATCCCACCGGAGAGAGTGACACGGCAGCTGAAACTCCCATGCCCAGCCCACCCTCCATGTCAGATCTGAGACCGCTTTGAGTCCTCACAGCATCAATCACTCTACCTTGGAAAGACAGAGAGACATTGCTGATGCTCTCAATGAAGCCCTTGGCTTATCTAAAGGAAGTAGTCAGTTCACTTCAGGTTTTCATCCTTTCTTCCCCTTTCTGGTTGTGTGGACTGGATAGTTTCATTTTTTCAGTTTAAAAAAAAAAAGCACTTTGGATTAGTGACACTAGATATTTACAGGGTGACAAGCAATGAGTCTGAGTGTGGGCTTTTATGCCTCTACACTGACCACAGTAATTGACAGAGAGGCCAACAGGAATTGGGGAGACAAGAATAACATGCAGCATTTGTCCAGGGTCCAAGGTTGGAGTCAAACGGAGGATGCAGCAAAAATGTGGCATGCACGCTAACTGCACAGCCACCTTCGCTGCCAACATGTAAGCAATGAGAGAGGCCTGTTAGATTAGATGATGCTGGATTATCTCTTAAGGTAAAATTTTTGTTTAAAGTCTATTATCGGTGGCACTGTACAAAGAACTGTGAGTTCTTTGTACTCTTTGTAAATGTCTGTGGCTTTGTCGCACATAATTATGGTCTTCAAAAGCTAAAACTTAACATAAATGGAAATGGACACAGCAAATAAATCATAACCCAATGAAGCTTTTGACTTGAACTCCCACGGAGGCTTCTGTTCCCCTGAGAGACTGCACGAGACAACCAAAGGTCATCATGTCCCCCACTTGATTTTCCGTCATTTGACATTTGTCTGGCTATTTATGTAATGACGTCATCTGCTCTCACCCTCTTCCTCTAAAAGGGCTTAATGTCATCCAACTGTATAAATAGCCAAAAAGTGGTCAACTGTTCATAATATTAACATAACAATTGTAGATGGAATTGTAGTTTTGCAGATTTTCTAGAAATTTGTTATTTTCTAAAGATTGTCAGAAGCTTTTATTTTTCTATCTTCCCTTTTATATTAAGACAATTGCATGTAACGTCATGGTATCTTGCCATGACAACTGGTAAATTTGTATCCTCAGACTAACTTCCAAAGTGCATCCTGTCTTTTCAAAGCTATAGTGTAACAAACTTCTTTCTCTCACTTTTATTTGTCATGCAACTGTTTGCCTCATGACACTGTTAACATTGGTGTGTAATGCTGACGTGGTCAAACAAGACGTTGCTCGACTTGGTTCTCTGCTCACCAACACCATCGTGCTGCTGCTGAAGTTCACGTTTTTCATCTTCAGCCTCTCACAGTGGAAACTGCCTATTATGCATGTCAGTAAAATACAGCTCAACTTAGGCCCATGTACATCATCGTTCCTCACACTCTAATGACAACTGTTCTCTGATGGTTGGATTGAGCCATGCACTCCTCCTCCTCCTCCGTGGCCTCAGACCCTTAATTGGCTTCCCCTATGCCATTGTTTCCCCATGTCTACAAGCCCAGAGTTTTTTTCTGTACACTTTCTGTTTTCAGCTGTAACTCAGCCCCTATATATTTTCATAAGGCCCCTATATAGGTATAATTGTAGTGTTGCCTTCTTGCTGTGTGGCAAGCTGGAGGACTGCTTCTTCACAGGAAGGGTTTCCTACATTTAGCTTGGTTTAAGCTGAGCTGGCTGTTGTGCGGGCCACGTCATGCCATGCTTTATTCTGCAGTTGAGCTCATTTTGTCTTTGTCCTTTCTTTGTCTCTGTCTGGACTGTTAATATGGTTATTGTTACTGCTGCTGAACATAGCTTAACAGTAAAAATTCCCAGTCTTTCTACCTCATGTAGAAGCATTGCATGGTGATTTCTGGATTTGGAGAACAGAGAGCACCCCCCCCCCCCCCCCCCCCCCCGAAACATTGCCAAATTACTGCCAAGCTTTTTTTTTACTATACAAATGTTGTTTGGGACAAAGAAAACAGTCACCTGTTACCAAATTCTACCTTGCACAGCTCCCTCAAATTGTGAACACATATTCCTCGGTCATGTTAATTGTTGCAAGTGGTGAATAAGGTGTCTCAGGGGCCTGTGTCTGTGTACAAACCTGGGTGTTCAGAAGGAGCACGACCAAGAGTGATGCATTCCAGATGTTAAAGAAATGAGGTGGGTTTCAGTGGAACGTAACACATTCCCAGGGATGTTTGCGGAAAGAAATTCTTCCTCATCTGTCAAGCATGTTCTGCACCCTCTTCACCCCTAGGAGAGTATGCTTCTAGTTATGTTGTCTATTTTCACTCCTCTCTCTCTCTCTTAATGGGATTTTTCTCATTAAACCCTCAACGTGTATGTGTGCACGCGCGTGTTGTGCAGCTGTAAACACCTTGCATTAGCAAATTTTGGTATGCGAAGCTGGTGATTTGCATATGTGCTCATGTTTTCTGGTGGGAAAATTACTTCAGCTCAGTAATTCATGGTGTTATTTAAATTTGTGTTGTGTGTCTGAGCAACAGCTAAGTACATATGGCCTGGGTTGGCTCCATATTGAATGGCCGAAGAGGCAGTCTGCCACTGTGGTTCTGCCTTTGTCTATTTGTGTTAGCAAATTGAAGTCTTGATTACTCTCACCTGCATATGAGGGGGTGATCCAGGCCTGAGAAAAGCCACAGAGAAGCAGATAAGACTGAAAAATACCCATTAGAATTTCCCAAGATGATACTTTAATTTCTTTGTTTTGTCTGATAAATGAGAAAATACTTTGGAGAAGTTTTAAAACTAAAATATTTGCCACTTCTGCTTAAAATTAAGTAAAACTACAGACACATTCTTTTTGATCAGCTGTTTATCAACTAATTGTTTCATACTGAAATGGTTCATTTTATCAGGATGCCACACTGAGATAATGTACAAACGAGAAATCAAGGTTAAGAAAAATAGAAAAATAGATTACTAATGCGTGGTTACATGAAATGCAACCATTGAAAAGGACCAATATTGTTCCTGAAAACTAAGAATGAAGATAGCTCTGACTCATACACCTGCTGCTTTCCTCATTATCAATCTCTATTTATTTTCAGATGTAAAAACAAAGCAAAGAGCAAAATTAAAAAATGTGTAATATGAACAAATGCATTCAAAGACATTAAGATTAAAACTCTATTTCTAAGTTGCCCCAGTGTCATGAGAGGATGAATATTTAAAGCGTGTTGTAACTTACACCCTGAGGTTTACCACGAGTTCTAAGTTTACCTGAGGAACATGCAGCTGATGGTGATGATAAGCACCTACATTTAGGTCTAGTAGAGAAGGAAAGTCATTTGGTTATTTATTTAAGATTGCTTTGTGAATGCTTGCATACTAATGGGATCTCATTACACAGCGAGACAGCAGAGTTTCCACATCAACAATTGTAACACTTGTGCTATGAGAATTGACTGGTGTAATTTCACAAAGCGCTGCTGGTATAGTCTTTAAGTAAGCTCAGACCCTCTCCTCTTCACCAGATGAATATTGTCAAGCTCAAACATCCAAGTGAAGTGTGTGAGAAAAATACATTTGTTGAATGCAGTAACAATTGAAACCATATCAAATCAATCTTGTTGAACCTTTTATTCTAGTGCAGTTTCTTTAACACTGCTGTCATTAAATATAAACTACACTTTAACTGCGATGGCTTTGAAACAGTGCATCAGCCACATATATATCCAGATCAATTATGTGTTCCTTAGAAAACTTTATCACTGAGTTAAGTGAAGCCAAAACTGTATTTCTGTGTGCATGACTCACTGTAACTCAGCACTCCAGACATCCAGGTGGTTGCTGAGCTTCCTCATCCATCCACACATGCAGGAGGAGGGTTTAAGTGGCTTTGTCTCATCACCTCAGCAACCGCCTCCATGGCTCCTGGAGCAGATCAACAAGATCAGCGTCTCTGTTGCAGGCTGGCTGGGGGGGCAAGAAACTCAACTTGCTCACCTGCTTTAGCTTAACTCCCGAATTTTTGAAACAATTAATAAATAAATAGCAACATGTTTTTTTCTTTTCTATTGCCGCATGTAATAATTAAGTAGTGTCTTGACATATATTGTCTGCTATAAAAATGCTGTCTAATTGTAGGTTTATACCAAACTTGGTGTGTGTGTATGAGAGAGAGCGACTCAGGTCTGTGATGATGTTATTCTTTGCTTTTTTGAGTCCTGCAGAGGATAAATCATTTCCTGCTGCCCACCAATGCATTTCCCTGCCACTTTTCTAATAAATGAGTCTGAAGTTAAAACAAATCTCAAGTGTATGTAAATGAGCCATTTCAGATGGTGTTGCGGTTCTTCAACAAGCTTGACCACACAAATTTGTGTTTATGCTAAATTAACTCTTGACTCTTTTTTTCTTTTCAGTGCTCTGTGCCAAAAATCTGGTGAAGAAGGACTTCTTCCGTACGTATCTGCCCACCACACTTGCTTTTGGTTTTTTGAAAATATGGTAGATGTACTGTGCTCTTGAGTGTGGGGCAAATTGCTTTTAGCTCTCCACAACACAAGAGGATCCACTCATACAGCTATTTCAGCAGATGTGGATGGTTTATTTCATGTGTCCTTGGTTGAGGGAGAGTGGTGTCTACGAAGAGCCCCATCACTCTAAACACAAAACTGCAGACTAAAGTGTGAGGCCTGACAAACTGACAGCAGTAACATCATTAAAACGTTGTGATATACTCCCATTTTGGCCGTTTTTTCTTTTCCACAACCACTTAGCAGAAACCATCCCGTTCATTTACCTTAGTAAAGACTTAATTTGTGTAAATTTGTCTGCACTGTTGAGTGTTTTGGTGTGTTTGGATCAGGCTGTCATGGTATATGAGTATGCAAGGGTCTTCTGCTCACTCAGGTGATTTCTTTAGTGCCAATTCCTCCCATTCCAACGCTTAGGAGTTCAGCAAACATTCAGTTAGGGAGCTAATGCAGAGCAGCACTGAAAGCAGAGATAACAACATCCCTATTTCCATTTGTGAACTGTGGAGTTTCTCTGTTTTAGCCTGTTGACGTGTTTGCGTGCAGGCTTCTTGCTTGTTGGTTATTCTGCAGCTAGGATAATCTGCATTATTATTATTCTCTCTTTGCTTCATGGGGTAGTGAATCATGTAGTGTCTAAAATGGCTTTGGATGAATCGCCATGGAGCTCGACACAACACAGCCAATACACATGTTGCAACCAGTGAAGGTTCTACATTTTTACCAATAAATTTTGTGATTTATTTAACTTGGAATTTCCTGATCGAGGAATTCATTTGGCAATAAAAGACTAAGTGTTTTTGGAGGTAAATAACGAGTAATCTTTGACATGCCTGGGCTGGTCCCAAAGCAGAAACAAGCATTATAAACACCTAGCATATGTGTTAACTGTATATATGTCTCTATCTGCCATGGAGCAAACTAACAATACTATATAATGATGACTGGTGACCTGTTAACAGTTAATCTGTTATTTATTCTTGGTCAGCATGGGAGAGGCTGAGTCTGGTGTCATTCTGTTCTCTCTCTATCAGGCCTCCCTGATCCCTTTGCCAAGGTGGTTGTGGATGGCTCAGGACAATGCCACTCTACAGACACTGTGAGGAACACACTTGACCCAAAATGGAACCAACACTATGACCTGTGAGTCCCAAAGTTTTGTTTGTTTGTGAAAGGAAAAAAATATTAGATTCCTTCTTGGTTTATTTGAATTGCTCCTATCTACCTAAAGACTTGATTCTAGAGTCTGATTACAAACAGCAGTTTGAGGCAATACTTGTGCTGTTACAACGCCTCACAGTTTTCATGTCTTTTACTTAACCTTGATAAGTGAGCACACTGAGACGTGTCAGGCCAGAGCAGAACAGTAACAGATGCAAACAACCATTGCATCTGGCCTCTCACTTATCTAGATGCTCCATAATGACATAACCCTCAGCAAATAGTTTAAAAATGTCTCTTGGAACATTATTTAAAGCACCAAAAAGGAGCAGAATCTCCAATAGTATTTTCTTCCATTGACTGAAACACGTGCATGTCTTGTTGTACCCTGATTGCTTTTCCCAAAGATGGTTTGTCCTGCAAAAGTAACCTGGAAAAAACAGAGACAGAGCGCGTGAGTGAAAATGTGAGAGTGAAAGTTTCCAGTATTCACCCGGTGTTTATCCAAACCGTCATGCGTAGCCAACAGCAAGAGGAAGCACATGTCTCCGTTTGTTTGGTTGCCGGGGATACAGGACCCTCTCTCTACATGGCTCTTAAATTAGCTGCTCATGTCACATTTGACAAGAAGGAAAAAGTCACGCGCACATACGCACACCTTTAAGATAAATAGATGGAGAGGAGAGCAGAGACTTTTGGCTTCTCTCTACAGTTCTTTGTACCAGGAGCCAACAGACAAAGCTGACTGGAGTATATGTGACAATTACCGGTGCTTCGATGGCATGATAATTTTAACATCACTGTCACGTTGCTGTCCGCCGATGTTTGTCCTCATGGCCAGCAGAAGGACTCTCAGACGGTGTGTTGGAGGAGACAGGATTTAATTGACTGAGAGCAGCCTAGAAATCCGTCTGGCTGCTTCACACTTATTAAAATAGGGCCGGCAACACCTGGTGTTCCCAGTACGGCCTGGTGCATTAAAGCTGTTGGCAATGACTCTTTTTTTCCATTCGTTATATGTGCTCATATGAGGGCGCAGAAATGCTGTGGCAATGTGCCTGTCTATGTATATGTGTCTGTCTGTGTCCACAGAGTTGGTTTCAATGGTCAGCCACAGCAAGCAAAATGGCCTGTGAACTGTGACCCTTCAGTTTTGCTGCAGGATGTGGCCAGCATGCCAGGAATAGCAGACGCAGTCAGTGTGGCTGTCTGCTACGCCAACTCATTCTACACACCTAGGGTGTAAAATGGATAAAGACTGTGAACCACATTGAAACCCCATTTAAATCAAGGAGAGATTAGTATAACAGTCCTGAGGATGCAGACAGAGTAACTCTTCAAGAGGGTCCTCATCTCTTTGGTGCACATCATGACATTGTTTGCAAGCAGTTTTGGAGTCTCCTGCCAGTGTGCACACTCCATCATGTTTATCTAATTAGGAGCCCTTCAGATTTAACATCAATTTAAAAGATATCTCAAGAGTTATTTGCTGAGTCCGGACTACAATTATTCACACATACCCATCTGTTTATTTTCCTCCAACCACCTGAACTTAAAGTGGACTGAATTTCTATGCCGACAAACAGTTGCATCACCATTTATGGCTTTGATACATCCTCACATATTACTATGTGGTATACTTGGATAAGAGGGTTAGGAGTACAAATGCCACATTACAGTATCAGAATAAGAATTTCCTTCATGTAATTATATTTTTCAATCAGCTCATTTGTATCAATGTAAGTGAGAATGGAACTGTTATTGCCAGCAGGAATCCTTTGTCACTGTGTATCAGGTTTCACAGTATTAACCTTCCACCCTAGGTGTACTTAAGATTAATTTTAAACAACTTTCATATCAAAAAGTAATGTTATGTCATAAATGTGATCACTTAAACATTTGACATGAGTGATTGCAGTTTCTTTGAATATTTCCAAAAGAGTGGTTTGGAAAGATTTACTCCCACAGTCCTGTCAGATGAACTCAAGCACGCTTTTATCAGCACTATAAGTCTTGTTGCTAAGGGCTTGATTTTCATTTTGAATTGGATGTTATTTCATCTTAGTAATTTTAGAAAAAGCTATATTGCAACAATAATTTTCTCATACCTTGGGCTATTTTTGCATTACTTTGAGCAAACTGCTCATTTTCCTCTGGTGGCTTGCTAATAAATTTTCCCGCCGTCTCGGTTTGTAGCATGTGTTGTTTGTGTATTATACCTGATTCGATGTGTGGATTTTTGAATAATAATCCCTCTTTTTGATAATTTTAGCATCTTTTGTAGCGTCTTTATAGTTTGTTGTTGTACCTACTGTGCAGTGAAACTGTATTTAGTGGCACATCTGTATCCCTGTATCCCATGTTTAATTTTTAACTGTGTCCAAAACAAGTCCGTATATAAAAACACCTGACAATCATTGTGAGAACACCAGGCTTTGGATCTTAGTAGCTCTCTTGTCTTTTTCTTTGTTTGTTTGTTTGTTTCTATTGCAGATTTGCGTTATTGCAAGGTTTTCCTTTGCCTTGACCATGTATTCCTGGTAGTAATTTGGTGCAAAAAAGTTATTAAAAAGTGCTCGGGATGCATAAGAATAGTCTGCCAAAAAAGCAGATGTATTTAGAAAACACATCTGCCTCTTTGTATTTGCTGGTTTTTCCTTTTATTACAATTTTCCCGTTGTCTCTAATGCAATGTGTGTGTGTATGATTGCTTGCAACTTGTATTAAAAATCTTAGCCAGACTAATGAATTTTATTACATGGGGGTGATCCAGATGACAAGGGTTTGGTTATAATACTTCCCTCCCGTCACGTCTGTCTGACATAGCAGCTTTCTCACATCGCACCCCAGACAGGCATTTGGCATGGGCTCAAAATGTCCAGACGTCTTACTCACAGCCCCATTGTTTCATATCCCTTTTGGTAAGCAGCATGATAATTACAGTGGGATGTATTCCTGCCTATCGTACTGATGGTTAGTTTCTGACTTGAAGAAGGGAGCCCACCTGAGCAGATGTGCCAAAACATTGTCATATGGTGTCTTTTCTAACAGCCTGGTGTTGCCTGATACATGAGGAGGGACTGTATGGACCAAGTATAAAGACAGCAGTATGAATGTACTGCTAGAGATGGATACTGGCTGGCTGTCAGTTCCATGTAGCCGTTTCATTCCCTGCAGGTTTGGCTGCCTGGATACAATATAATTACCTGATCAAGTTATTTACTGGCACAGCAGACCGGCTGTTCCTGTTAACGTTGTTTTAAGCTAAGATAGTGAAGTGGCTCATATATGGCAGGTTACCATGATTTGGAACACACATTCTCTTACAAAATGTAATGCAATCACAATAAATACAGTTAAGAAAGGGGCTTCATGTTATTTGTCAGCAGATGTCTGTACAGTGTTTATAATATAGTTGGAATAGTATAGTATAGCATAGAAACTCCCCTAAACTGCTCACAGCTCAGAACAATAAAATAAGTTGTGAAGCAAAACAGCCCTCAATTTGTAAAACTAATATTACAGCCCTCTATATCTGACAGCATGATTGATGACTATTTGTATCTAATTACATTCTCAATTAAACTGATTTAATAATTAAAAAAATCCCCTCATTTATTAGAGGTTGTTTTCTTCTGATTTTTTGTTTTCTTTCCCCCTGGTGGGGGATGTTTTTTATTTTTTATTTATTTTTTGCTCACAAATCCAGTTCACTCTTATTTTATGCCATTATTTTAAGCCATTAAGCCATTTTATAGGATGGGTGTCTGCTGAGTCTCTTTTTTACAGTGTTTTCTTAGTCGTGGTGGTTTTGTTGCTGCTCATCCAGTTATAGTAATTAAAATTTCATGTCCTCTCTCTACTCTAGCTCTTCTCTCTTCATCCTCAGATATTTAAAATCACTCTGCCTCATATGTGCAGAAGGTTGCTGTGAATATTATAAATGATTCACAGGATCATCGCCTGCCTGCTCTGCCTCATGCTCAGATACTCAGGGTCAGAATTACTTGCTGGAAAATCCCGTTCTGCCTCCTCACCTTCCTCTTCTGCCTCCATGGCCTGACTTTATTTTATAACGTGTCCCTGACAAGGAGACTCAGTGGTAGCCTTCATGGTGGACATGTGTCTTCATTGATTGCTGGGGACATCCTGAATGAGGCCCTTTGTCAGCACAAAATATATTACATGTTGACATTATCAGTACTTCCCTAATACAGTCTAGCAGCTTTAGTGTCATGAGCTATTACGTTTCATGATAGACATCACAGAGACGGAAATACGGACAATGAAACTGGTCACATCAATGATTTTCTTGGTGTCGAGGACAGAGCTTCTGAACAGTGAAAATTAATTATGTCTCCTTCTATTTATACCCCTCAGATACATTGGAAAATCAGACTCTATCACCATCAGTGTGTGGAACCACAAGAAGATTCACAAGAAGCAAGGGGCAGGGTTCCTGGGCTGTGTCCGCCTTCTGTCCAATGCCATAAACCGCCTTAAAGACACAGGCTGTAAGTGTCATTACATCACATCACATTATGTTTTACACAACTCTAAGCCATCCGTAACACTGTCTGTGCTGTATAAGACTATTAAAAATTGTTTTTGGGTGTTGGCCTGGTCTGAGAAGCTCCTTTGGGGTTTCTCAAGGGGTGCAATTATCTGTGCGTGAAAAGGTAAGTTTATTAAAATAGAAAAATATAATATTAAAAATAAAACTGTGGGTGCATTTTTTTTTTTTTTGCATGCATATACAGAAAAACAAAGTCTTGCCGTCAGTCAGATTTTTTTCAAAGTAGTTTACGCTTTCTCGCAAAACATTAGTTTGGGGGGCTATTCTAAATAAGTAAATTTGCTTGTCAGCCCTTCCTAGCATTCAGACAACTTCTTTGCATTTATTTCAGCATGCATAATGTAACTACCAAAAAAAAAAAAAAAAAAAGATAGATACTTCCAATCTCTGTTACTACTGTTGGTCCAGAGCTCCACAGGGGGTAATTTTAAAAGATTTTAGTGCAGGAGAAGTCCTCGTGGAAGAATTAGTGATAGCCATAAATATCAACATTTACTATATAAAATGTGATATATATATATTTTTTTGTTTTGTTTTTGTTTTTATTAGAAATAACAGACATTTATTGTGCTGTTTTACTCAAAAGATGCTGTTTCATAGCATTGTGCAAAATGCAGGCAGCTGAAAGGCAGTGATTCTGTTTTTCTAGATTGGCTTATTCTGACACTCTTAAATCGTGCTATTCAGGACTTGTATCTTTCACTTTTATGAGCTATTAACGTGTCGTTTTCATTTACTCAGTATATTACTTGCTACTGGGGAGGAGAATAACTTTTACATTGCTAATTGTGATTGTCCAAGAAATGTCCATTGCTGGCATAGTATGATCTGATTACCACGGCTCTACTGGGGAAATGAAGCTGCATCAATCAAGGCAGTCTGAAGCACATAGGGTGATAAGAAGCAGAGGTTAATAATGCAGTGCTGCTGTCAGACCTAAGAACTGAACTTTTAATGCCCTGTCTGCCTCACTAGGGCTGACAGAGGCCAGACCAGGGTGTGAGAGGGGTCAACACTCTGCCCCTGCCAGAACAGGAAGAGCCAATCAACATCACCCTGCAATTACAGTAAAAATGTCTCATGTCAGAAGCTTACTGGATAAATGAGATACAGGCTTTAGTAAATGGGTCCTAGAAAAAGCAGTGCCAGTTGTAGCTTAAACAAAGTGGTCTGGAGTTGTTGGTTTTGGGGTTTTTTTTTTTTTTGTTGTTTTTTTTTTTGGTGTGTTTTGTTTTATTTCCTCATTGTGGTGAGCCAGTACCTGCTCACTGGGCCTGTGGCGGCCTTTTAGACAGAAACGGGAAAGAATCCCACCACTTTTCCTAGAAGCCGCTGACATTGTTTTCCTGGAGCGACACAGGAAATCTGAACCCTGTGCCACAGCTGTGAGTGGTTTGCCTGTGCATTTCCTTTCTCTCCTGGCCTCCTCCTCACCCCTGAGTTTCAGCTTCAGTCTCCTACATGGACTGGCAGCATGTGCACACAAGCACATAAACACAAAATGCGTTGTGACTAACCTCCCTCTATCTCTGTCTGCCGATCTAGACAACCGGTCATTTCACGCAGACATGCATAATTGTACAGCTATTTAAATGTAAGCGTAGATTTGTTGTGTTCTCTCTGTTGTGGTCGCTCCCCCTCTGTGTATTTGTCATTCTTTTGTTTTTTGTGTGCTTTTACTAACAGTTTGAGCTTTGCCCCCTCCACAGACCTTAGTGAGGGCACAAGTCTACACCATTTGTGTATAATTGCAGTGTGTCTTTGGTTGACTGTAATATTTATATATAATTGCAGTGTGTCTGCTTGTCTTGTTTTTGTGTACATGACTGCACAAGTATTTAAATGTATATACTTTGATGCATCTCAGTATGTGAATGTTATTTTCTGTGTACTGTGCACACTAAGTGTATGCGCTTTGTGTTTTTTCTGTGGCTGCTGACCTCTGGCCAGCCTTGTAACGGTTTGACCATTGCCTGTTTTGGTCCCTGTTTAGTCTAGACAGACATCCTGAGCTGATCTGCATGACACCCAGACAACAGAGAGCAGATAGTGGCATTTCTCATGCAGGCAGCTTGGACTTTTTTTTTTTTTTTTTTGGCGGGGGGTTGTCTGTGTTTTTTTTTTTTTTTTTTTTTTTCTTCTTCTTCTTCTTCTTTTTCTTTCTTTCTTTCCGCCTGATCTCTCTCTTTCTCCCTCACTTGCTCTCAAATTCCACAGACTTTAAGAAGTTCAGACAAAGAGTTTCCAGACTTTGGCAGAAGTTCATGTCCATGCTAAGACTGAACGGAATAGTGCAGGCTTTGTACTGAAATTTGTCAAATGTTTGACCTCTGCATTTGAACTGAAGCCTGCTCTGTACCGAAGCTCAGTGAGATTTTTACAGCCCGTGGCTGTTCCACAGACCAGACCATCTGTTCCAGGGCAAAGCCAAGCTGTGGTCTGTAGACAGAAGAATGAGGGACGGATAATGAGGGAAAGAGGAATTGACTCTTGAGTGATGTAAATGATACACAGCGATGGGATCCGTCCATTGAGGGGAAAAAATACGTCCCGGCACATGCTACATTACATGCACCTCTCGGAAACTAATCAATCCTCTTTTCTCTTTTCTTTTCTCTCCACTTGTCATTCTTTCATCTTTGTTCTCATTTCCTTTTTGCCCAATTGTTCTAATCCCCTATTCCCTGATCTGTCTCTTCATGGCTTCTTCTGTCCTCTTTTAAATAGACCAGAGACTAGACCTAAACAAGCTGAGTCCCAATGACAGTGACACAGTCAGAGGCCAGATAGTGGGTAAGTACACACGTTGTTGTCACTTTTAACCAGAAATTAAGTTGAAGTTGTATAAAGAACTCAAATTGCCATGAATTGCATGAAATCTACAGGATGTTTCTTCATCCCGATGTACAGTGTTGTCATTTGCCTAAAAAAAAAAAAAAAATTAAATAACCATCCATATCCTGTTTTTACATGCATGTTGACTATGTAGATGAAAAAGTTTTATTTTCCTTAGTTTTATGAATATATAAATTTGAAATGTTTTTACCCTCATCTTTCAAGAGTGTAAAATTTCTCGTGTATCAGGCTCTTGCAAAAATTCATTTCATTATGCCATAAGTTCAGACGCTCCCTCTGATGGGGGGGGGGGGGGGGGGTAGTCTTCTTTTATCACTGAAATACACCACATATAAAATTGTACCTTATTCCTGTTACTCATAAAGATATAAAGCTCAATTTTGTGCTTCAATAAAATAACTGTGCCTGTACTATAATCTTCTGTCTAGTAATCCTCATGTGTGCATCTGTCTGCCATGTGTTGCTGCAGTGAGCCTGCAGTCTAGGGACCGGATAGGCACAGGAGGCCCTGTGGTGGACTGTAGTCGCCTGTTTGACAATGATCTTCCAGATGGGTGAGTGAGTTTGGGGAAATCGCTTATCATTTTAGGAGGATTTTTAAAAGGCTGTTGCAAATCCAAAAAAAAAAAAAAAATCACTGGCGTCGCGTACAAGAGTGGAGAAAGAATATTATATTTGCATGTGGTGAGACAGCAGTGAGACTACTAGATGGTTCTGTTGCTACTTAACCATGTCCCATCACTGCTGCTTCTGTGCCTGTTTCTGCTGCCAGCTGGGAGGAGAGAAGGACTGCATCTGGTCGAATCCAGTACTTGAACCACATCACACGCACCACACAGTGGGAGAGGCCTACCAGGTGAGTATACTCAGCAGCCACAGAAACTGAAACCCAGACCTCTTAATCTAACAGCAGCTGGCTGATGGAAGACCTCATCTTCGACCTCAGTGCTCCCAGACTGAATAAGTCAATACAAAAGTGGAATGAGCACCTCCCCAAAAAAATTTAAAAAGTTACCAGACACAATGCTTCAATCAGTGTTTTTTAATGATGAGGAGGATGCAGGGAAGTTGCAGACCTGACAAGGGTAGATAATTATGCCATCTCCTCCTTGCTCTGTCACTGTCTTTTCTATTTGTGTTCCTTTTTGCTGTCTTCATCAGGCATTATCGTTTTTAGTTCTTTTTTTTCACTAAACTTCCCCTCAGGCAGTCTCACTGAGTCTGTTTGTGGGATGTCATGCATGGATTTCCAAGTTAGTGTAAAAGTATTGCTAAAGGCTACCAGTTGAATTGCTGCTGTTTGTGTTTGGAATCATGTTAGTCTGACTTCTTTTTTTTTTTTGATTGGCTAACCATTACTCGGCTGCCCTGTTCCACATGCTCTCTTGCTTTTCTCAGACCTGCATCAGAGTACTCCAGTCCTGGCCGACCTCTCAGCTGCATCGTGGATGAGAACACGCCGATCAGTACGAACGGAGCCACGCCCACCACAGCATTGCCTCCTAATGATGGTGACCAGCGGGCCCAGGAGAGACGAGTCCGCTCGCAAAGGCACCGTAACTACATGAGCCGAACCCATCTGCACACGCCTCCAGACCTGCCCGAGGGATACGGTTAGTTAGAGACAAGCCTCCGTGTTTTGTAGGTTGCTGCTGGAAAAATAGAAACCAAATGAAAATGTATCATCTGGCCTCCCTTAGTCCTTTGTAATGTAATTTGATCAAGGTTTAGGCAGTACATGCTCACTCATGTTTCATAATATATATAGATGTATAGATATCACAGAACTGAGAGGCACCCTCAAACTGAGTTTGTCCCATCCACACACATCCACTGAAAATACATTGAAAGAAATATGATACAAGAGATTCCAAACAGCAGTACTTACACAGCTACCTGATGGTATGTGGAAAAAATGTGGGAAAAAACTACTGCAACAGTATCCAATTCAACATAATTAATGGTATGAAATGTCATCCAGTTTGAAATCAGCTCAGAAGAACACATTTGAAGCATGACTGGAGGTACTGAGTTCATCTGTCAGCTTCGGGTTCTTGTCACACCTGATACTACATGCTGACTCTGACTCTGTTCACACTGATATATGCTTATTTAATATTCTGATTACATCAGAAAATGCTTTATTATCATCCTCCATGAAAGTTACGGCTACTGTCTCAATTATTTTACCCCTGCCCTATTCCCTCTGCTCAACACTGGGCTCACTAACCCGGCTAATCTGTGTCCTCATTCAGTCCAGCTGCTCAGATGACGCTGCAGCTCCACACAAGGAGCCTGAAATACTGGCTCCATTTTAGACAATCTAATTGAATTGATCTAGTTGTTAAAGGCTTGCGGCAGCCATTCACTCCCTCCCTCTGTTCTCCTTTCTGCACACAGTCAAACAATGACACATTCATGTAAAAGAAAACACACACAAACTAGAATCCCCACACAGCCCAAGGGAGTTTTGTTTATCCTCACAGTAAAATCTTGTGGAGGATTTGGGAGCCAGACCCATAGAAGCGTATATTTGCCCTCAGTCCCACAGCTTAGACTACTCTGAGCCTAACCACACTCGTCTCTCTATAGGTCTTGCTCTCTCTATCTCTGTGTTATTTTCTCAATGCTTGGCCAGTTCCTCTAAAACCTGTGAACGTCTGTGATTCCCCTCATGTTAGCACACAAGCCAAGAGATGTCACCCCATGAGGTGAATGTATAGCAGGCACTCATTGGGTGGGTGGGAGTTTTGGAGGTTACGTGTACATGCATGTTGAAGCAGGGTGGCAGGTCCAAAGAGATGCCAGACAAGAGCTCTCTGGCGGGCAGCTCCATGGAAATATATCTGTCAGCTTGTGATGAATGAGCTCACCAACTGAAAAGTCAGACAACCCCGTCTCTCCTCTTCTTTCCTCTCCAATGTTCTTCCCCCGTCTCTCTGCTCCTCTCCTATTCCTCTCACTCCCTTCCTGGCTGCCTTTTTGGACCTCCTCTGACTCAGGCAGACCTTTTATCTCCATCTGTGTGATCTCGCTCATAGACATACATAGACAGTTTATGAGCAAAACTTGTCTATATGCGGCAAGAGTGAAACTCTTTTATTTTGCATATATGTGAAAATTCTTTTTCTTTTCTTTTTAAATTAATTAATATCTAGGATCCACAAATGTTGCATCAAATAACCTTCTTTTAAATCTTCATATAGAGCAAAGGACCACGCAGCAGGGCCAAGTGTACTTCCTCCACACTCAGACAGGTGTCAGCACATGGCACGACCCACGAGTACCCAGGTATGTCTGCCGCAGAATCTATGACCTCAAGGATAGCAACACATAATGCACTCCATGATCTGTTTTGGAAAACTCACTCAGGTATCATGTCCAATTGATAACTGCATTCCAAAAGAAATGCATACATGCAGAAATTGAAATGTGCAATAACATCATTCAGTGCACTCTAGACACAATCAGTAAAACATGACTGTATTATAATACCCGTCCACTGCTCTCTCACATTCTATCAGCGTCTGAGTGATTGATAATATTTTTATTACTCTTGATTGGAGACTATTGGTCACACCACTCCTGACTGAGTGCTCCTCAAGACGTTCCAACATTAGCTGCCCTTAGCTGCCCTTGTGAGACTCCGGCCCCTTTGGCTTTAACCATGCAAAACAGAAAAGTCAGCGCCAGCATAGTGAGCCTGCTTTAATTTCCAGTCCAGCTGAAAGAAGTTGCAGGGCAGCAGTAAATAATTTAAATGGGAAGAAAAAGAAAAATAGAATAAAAGAGGGGTTTTTTTTCAGGCCTCTCAAACTCCTTTTGTCCCCTTCAGTCCACTTCGTCAGTGCTTTGGTATGTTTTATATCTAGAATTAGATGTGTGTGTGCTTGGGCTCCCCCATTCCACCCTACAGTGCTTCTGTTTTTCTGGTGTATTAATGCTTTGTTGGTTTTTTTTTTTTATTCTGTTGTCCCCAGAGATCTGAGCAACGTGAACTGTGAGGAACTTGGTCCCTTACCTCCAGGATGGGAGATAAGGAACACTGCCACCGGGAGGGTTTACTTTGTCGATCATAACAACCGAACCACACAGTTTACAGACCCACGCCTCTCCGCTAACCTGCATCTAGTCCTAAAGTGAGTTTGACAATCATAAAAATGTGATGGTAAAATGAAAGGAACAATACTTATTTTCTGTCTTTTTTTGTCTTTGTTTCTTGTCTGTAGCCCAAGCCCTAATGGTTCTCGAGGAGGAATCGAAAGTCAGAATATCAGGTAAAGTTTGGGCTTCATGCCAGTAGTCCCACACAGAACACACACACTCACAGAAGCACGCTCAGACATTCATAGACTTGCTCACTTTGCATCTCCATCAGACAGTTGTTTTACAGTGGGATCTTGTGCCAAGGTGTGTTCACCACCTGTAGAGGTTCAGCGTAACACTTGTGCTAAGCAGACGTTTATGCACGCTTGCAGACACACATGCACAGAAATACATAAACAGCACACTCCTACACAGTCTCTTTCTACACAAAAAAAATCTAATTCCTCAGCTCCACAGAGGTTTTGATCATAAAGGCTTTTTAGCACACAATCCGTCACAAAGCTGGCTTTGGCCAGACATCAGATAGCAGAGTGGAAACCAAGGCTGCTGCGCCTGTAGCTGAGGAGCGTCTTACGTCCAGGAAACAGAGCATAAATCTGATGCCCAAGTCAATGAGTGAACCGTGTGTGTGCGTGCGCCTGTCCATCTGTGTAGACTTGTGTGTTTTTTCGCCTCTCTGCTTGGTACATGCCTGTGTGCATCGATGCACATGTTCACAATTTCTTCCTCTGTGCAGCTGTTCAAATACACCCTATGCCATGATAGCCATAGAGTTGCCCATAGGCCTTTGCTCTGCAAAGGTGGAGCAGTGTAAGGGTGCCTTGGAGGGCCTCCTCATTCTGACCTCATTCCTTCTTGTGCACAGAGGGAGTGAGAGCAATGGAGAGATCAGGTTTCTTTTTTTTCCTGTTCTGATGGATCAAAGAACATGTTTGGGATTTTGTATTTGTTTAGCTTTTTTTCATCTATGACTCTCTGAAAGGTTTTATAAAAAATGTAGCCTGGCATGCCACATTTGTTTTTACTGTAGGCATTTTGTCATGTGCCTGATTATGCCCAGATGTGTGAAAATATCATGCACAGAATTTCTATTGTATATGTGTTCTGGTAAGATAATAACTGGTGGGATAATTCACATCCAAACAAGGAAATGTGCTTTTTAAATAATATCCCAGGAATTAATTTATACAGAGAAAAACTTTGGCATGTCAGTAACCTCTAGTGTTATTAGTGCCATGTAATTTTCATCACGTACATATGAACATTTTTATGTGGCTTTTTAGTGATGTAAAAACTTGAAAAATATAAAACATAAAATCTGTGTGCCATGCATCCCCTGATTATTCAAGGACAAATGGAACTTGGCCTGAGATTTGTGAAATAAAGTTTTTATAAATTGAGCATGACTGAGATTTAACTTAAGCTTTCCTCAATCCATTCTAATTACATGAAAAGTGTAATAGAGAATCTCTTTTTGGTAGAGTCTGTGAAACCTGTTCTACTGCTACAATAAGAAATGACATTGGAGTGACTTTCTCACTTGCGACAAAACTCTGGAAAAGATATCAGTCATCGTGGATTTCCATCAAGACATCTGCATTTTATCAAGTCAGAGTTTTGAGAAATTTTCAGCCCTTGTGCCGTAATTCCACAAGAATGTTTGTTGTATATGACTGATCTGTGTGTATATATATATATATATATATATATATATATATATATATATATATATACTTATACAGATAGGTGGTTTTGTTTATATTCCCCTGATGATTTTGCAATCAGTTTCTAAATACTGGTTCCCTGACAGGCCAAGGTCACTATAGGTAACTTGATCCTTGTCTGGTTTTAGGACCCCACTGCTGGTCTGCCCTCTGTACAGTTGCACAAGAAGTAACTGTGCCATTTCCCAGACTTTACTGATTTGTCTGAGAGCAAAAACATTTCATTTATTACTCAGAGTTGTCTCTGTAGATTCTCTTCAGGTAACATGTTGCTGAGTTGGGCTCATCAATTAAGAAAGGAGAGAACTGGGGATCATTTTGCCTGCAACTGTGATAGAAGGAGCCAGAAAGACAGACCAGGAATTTTTGATTTATGGGTGAAAGTGCAGGAGGAGATGCTCCGTGCCTCCTCTCTCCTTCCTTCCCTCCCTCCCACTCTCTGAGCTGCATACGGTGTTTGGGTACTGTTGGGAGAATGCCCTTCCTGTCTCCCCTCTCTTTCTCTCGACTTCCCTCCTTCTGAGTCTAGTCTGCAGGAAATAAAAGGATTCACGAGGAGGTCTTGAGTGTCCCATGGGGCCCTGTGGCTTTCTGGAATAGCAGGAAGTGATTGAGTTTGGTTTCTGGTGTCTGCCCAGTAGAGTCCACATTAGCTATTCACTTTGTTGAGTTGTCATTGTGGTAGAGGAAAATGCAAGCTGTTGGGTGGATACTTTAGAGTAGGAATCTGAACATAGATGACGGACATTTAATCAGCTCCAGAAATGAAGTGATCTGGCTGACAATTGACATTCCTCCTGTATTTGTTTGCGCCAAAGTGAACAATTTACTTTAACGTTGGCATTACGTTAAGTGTGGTATCGTATGTATAAATCCATACTACACAAACACAGACTGATGTGTATGCTCCTACCTTCCTCTGTGCTCAAGTCTAGAGCCTGGAGTTTATGACCCTGCTCAAGGCTGAGTATGCATGCTACCCCCCAGTGAAGCGCAAAAGGCCATTGTGCAAATAATCCTTTACTGCTGGCCCTATAAAGAGTTCTTTGATTTTGTGTGTGTGTGTGTGTGTGTGTGTGTGTGCATGCGTGTATCCCCTCACTTCTGTGCCACCCTCACAGGCCATCTTCCCAAACACCCAGTTCAAAAGTTGCATTCAACATCCACTGGACTGTGTTAGAGTCAAGATCTTTGTCTCCTTTACCTACAGATGATGGCCACAGCCACACTGTTGATACAGTGGTTAAAAACTTCTTTGTAACTGTGCCTGAAATGTCTCATTAAATGCTTCTTTATGTAGATACTTTACTTCAAAGTGAAATATTCATTCATCTTCAACCGCTTATCCGTTTCTGGGTTGCGGGGGGTTCTGTAGCCAATCACAGCTCACACTGGGCGTGGGCAGGGTATAGTAAAATATATAAAACTTAATTGGGCTAGAGGGAGTAGACTAAGAAGACAAGGCTAAATTATTTGAAAGGCTGTGCCAAAGCTGAAGTGTAGATCAAATGTTTATATATTCAAGCTGCACTGTTCCACAGATTTGCAGTGCAGTAATAAAAGACAGCAAAACAATTAATAAATCAACATGCAATTTAATGTTTTTAATCTGAAAGTAAATTAGCCACAGAAAGGAACATGAATGCCACTCTGGCTAAAAGCAAATGGCATCTACTGATACTCTGCTAAACTTGCTAGCTTTATGGTTAGAGTCACCCTACATTTAGTTAAAATGCATTGATAAGGTCCTGATCCATCTTAAAAGATATATATATATATATATTATTTTTTTTTTACAGGTTAATATGTTCTATTTTTCAGATTTAAGTGGATTGTGTCTGTTTCTCTAGCTAGCTTTCATTCGACATAGAACATTTATGTTGTATGTTTTTCAACATAGTATTGATGATTGAGAACAAATATTTACTAACCACAATTTAGCTTTGAGAACCACAGCATGTTGCACAAGACTTATCACAGTGTATGAAGTTTTGTTTCTCCCTCTTAAGACAAATTTTTTGACTTGACAACCAGTATGACTCTGCAAGGTGGCCTCAGTGACCCTACATGACCACAAGTGTACATGATGAGTCAAAAACAACAGAGATTTGCAGAACTTTCTCTCCCTCTACCACATTCTGCTGCTCCCTCCCCTCCCAATAGAAAAACTTATTTTAGTTCAGCCATCTCTGTAAGAGACGACCAGGCCTCTTCCAGGTGGAGGGAAGAGAGGAAAGGGGGGGTGAATGCAATGTCTTAGCAGTGATGCCACCTCTACCTATGTCTGTCTGCGAGGGACTAAGGCAGCTGTATGACTTGATGTGCTTCTCACATGACCTCAGTGTGTTTACTTCTGGTTCTCTGCAGTCAGCAAAGGACAGACAAAGAACTCTGACTCCCAGAAAGCTGTATTTTGAGTTCCTTGGCTTTAACCTTGTTATTTTTGTACAAGTGCTTGCTTACTTTTTTATAACAAGTAAGCATGTTTGCATTTTGTATTGGTACACTGAAGACTTAACATTTTTCTCTTTCTTCTTGTCCCCTTTCTCTCTTTTTTCCTTGGCTTGTTTCTCTCTCACTTCTTTCCCATGGCAATTCCTCTCCATCTCCTCCTGTTGTTGCTGTCTTTTTTCTCCCTGCTATTTGCCCTCTAGTCGACAGAACCAGTTGAAGGATCAGGCCCAGCAGGCTCTGGTGTCCCCAAGTCAGCTCCCAGAGGAGGCAGAGTGCCTCACGGTGCCCAAATACAAGCGAGACCTTGTTCAGAAGCTCAAAATCCTTCGTCAGGAACTGTCCCAGCAGCAGCCTCAGGCTGGCCACTGTCGCATCGAGGTGTCCCGTGAGGAGATATTTGAGGTGATGATGGGGAAAAAAATTACCTCAGTCATGGTATCATATGATGTGAAGCTCACAAGGGTTGGCAGTTAATAAAGATAGCCTAAAAATGTATACCGTAATTTCTGGATTATAAGACACTATTTTTTTCACACACTTTGAACCCTGCAGCTTAAACAACTATGCGGCTAATTTATGGATTTTTACGGGTAACGAGCTACATGCCACCAATACAGTTAGCCACACATCAGACAGGTCACAGTGGACCAATGAAATTAAACGTGCCCACACTAAATTCTTCAGATCAGTCATTTATTTTTGAGCTTCATGCACACACCCTTATCATGGAAAACACACGAAGCAATGCATATGATGGAGCTTTCAAGTTAAAGTCGATCGATCTGGCGAAAAGGCGAAACATAATTCCTGCCAGATGTCATTTCCTCCTATATTTCCAACACCTGCGGCTTATAAACAAGTGTTGCCCATATATGTACAAAACTGTTTTTCTCCTTTAAATTTAGCGGGTGCGCCTTATATTCAGGTGCGGTCTATAGTCCGGAAATTACAGTATTTGGCACTGTAACCAAGAAACATTATCCATTCTGTTAGTTATTTGTAGACTCACCTAACTTATGTTAAACTTGTTGTCTACCTCAATAAAGGTCATTGCCCTTTTCCACAGGACATGATTTATTTATCTCAAACACAACACACCCACAGACATGTACATGTGTGGTATCTGAAGTGTGAAGGTAGTCTGTTCAAAATCTAAAGCAGGCCTCTATATTTTCTCATTTGGGGAGGTTTTTTTCTGCATCTTGGAGGTGCAGGGCCCTCATCAGAACAACACCACCTGCAACAGACTGCATGACCCTCATAAAATATGCACTGGAATGTGCTGGAACAGCCGCGTCTGTTAATCTGAACGAAGACATTTTTGTTGGCTGATCTCAATGTGAGAGAGAGAGAAAGGGAGAGGGAGCAGAGAGGGTGGGGATGGAGGTTGAGGGTTGGGTGTGGGGGGGTAGAGGACGTCTTGAGGTTGAGTGAGACATAACTGCATAGCTTCTCTAGGCCAGCTGAAGCATTAAATTATGACTGAATATAGGCAAGTGTTAGCTGGTAAACTATCAGAGCTGTCTTTCTGTGTACCTTTCGGCATAGATAAGACATTTCCATTTCTCCCACAGCACCTCTCAGTTGACTGCTGTACCTGGAGGGCACAGTGGAACCTAGCTATCAGGGAGAAGCTGTGTTGTTAAAGTCTTGCGGTTATGTTTATTATAACTGTCCCCAGTCCATTTAATATGAACCTTCCCCTGACACAGTGAGATGTCTGTACATGGTATGAACACCGGCAGAGAGATATCACCTTTACAGCAGCGAGCCAACTGACAGAACCTGGTGTAATGCTACAGTGCATCGGTCTCATTTTTAAGCACTACCTATTACCTTCCTTCTGTGAAGCTCTTAACTTGACTTCCTTTAGAAATTCGCTCAACTTTTGGTCAAGCAAATGTCTTTTTTAACAGGTGCCATAATGCAGGATATGGAGTGTGAATGACATAAGTGTAGAGGGTGCGATGTGCATCACTTGAACTGGTCACACATGATTGATTTGCATGAAGCCAGACTCAGACCCCACTTGTGTATACTGAAAAGCTGTTCTCTGCTTTAACTGTCTCTGCAGAGGTTGATGTTGGACCAGATAGCTTGCAGCTCTCTAATGCCATTACCATCTTTTGTTGCAGGAATCATATCGGCAGGTGATGAAGATGAGGCCGAAAGACCTTTGGAAAAGGCTAATGGTGAAGTTTAGAGGAGAAGAGGGGCTTGACTACGGTGGAGTGGCAAGGTAAGAGGCCTCAGCAAAGAGAAGTATAGTAGATGGAATCACATCAGAATTTGGTTCACACAGAAGGCTGCCTCCTAGTGGAAGAGACCTAAACCACACACCTAGGCACTGTTTGGTCTGTTTTTGAGGTAGCATTCTCTGCATGTTTTTATTATGTTCTGAACTCTGAACTGAATATTCACAACACAGAATATAACGTGTAACTCTCATGTTCCCTCTGTTGTCTTTTTTTCCTCTCCTCCCTGTGCTCTGTATAGGGAGTGGCTTTATCTGCTGTCACATGAGATGCTGAACCCATATTATGGCTTGTTCCAGTACTCTCGCGATGACATCTACACACTGCAGATAAACCCAGACTCTGCGGTCAACCCTGTAAGTCACAGTCACCACTGAGCAAATGGACTGTTGACCTGTGTTGTATGGCACACCCACATTATAACCTTAAGCTATTTTGTACGAAAGTCCAAAGCCAATTATACATATCACAGCTAAGCACATTATCCACACAGACATAGGCCTCATAGCAGATGCTGACAAAGGTCTGTCTTTTCTTACACAGCTTCACTGTGCTCTGTGTTTGTTTGAGCTGGAATTGGTCCATTTAGCTGTTGCTCCCCAGTCAGCAGGCATGAGCTTGTGGTTTTACTGCTGAGACTGCGCTGTTTTGTTGTTTACTGCTTGTGTTATGTCGGACAGGATGCTCTATTAAAGGGGAATTCAGAGGTTTAATGATGAACAATAAATTCCTCATGTCAGGGATGTTTTGTGTGTTATAGTATGAAGGAACTGGATCTCTGTCCCAAACATGATTCAGACACTGTTCTGCTGTCTCCTCATTTGGAAACTGAAGATGTTTTGTCTCCCTGCAGGAGCACTTGTCATACTTTCACTTTGTTGGCCGTATCATGGGGATGGCAGTGTTCCATGGCCACTACATAGATGGAGGCTTTACTCTGCCCTTCTACAAACAGCTGCTGGGTAAACCCATCACCCTGGACGACATGGAGTCTGTTGACCCCGACTTGCACAACAGTCTTGTCTGGATTCTGTACGTAGAAGACACACATTTATACTCAATAGCAGTATGTACTTTGTGACTATGTTTAGATGAAAGGACAAAGAATTTCTCAGGATAATTATAATCTAGTCTACAGATTAACATACCTAGTATTTTCATACACGCCATTGCTGTGTATGTTACTTGAAAATCTTTGCCATGCTACGATGACAGCGCCCTCCAGGGCTATTGAATAATTCGTACATCAGTTTTCCATGATAAGGGTGTGTGTATGAAGTGCAAAAATAAATGACTGATCTGAAGAATTTAGTGTGGGCGTGTTTACTTTAATTTTAACAATTTGATTGGTCTACTGTGACCTGCTCGGTAATTTCCTTGGTCTGATGTGACGCTAACTGTATTGGTGGCATGAAGCTCGTTACCTGTAAAATGCATAAATGAACTGCATTGTTGCTTAAGCTGCAGGGTCCAAAGCGTGTGAAAAAAGTGGCTTATAATCTGGAAATTATGGTACATCTTTTAACTCTAATGTTGCTTTCTCCACTCAGGGACAATGACATCACAGGTGTGCTGGACCACACCTTCTGCGTAGAACACAACGCCTATGGGGAGATCATCCAGCACGAGCTCAAGCCCAATGGTAAGAGCATCCCTGTAACACAGGACACCAAGAAAGAATATGTCCGGCTGTACGTCAACTGGCGTTTTCTGAGAGGCATCGAGGCCCAGTTCCTGGCTCTACAAAAGGGCTTCAATGAGGTCATTCCCCAACACCTGCTCAAGGCTTTTGATGAGAAGGAGCTAGAGGTACTTCAATGTGTCTTCATGTCATATTCCTTTTGGGCTTTCTAAATTCATCTTATTGAAATTATTTCTGTACCTTCAGCTGATTGTATGTGGCTTGGGTAAAATTGACATCAACGACTGGAAGTCCAACACACGGCTCAAGCACTGCACTCCAGACAGCAACATTGTGAAGTGGTTCTGGAAAGCTGTGGAGTCATTTGATGAGGAGCGCAGAGCACGACTGCTGCAGTTTGTCACAGGCTCCTCTAGAGTTCCTCTGCAGGGCTTCAAGGCCCTTCAAGGTAACAATTATACTCACTACTACCTGTGGATACTACATCTGTTGTCATGTAGATACTCCTTTTACAATAGAGTGAATATAGGGCAGTCTAATGCATGTATAAAAACACTGATTGAAAAGGTTGTTGTGAATTGGATTCTTTGTGTGATGGTATTGGGCCAGACTAAATCAGGTCATGCAGTTGAAAGTAGTGTGAAATGCTAATACCTAACATCAAATCAGTAGTTAACAAAGGTGTGATAGTTTGCCCATTCGCCCATCTCTTTGTTACACACAGCATGCCAACCACTCACAAACTCTAAACACATTCTGGGACATGTGTTCAGGATTCTTTGCCTCTCTGTGTGTCTGTGTCTCTGGGTTTCTCTGACCTGATATGAACCCTCAGTCTGTGCATAGTACAGTGGTTCAGCGGATCCCTCCTGGCAGACAGTGCTGCCCTGAGACAGAACACCCAAGCATGAGGAGTACACCATGATCCACAGGCAGACAGCACCCTTACACACCTTTTATATAAAATGGCCATCCTGTCTTGGTCAAAACATTAGGAGAAGCCAAAAAACTTGTGCACAAACTTGGATTTACAGTGTCTTAAGGTTTGCGGCCACAGCACAGGACAAAGTTGGTTTACTGAACACTTTTAAGCTCTTTTTCCACTGGTCAAAAAACCCCAAGAGCATCTGACTTCAGTCAGAAATGGGAAAGGCCACAGTCGCCAATTAGACGCAGATCAAATGACTCTGCTGTAGAGACAGGTATTTATTGGGTCCCGCTCTGATTGGCAACCAGGTTGACATGCATCGAGCCGCACTGGAGATTGTTGGACAACTCTCAGAATCTGAATATTTTGAAATAAATCACTAACAGAAAATGGCTTTATTATGAGGCATTTCAGTTCTCAAACAAAGGAACCGGTCATGAATAATAATTCATATTTGATCCTTTATTGATGTGTTATGATTGGAAAGTGAACATATAGACAGATATTCAAGTCTATTAAATATAACAGCTTGCAAAATGTCACCAAACATCCCTAGTGTACTGGTCTAGATGCTTTCTGAACCTCTTTTTTGTCTTACTGCCACCTTACTTTGTGAAAGTAAAGAAAGGTGATAATTATAACTTTAGTTGCAGCTGAGAAACAAATTGGGAAATGGAACCGCTGCTGAACATGCAATGTGTATATATAAATAGCACAGAAAGTTTTATTGTGGAAACTAAATCAGAAATGCATTTCATTGACAGATAGATTATCCTGGGTAGTGCAGATGGTCAGATTAAAATTTTACAAATTATCTTCAGTAGTGTGGAGGTCTACTTTACTGAACTTCTAGTTTGTCCTCAGGTGCTGCTGGCCCTCGGCTTTTTACCATCCACCAGATTGACGCCAGCACCAACAACCTGCCCAAAGCCCACACCTGGTGAGCTCACTGTTGGCATTATACTTTATCACAAAAGACAGTACTTGCTTTTAACACTCAGTACGTTTACATGCACAGTTAATTTGAGCTATGGTTATAGCTCGATAAAGCCATTTATTCAGACTTCTGTCCTTGTCCCTGTATACATGCACAGGAGTGAAATTGATTTATTTGTTGAAATCATGTCGCCTCTGCTATGCACTCTTTCGGCTTGTGGATAATGGGCCACTGCCAATTGACCTATGACATCAGAGACCACAGCAGAGGTGGAAAGAAAAAAAGACCGGTGAGCTAGCAAGTTAGTCTCTGTATCCGTCTAAAATGAGCTTTTGCTGCAGACTTTGCCATGTTTGACGCGTAGCAGTTAGCTGGCTTCTTTTGCTTGACCTCTTTTATTTACGTTTTACATTCCGTTCGACTTCCAGGTCATAGTTTGGCGTGAAACTTAAGCACATGTGCAGATCACCTTCTCCAGCTCCAGTCCAACTGTCCGTATACATGCAGCAGTAGATCAACTTTTACATTACATTATCTGGGTGTGTTAATCCAACAGTTATAAATTTGACTTCAATCGAGCTAACGTGTTAAAATGTACTTTAAAAGTATAATTTTGGTTGGACTAATGCAATAAGTCATTGTTTTGTTTTTTTGGGGGGTTTTTTTAATTGTCATGTAAACGTACTGACTGAAGGACAGAAAAGTAAATCTCTTTTGTGGTTGTGTGTTAACGCTCTTCTGTTTTCCCAGTTTCAATCGGATTGACATTCCTCCCTATGAGCACTATGACAAACTGTATGACAAGTTGCTCACTGCCATCGAGGAGACATGCGGCTTTGCTGTGGAGTGATTCACCAAAACAGGCAGAGCTCTGCAACAGCAAGAAGCAACAAGGTTGGCCATGATGTGCCCCCGCCCCTCCAACAAATCAATCCACTCAGACGGGGGCTTCATCCACAGTTGCTTCATCCCCAGGATGCACATACTTCCCAGGGACATGTGGCCAAGCTAAGTGAGGGTTGACAAAGAAGGCCAGAAAATGTAATCTTACTGTGGGTTTTTAAACCCCTCCAGCCCTCCTTTGTCTCTTTTTTATCATTGAAAAGGATCTCTTCAGCTGCTAATAACTCAGACTATTTACTAACTTGTGGAACCTGCAAAATTTGCTGGCTCTTCCCTTTTTTTTCTAAGTTCATTTTAGCATTTAAAAAATAGACTGTATCCATGTAGCAATGCTCTATTTTACCAAGCAGAACATGAGCTCAGTCCACTCTAAAACAACATTAGCATGACTGGTTTGTTTGCTAGAGTACAGGGTTCTTACTGGTTACCACAGCCATTCAGAAACACTAAATTTGGATTGTAGAGTGTGACTCTGGCTGTTTGGTGCCTTTGCGATTATGCTGGGGCTATCCATAACACCAAGGCTAGAAAAACGGGGATGTGTGCAGATGAGAAGGCAAGGCTTACAGGCTGTTGATACTGAATTAGTCAGAGCTCAGCTGTTTACAACCCTCTCCAAAGACGGCAGCAGGGACCTCTGCTCCCAAGTCGCTGCCCAACAACTAGCACTGCATTCCCAGAAACCCTATTTCATCGTACATTTTAACAGCTAGTTTTGTTTGAAAATGAATGAATAGCTTGAAATGTGTTATTTTTATATAACAGGGAAAATTGAAAAAGAAACAATAAAATTCTATATAATATATATAATTTATTGTTGTTATATTTCAGAAACCCCTTTCCATTGTTTCAGAAAAATAAATTCTTTTAAATGTTGAGTGTTACTGTTTAAATTATACAAGACAAGACTGAAATTCACTAAAGAATGCTGTGGTTTATTTCTTGACATGACCTCTCTCATACTGGACAAGGAGGGGTTTGTCTAAAGAGGAAAAAAAATCACAATGTCCTCTGAGTGCCATAAACATTTTTGAATGAATGAATCTTAGCAAATATTGAGCACCCTTTAAATTCTATTATTCTACTGATTTCCTCTTAGAGCAACATACTGCAGTGTGTTGTTTCCCCTCTGTTACGCTTTTTTAACAATTTTGTCATTTGTAGCTGGCCTATATTAATATCACTAGCATGAAACCTACCATTAACTTCTAATGGTATTCTGTTCAGAAGAGTCCAAAGTCCATAATAATCTATTTTATGTTGCCTCCAAGTTGTCATTTTGGAGGGAAAAGAAAAACCTTTACTACCTTCGAGCCATGTGGTGCTACATAGCATTAATTTTTATCTTATATTGGCAACCTGACTCATAAACATACTACTGCTTAAAGTGCACAATACAGTACTCATGCTCATACCTGTTTGTGGCCTCAATAACTTTCCAAGAAATCAAGAGATCTACCTAACCACACTCTCAGGAGATGTCATACACAGTTTGTCATCTGACGATCATTGGTTTTGATTTCCTGAATGTTAAACAGTTAAAAAAGTGTGTTGTCACTGCATTGCTTTGCCCACAGCAGACCATGAACACACAGTAATTGTTGCATGTCTCCATATGTGCTTTTGGTCGAAAGTGTACTGAATGAGATAAACTTCTGTTGTAGCCTGCTATACACTTCTATCAGTGATGTTTCCTTTTTTTTTTTTCTTTTTTTTTTTTCAAAGAAAAAGGGGTATTGTTTTCTACGATTAAAATGAAATTCTTGAATGTTTTCAGAAGATGCTGCCTGTCTAGCAATTTCTATGACCGCGGACTGTTCTTAAAGTTTGCATACACTAAGAAAAAAAAATGGACTGTGCGTTTTCATTCTTTTATGTAGACGAGTGTATGCAAAGTGAAAAGTGTCCTCAGATGGTGCTTTGTACAGTAATAAGATATTGTTCATATACTGTATGTGGATCAAACAACCTGTAATTTATCTTTAACTTAAGTAGAAAAGGAGTTTCTTGAACTGAAACGAGGAATTGCACACAAACAGAATGAGGTCGCCATGTGTATTCAGTGGTTACTTCTGCACCAGATATTCATCCACCTTTAAGTCCAGTGCACAAGCTGATTGCCCTACTGTCTACCCCAACACTACATTACTCAGCATTGCCCTGTAGCTGCCTCTCATTGAAGAACTGAACTTTTTATTAAACAAGTCAAAGTTGAGAGATGCAGCTCTTTTTTTTAAATAGCATGATCCACTTAGCAGGACTATATCTCTCATAGCTGACTGATGCAATTTGATGTATGTTAACACTATCATTTTGTAAGAGTATTTTATTTTTGTGTGTAATTAGTTCTAATTAAACTTGCCTTTGTCTAACAATGTTAAGGCTTTGTAGAAAGATGTATCTGTCTTTTTTACTTTTAAATGGTTGGTCCACTTGTCATGAATAAGAAAGGTTTTTAATTGTTGAAAAAAATTATTGTTGATATTGTTTATATGATAGGGTGCTAAAACAGTGCTGTCAGGTACAGAGATGATTTACATGAGGTCAAATTATTAGGGGCATGTTTGTACTATAGTGGCTTCTTCTAAATGTCATGTGGGGGATGCAAAGACCTATGTTTTACATTTGAATACTAAAAGTCACTGTCCACCCACTGTGTATTCACTGCTACCACTCTGGATATCAGATGGCCCCAAAGGAGCCAGGGAAATGGGAGAAAATAAAAAGAGCAGGGTTGTGGGGGAATCAAATACAGTCCTTTTGTTATGTTCATAAATGTACAACTGCATCACACCATAGAAGTCTTGGCAAACTAATTTTCTGGAAAGAGAAGGATAGGAGATAATATTTTCTTGTGAAATTAATGGTTCATTTTCCCATTTTTTTTTTCTTTGTTGGAAATATTGGCATGGATTTAAAAATACTAAGATAGTCAGAAGTGGAACAGAATTTTAGCTTTTCTTGCAGAAATAACGTAGACTACCTCAGCATCACAACACCTTATGCTGAGTCAGACCAAATTTATATGGAAAAAATCTCTCTATCGACAATAAGTATGTTATTCATCCAACTTGAATTTGGTAACTTCTGTCAAAGGAATGAATGTAACTTACAAATTGTTCTTTTACAGAATTTGAGTCCATGACCTTTTTTCCAAGTAATGAATACACCTCACTCTGTTGTCTGTTATTAGTTGACTGGGACCCAGCCTGACTTTTTTGCTATCCTTCAGAGGACACCCACACTTTCTGCCACACTTCAGAAATTTTTTAAATAATCATTTACATTTTAGAAATGAATATATTAATCTAAATTTAAAGGTAAAAAAACACACACACACACACACATAGCATATCGTTAAGAAACTAAAGTAAAAAGTAGGCCCTCACATGTTTGGGTTGGTCCTGATGACGTCATTTACCGTAATCTATCGGAAGCACAGTCAAGAGCCGGATCACCGGTTTCTGTCTCGTACATATTAATCCGCCAATATTTTCCGTATCGATGCTACAGTTAGAACAATCTTAGGGGGTTTTCTTCCTCCTTTGGCATCTCCGATTGTTACAGAAGATACACAATACAATTATCTGCTGTGTGAGCAATACATCAGCCCCTCTAAATAAATAAATATAAACTTTAACTATGTCAAATCTGCCTATTCCTCCTTGCGTTTTAAATATTTTTTTAATAGTGAGTTTGTTTTTATTCAGATTAAATATTTACAACGCGTGTTTTAGTGAATTTAAAGGTTAGTGTCTATGTCTTCAGTCGTCAGACACTGAGACCGGGAACGGAATGGCGGATGAATACCTGTGAAGGCGGACTTCCTCTTGCTTTATAAACCGGACCTTATTTTTACATTACCGGCATTTCAGCAGCACTGCCGGTCAGGTTTTTTTTTTAAGTCGGCGGTGAATCCACAGTGTTGAGTATTTATCTTTTTTATTTATAAAGTTCGTTTACAAAATGCCTGGATATTCCGACAGAGACCGCGGCAGGGATAGAGACAGAGGGTGAGTACATGGTTTTTGTGTGTTTTAGGTCGAGTTTTGCTCCCGTGTGATCCGCAGAAATGGCTGACGGGACTTACAACCGAAAAAATAAAAATCAACCGAACAACAAAATATTGTGGCGGAATGCTGGAGGAATCGCCACAATTGAGTGTTTGCTTGAAATGTATTGTATAACAGTCTGAAAAGTAGGTGGTTTTTGGCTTTCATCTGTCCCCCAAAAGGCCCGGGCCTCCGGTGAGCGGAGCCCGTTGTCTTTGGCTGAAGGCCTTGTCTGGCCTCGTGCCCCGCCAACGACCGCGTTGCCGTAGCTCCGCTAGCTTTAGCTTCCTGTTAGCTACCCCGCGTTACACCTCAACGCCAACGGGGATTATTCACAGCACCGGAGGAGCCGAACGGTTTTGTTAACGCACCTCACTTAACAGTTGGTTCACCTGTGGTGGACACTACGTGGCTGACATGTAATGTTTTGTCCCAATGCGGAGCGGCGATGCTAATACAACTAGCTAGTCGGCTTTTCGCCATGTGGCAGCTTGAATGCGGATACAAAATGCCGGCTGTTTTTCCATTGTTCCTCTACTGGCTGGAAAGTATATGGCAGCTTTTTAATGTCACAGTGACGCAGTTAAAATCGGAATTTATTCGTTCAACTAGCCGTAGCTGCAACCGTTTGACTTAACTTAGTCCAGTTTGACATTGTGAACTCTCTTGTGAATTAAATTGCAGCTATGGCGGAGGTCCTCCTCGCTTTGGTGGAAACCGTGGTGGAGGTGGAGGAAAGTTTGGCAACCCTGGAGATCGACTACGTAAAAAACACTGGAATCTGGATGAGCTCCCAAAGTTTGAGAAAAACTTCTACCAGCAACATCCCGACGTTAGCAGGAGGTCACCGGTATGTAGTCAGTGTGGTCCATGAGCTGTTACGCAACACAGCTAAAATGTGCTCCCTCTTGCACGTGTTGCGGTTATGTAATAGGCGATGGGTGCTGAACTCGAATTGTTTTATTCTCTCTTATCTTACAGCAAGAAGTTGAACAATACAGGAGGGCCAAAACGATTACAGTGAAAGGGAGAGAATGTCCAAATCCAATTGCCAAGTTCCACGAGGCCAGCTTTCCGTGTAAGTTTCAAACCCGTGGAAGAAACTTCAATGGTATGAATTGAGGCACACTGAACTTATTTTCTGTCCTCCTTCTGCACAGCTTATGTGATGGATGTGATCAACAAACAGAACTGGACTGAACCAACGCCCATCCAAGCTCAGGGATGGCCCCTGGCTCTCAGTGGCAAGGATATGGTTGGCATTGCACAGACTGGGTCTGGCAAAACATTGTCTGTAAGTTCTGTAAACTTGTATTGGGTATGATATCAAATTCTACACTGACCTGTGCTGATGACAGTGTATTTGATTTGTAGTATCTCCTTCCTGCAATTGTGCACATCAATCACCAACCTTTCCTGGAACGTGGAGATGGTCCCATTGTAAGTCACCATATTAGTTCACTATTGTTTTTTTTTTTTTGTTTTTTTTTCTTCTTTCGCGCTGGCAAGGAATTATTACATTCTATTGCTGTGATGTGAACTGTCCTACTGCGTTACTGACAGGTTATAACTTTCTCTCATTGTAGTGCCTGGTCCTGGCCCCAACTCGTGAGCTGGCTCAGCAGGTACAACAGGTGGCTGCAGAATATGGCAGAGCTTCTCGCCTGAAGTCCACCTGCATCTATGGTGGCGCACCCAAAGGGCCACAGATCCGTGACCTGGAAAGAGGTATTTCTGCGTTTTGTCCAATATTTGCATTTTCGTTAAGTTCATTAAAAGCCTAGTATCACAGTAATGTCAATATTACAGGTGTGGAGATCTGTATCGCCACCCCAGGCAGGCTCATTGACTTCCTTGAGGCAGGAAAAACAAACCTTAGACGATGCACTTATCTTGTCCTGGACGAAGCTGACAGAATGCTTGACATGGGTTTCGAGCCACAGATCCGGAAAATTGTTGACCAAATCAGAGTAAGTTTGCCTTATTTTGTAGCGTTAAACACCAACTGTGAAGGACCTGTAAATTACTGACAAATGAGCTACTAATTGACTGAGCACCATTTCTCAGCCTGACCGTCAGACCCTGATGTGGAGTGCCACTTGGCCAAAAGAGGTACGCCAGCTGGCTGAGGACTTCCTGAAGGAGTATGTCCAGATCAATGTGGGAGCACTGCAGCTAAGTGCCAATCACAATATCCTGCAGATCGTTGATGTCTGCAATGATGGAGAGAAGGAAAATAAGTAAGTAAGGTGTTCAGTCACAGCAGATGTTGAAGGAAAACATGACAACTGGCAAAGAATTGTGATTATGGAGCCACCTGGTTCTGAAATGAAGGATGAATTACTAATTGGTTCTTTACTGACACACTGCCTTCTATTAGATTAATTCGTCTGCTTGAGGAAATCATGAGTGAAAAAGAAAACAAGACCATCATCTTTGTAGAGACAAAGAGGCGATGTGATGACCTAACTAGAAGGATGAGAAGGGATGGGTAAGTATTGAAAATAAATGTTATTGGTGTGCATCTTTTGTACTGACTTTATGATGTTCATGTAAATGCTAACATTGAAATCTCAATTCTATTAGGTGGCCAGCTATGGGAATCCATGGAGACAAAAGCCAGCAGGAAAGAGACTGGGTTCTGAATGGTAAGTTTGAGTTGCTGATGCATTTGCATTACTGGTTACTTTTGAGCTATTTTGGTTTAAAAAAATATATATATTTTTTTATTTCAGAGTTCAAATATGGAAAAGCTCCCATTTTAATTGCTACAGATGTTGCATCCAGGGGTCTAGGTCAGTATCCTCCCTGAACTGTCTTGTACTCAAAGTATTTCTAAAAGAAAGTGTATTTGCTTTCTTTAACTCTTCTGCTTCTTTCTGAGTTTCTCCCTGACCTGAAGGAGCAGTCTATATGGCAGGGCCTTGGCATGACAAGCCCAGGTCTCCAGAGGGGGAAGGAGGATTCTTGGAGGTGTCCTGACTGGCGAGGCACGGGTCTCCCAGTCGTGCAGATATACAGAGGTGACCAGGCCCAAGTGCAGCATAACGCTCTGGCCTGCCTAAAAAAAAAAGGGGGGCGAGTTGAGGGCTGGCCACAGTTCCCCCCCACCTGTTCTCTGGCAATGGTTTGGACTGCTTCACACACCCAGGCTCTGTAACTGTCCCAGCTCAAAGCCCAGCTACACTGTCTCCTATTGTCTTGCATATCTGTTTGGGCACCGCATTGCAAGCCATTTGAGTCATTTGGAAGGTGCTTTCTGTTGCGTAGACCTGTTGTAAAGCATGGGTGGCAGTACTGTTGCAGTTTCCTAAACTTCTGTCGGAAGAGCAGTCTGACTGATCGATCATACCTTCACCTCTGTAATGACATGGCTACTGGCGCTTTTGGTGACAGTGGGACATGCTAGTTGGACACACTTGGACAAAATCCAAGCTCACACTCCTCCCTCGCCTGCGTTTCAAAGTCATGTCGAGACCTGCCAACGAGAGACATTAAGATCAAGTGAACACTGGGTCTGGAAAGATCTTGCCATGCCGAGAGTGGGGGATGCACTGTCAGTAGGCATCCTGCATATTGGTTCAGAGCTACTGTTTTCTTGGCAAGAGACACTGCTTTGTGAGCATTATAGCCAGGATCTCAAGAGTGAGCGTGACAAAGGGACACTGGTTAAGTGCTAGTTTGAGAACATTATGAAGCGGTAGTGTGCATAGCAGCCCTACTGTGTAGATGCATCACTTGACAGTATGTGGGGTGTGTGCTGCAATGGGAATGGACTAGTGTATGCATACTCAAAAAGGGTAAGACATCTGATCCATTCTCTGTGACAGTAGTTTGCCAGTTGCTCAGGAGGGGAGGGTTTTTATTTTATCCCACTGGATTGGAAGTCAATGCAGTGTGCATTTTCTCTTTTCCCACCGTAGACTCTCAGAGAAATTATTGTATTCTTAGCTTTGCCTAATTCCAGTTTTTTGCAGCTTTTGGATTTATTTGCCATCCCTGCCTCATGACAGTACTAACTTGGACTTTTTTTGATCTGGTTGTTGTGGTGGCCCTGGTGCACATCTTTTGTGCTGTCCTCCTGTCCTTTTATGCCACATCGCAACACAATCTTACAGATGTTGAAGACGTGAAATTTGTCATCAACTTTGACTACCCCAACAACTCAGAGGACTATATTCACCGCATTGGCAGAACAGCTCGTAGCCAAAAGACAGGCACAGCTTATACCTTCTTCACTCCAAACAACATGAGGCAGGCCAGCGACCTCATCTCTGTGCTTCGTGAGGCCAACCAGGCAATCAACCCCAAGCTCCTCCAGATGGCAGAAGACAGAGGAGGTAAATCTAATTGGTGAGATACAGAAACTGTGCTGTCAACAGCAGCCACACTTTTTTTTTTTTTTTTTTTTTTCTTCCCCCTTTGTTCTGAGAAGTGGATGGATTCATGAACTTATGGGTATCTCAAACCACTTTTTGGTAACAAGATAAAACTGTAACCATGTTGTGATGTCTAAAAGTTCTGTTTTTTTATTTTCTTTTCCAGGTCGTTCAAGGGGAGGCAGAGGTGGTGATTACAGGGATGATCGCCGAGATAGGTATTCTGGAAGGCGGGATTTTGGCAATTTTAGGGACAGGGATAATGGTAGAGGTTTTGACAATGGACCAAACAAGGCCTTTGGCACAAACGCACAGAATGGAGGTTATGGGGGCAATAACAGCGGCAGCAATGGCTTCAGTGGAGGCAGCTACAATGGTAATGGACAGTCCAACTTTGGTAACAGCCAAACGGGAGCGTTTGGTGCCCAGAACAACTTCCAGGCTCAGCCATTCACTCCCAACAAGGCTGGTGTGCAGAATGGTGCCAGTCACCCCCCTTTCCCCTTCCCCCAGGCGCAGGCTCCACAGCAGCACCCTGCCCCACTGGTGCCCTACCCCATGCCTCCTCAGTTCACTCAGTAAATGCATCACACTTGAAAAGTAATTTATTGCTTTTTGTCATATTTTAAGTTCTATAGATAATCCACAATTTTTGTATTTACTCAACAGGGTTACAAACAACTTCAACCTCTAAACCTTTTGAGATCTGCAGTGCAGCAGTAGTTGTGTTGCACACCTGTTTTCCTATTTAATTTGTTACATTCCTCAGTAATGGTTAGTTATGTTTTGTACTAGGTAATTGCAAATGTATTGGGTTTTTCTTTTCTTTTTTTTTTCTTTTTTTTTTTTTTTTTTTTTTCCACGTGTATCATTGAAAGTGATGTTGAGCTCCTACTCTGGACGTGCACTGCATGATCTTTCAAATAAAACAAAAAAGAGACCTGGTGTTGTATGATTGCTAAACTTAAACCAATGGTTTAAGTTGAGGCTCTACCATTTGTGTCCAGCAGATGGCATGTTGCTGACAGTAAATGAAGCTCACTTGAAGTCAAAGTGTTTATGTAGAACAGATCATTTGGGCAAACTGATAAATCCCTGATTGGACTGTTGCTGTAGTATGAGGCAAATGTATGTTTTGAACACATCACTTCCTTTGTGGTCTACCTGTGTCCCAGCAGCTGAGAGGTGTGGTAACTTGTTTTCTCTGCTAGCGTGTGAGGGGCAGTGTGGCCATATTAGTGAGTGACATAAGTTAAAACATCCTATTACACATTAAGGTCAAACGCTAGTGAAGCTGTTCAAAATAAAACCAACACCTAAAAGCGTTGCCACTTTGTGGGAGAACAGCTTTGTCTGTTTGTGACCATGTAGGAAGGTTTCATCCTGGCAAGAGGGAAGTTACTGGGCACAAGCAGCTCATGACACTGTGCTGTTACAGGTGACTTTATGATGAAACCAGCTATATAGGGAACCCTTTATATACGCAATGTTTTCAGCAAACCCTGGTTTCTCAATACTTTGCCACATACTCACTGTATAGTTAATCAGGAGTAAATCTTGTGCTTTGTTTTGGGCCCACTGAGCCTACAGGGCTATGGATGTCACATTGCCAATCCTAAAAATGAAATATGTTGATAAGCTTCAATGGATCAGCGCCCATTACTTTGCACCTGAGGCCTGGTCATAGGTCACAGCTCCTTCTGCTTAGAGCTGCTGTGGGCGCGGCTGATTTTAAATAGCTCTCTACATATTTTCAGAAGCATGGCCTGGAAGTATGTGTGGAACGCGTTGTGTAAACGCAGCTTCATTTCATCAGTTAGGGAATTTCTCTTTTTTGCTTAATGTTTTACAGCCTCACCCTGCTGCTGACGACTGTCGTTTTCACTAGAAAGCGTGTTAGGCTGGTGAACCTTTTTGTTTTCAGAGAAGGAAACCCAAAGTAATAGGACTTATCAGAGGTGAACAAACTATCCTTATCGCCACTGGATTGCACAATGTGGAGTTTAAACAAATGAGAGGTCTACACATAATGTGAACATCTGCAGTATGTGAAAAAGACAAGTGCTACTAAAGCAAACTTAATCTTTGCAAAGCTATAAAATTAACTGAAGCTAAGCAGTCTCTTCCCAAGAGAGAAATATGGCGATGTATTTAATTTTTTATTTTATTTTTACTGAAAACAACTGACTGGTGCAGCACAGCGGCCTAGTAGCTGGCGCTGTCGGCATGGAGCTTGCATCTTCTCCCCATGCCTGTGTGGGTTTCCTACCATCCAAAGCCATAATGTTTGGTAACTCTTAAATTGTCGGTAGGTGTGAGTGGTTGTTGTGTGTTGGCCCTGTGATGGACCGGTGACCTCACTCAGAATAAGCTGGGATCGGCTCCAGCACCCACTGAGACCCGGAAATGGACAAGCTGTAGAAGACGAATGAATGAGCAACTGACTGCTGCTGTTTCACAACAAGAGCAGGAAACCAAAGGAATAATCTTAAACTCTGTTTAAAATTATTTAAGAAAAAAAAATTCTCAGCGGGTTCATCTCTTTAAAATTTTTGAGAACTGCAATACCGCATTGGTCACCTTTACCTTTTTGTTCTTCCCATGTAGTCCCTCCCTATCCCTGCAGGTATGTGGGTGTTAGTTTGAGGAGTAACTGCTCTGGGTGTGTGTCAGACACTCCCACCTTAAGCATGAACCGGAGCAGCATGCTGCACCAACTGAGGTGGAAAGAGGCCGCATTGTTTGGCAACACCACCCTCCCCAGCTACAATATGAACAGTTTGTATTTTTCTTTTGTCTCACATACCCTTGCGGCAGATATTGTACAGACAATCTCTTATCAGCTTTTTTTTTTTTTTTGGGCAACAGGTTTCATTTGCATTCCTTCCTCTAGCCCTTCACTCCCACAGCAGCACAAAGGTAATCTCTCAGGGTGTGTGTGTCTGATACTCTGATAACTGCTGATAATCAGAAAATTCATGTGCTCCCTCACTCGACACTGTCAGGTGGACTAATCCTTGACAATTTGGTGTAATAATAAAAATAGCACCACTTCCTGACCTGACTGGTCTTGTTTGCCAGTATTCTGTCATCAGTGTAAACTTGTGTTAACACTGGTGACGCTACCAGAAGTTTTCACTTGAAGAAGCTGGAGAAACTAAATCAGGTGGGAGTACCTCGAAAAACATTCAAATCACTGAGGCTGAGAATCAATTGAATAATAACAAAATATAATTTACATTTTTATGACAATGCCCTTGGCTTTTTCACATGCACGTGATCAGAATAAAAGAAGAGATAGCTGCAAAGTATAAAAAATACTTTATTTGTAATAATATCCTTTCCCTCTTTATGGCCTAAAATCATTTATAGTTTCAGTTCTTCATTACACTACAAGTGGCAAAAGAATCCTAAAAAAATCACATCAATTCCCAATACTGTTGTACATTCCTGATCTGATCTATAATCGGATCATAGCTTTCTCCATGAGATATTACAGATATATATATGTATATATATGTATTAGATTTTATACTCAGCAACACAGCATGTTATTTTCTCTGTTTATTTATGACAGGAATTTTTTGATGCGTTACACTCACATCTAATTATAAATGGCACACGACAGTAGTGAGCAATATGAGGGAGTGTTACTCATAATCCTGAAATTCAGCCATGGAGGGACAAATCTTGCAACATTCTTTGATAATTGTATAGGTGGAAATAGTTTTATGGGAAATGGGTTCAGAGCCCGTTTCTGTAGGCACAAATGTAGAGTGAGAAAAGTGTAACTCATGTAGTGTACTCATCAAAGATCTGATCTTATAGGAGTAGCCTCTGTCTTTGCTGTGCTTTTTAAACAATTTCTGAGAAAGAAGCCTAATTAAAAAAACACAAGAGAGGACGTATGGAGGCCAGCCTTCTAGAATAGGAGTCAGCGTAAAAGACTGAAGCAATTAGAATGTGGAACAGGTCTGCCCGGTCTGCTCCTCCACTGCTTTACTGCCGGCACACCTGCTGGCCTGGGAGGAGCTGAGACAGGTGGAGGCTCCTTAACTGAGGGGAGACGGAACACGACACAGGAAGGAGTGAGAAGAGGAGAGGGGAGAGGAGTTGGAGAAAACACTCTTGGACTCAGATTACACAGAAGGTCTCCCAAGATGTCGAATAAAAAGGAATACAGTCCTGCAAAGATCAGCAAGTGAGTTTGGACACTTCCTCTGTCTTTGTGTGTGTCAGCTTTCCTTATATGAAATAGCTGTCTCTTGTATCATGATACGCTTCTTTAGGTCTCCTGCAGGGCTGAACTAAGCTCTAGTTCATGATGCGTATGGGCATTTTTGTACCACAGCAGTCAGGTATCAAATGATAGAAACAATGATCTCATTGTTAAAATACACTGATTGTATTAAATACAAATATGTGCCTTTCATTCATTCTTGACCAGCTGAGAGAGCATGAGGAGCTGTGGAAAATGAATGAACCCTCCCTCGTTATGAAAGTCTCAGTCTTTTCCTGTTTACTCTGATAACACCATGTTGACCATTACTAGACATGGCAAGTTTGGCTCACCATAATGCACCACATTACTTTTAACTATCTTTGTCCAAGGGGTGTATCATTAAGTTGAACTGGCAAATGTTTGGACTCTTAGGTTGAAATGTCAACAGTGTGACTGTACTCTGTAATCTGTCTAAGAAGGTTTACAATCGAGTGTTCAACTTGTTGTCATTCTCATGTCGTGAGTTTACAACCAACAACATTTATTGCCTTGTTACACATGGCAACAAATGTGTTGATTCAAAAATACTTGAAATTGTGCAACCTTGTCCCCATTCTCTGCTGGCTAAATAAGTGTTAATCTCCCCTCTCTGTTACCTGTCACCCAAAGGGTGGGTGGGGGGGTGGGGGGGTGGGGGGGCATGCCTTGAATGCAAAGGTTAGAGTCTGTGACTGACAGACGATAGGAAGGCATTAGGGAGTGGCAGGGCAGGGTCCCTGCACCCAGCTCCGTTTGTCTCTTATGACAGAGTGACACTGACTGAATGGAAGTGAGTGAGTCAGGGAGTGAGTGTTTCTTTAACCAGCCTGTTCACATTCCCAACACTCCTCAGGCACATAAGTCAATATTCATCACGATGGCAAGAAAAAGGCCTAACGACTGAAGTCCAGCGATGAAAGCCTGAATGTGCTATGTGGAAGGTGTATTCCTATTAATTAATGAAATGTTTTGTTGTGTTTTTTTTTTTTTTTTACTTTACTTTAGTTGACTTCTTTACAAAATTTCAAACATCACATTAATTAATTAATGGCAGCAGATGTTCACAATTTAGAAGCTGGAAATATAAACGTTTGATAAATGAATCAATCTAATCCATTTTCTGTCTCACCCATTCATCCAATTCTTGTTTACGCTCAAACTTATTCATATTGTTTAGCAGTTTCATTATAAAATAGTATTCTAGTTATACACAAGCCCAGCGACATTCTTGTACTCTTCTAAAGCCCGGATGGGGGGGGGGGGCATCCAAACTGCCACCTAAAGCTTTCAAATAAATAAAGCAGGTGAACAGATTTACCATTAAAGGGGCATGAAAATAAAATACTAAGGTAACATACAAGTTTTTATCTCAAGTACAGCCCTGTATTTGAGACTTGTCAACCGATTTGGTTCCCCGTTAGAATTCGTGTTCCCCCTCGAAAAGCCATGTTAACTGACCCCGCCCACAGGCCCAGCCCAGAACAACTGGTTTTACGGAAAGCGAAGTGGTACAAAATAATTGACAATTTGCGTGAGATTGCAGCGAAAATGAGATTGCCCTGTTGGTTTGATCATCTGTTATGGAATGTTAATGGAAAAGAAATAATTGCAAATTTGCAATTTCTTAGCTCTTGGTTCACGCCTGTTGATTTGTTTATAATTTTTATGAGTAAATAAATACCATTCTTTGTTGCTGAATTGTTATTGTGTCGATGACAATTATGACGATAACAGTTTAACTTGTTGATCATCACAATGACAATTATGTAGACCTATAGCCTATTCTATGGGCATGTCGTGCAAGCGATAACAGATCACGTGTAGGCTTCCAGGAAAAAATATTTTAAGTGTTCAGTGAATAGCTTTGACTTTCGTATAAATCATCCACTTACTTGGAACAAACCTGCGCGTTTGTCACGTGAACGTATATTCATTATGGGAAAAGGGACAAACTTGTGTTCAACGAGTTCATGAATTATGAACATAATGGACGCTATCCGGTGGGTAGAAATATGCAAAACAAATAGCAGAAATAAGTCATTCGCAGGAACTCCGCCCGATTCCAAATGAACGGTAAGCAATAGTAACGTTATGCGTCAAGAATAATGTCATCAATTCATCGGTCGAGCATGCTAATCAGTTAGCCCATTTTAAATCGACTAACTAGTGTAGGTGATCCGGCACTGAGGTTTAATTAACGAAGGCTACTCTCCCACAGCTAGGCTAGTTGGCATCCATTTACACAGCGATTGACAATGAATGCTCTGACAAATGCAAATATTGTCTTAATATAATAAAGAACATATCACTAGCCTACACGTTGCTTTGTCCCATTTAGCTTTCCGTACACACTGTGTTTCTATTTGCGTTTCCTCCTTAAGTACGTACAGTAACATAGCAACTACGCACAACTCAGCAGTAAATCAGCGTAAAGGGGAACGGGAACTTGGGGGAACCAAATCGGATGACACAACGGCAGCCCAAATAATCCAAAGTAGCTTTCTCTAAATGGAAGTATAGCCATGAGTTTTCCCTCCAAGAACCTAAAGGAACAAATGGAATGGTGAAATGAACAAAAGAGCCTCTCCATGTCGGTGTCAAGTAATTCAAATACATACATTGAACATGTATGTTAGGTTCTGTTAAAGAGGGGTGGAGGTGGATCCACATTCAGCCACATGAGCATTTAAACGTTTCCTTTAAAGTAACGCAACAGTTTCTTTCCACACCAACTACTTACCTTTAAATTTGTAACTGACTAAATGATTTAGTTACTTTTTGGGAGAAGTAACTATAACGAATTACTTTTTTAAAAATAGCTTGCCCAACACTGTGCAACAATGTCCTCAGCTACTTCCCCCACTGGGAGCAGTAAAGAAATGCAGAAGCTAATCTTCCTCCTTCTGCTACTACTACAACGTGTACAACCGAGTAAACAGTCAAAGAACAAAAACAGCTCTGCAGACATTTTTTTACTAGCAACATGCCAGCAGGTGAATGAATTTACTTTCATGTTCACACCCGAGACATCAACTTCTTCTCATTCCACGTCTGTCTAATGGAGAATAAGTGACATACCAAACGTTCAATCGCAGGAGCAGCAGCCCTTTCGCTATAAATGTGAACCCAAGTGTTGTCCTTCCACTTAAGAATTACATACATATTGCCTATTCTGACCCATTAATAGACTGAACTACTCAGTAAGTGTGCCTCAAGAGCACAGCTGATGTCTACTCTATAAGTCACATGCTCGAAAGGAAGCTGAGTGCAAAAAGTCAATAGAGGTCTATTTCAATATAAATATCACAGTCAGATCTACACCTACAAGCTTGATCAATTCCAACCCTGTATTAAGACTTGGGTTTTGTAACACCTTCAAATGACGCACGAACATCAGAGGTGTCTGTGCAGACTTATATTTCTCTCTCTCTGGTGTTTGTACCCAGGAGTCAGGCCAATGACCTTACTTTGCTGATCGCTCGTATGCAGAAGAACGCTGACCAGGTGGAGAAGAACATCCTGCGTTCAGAGGAGCTTCTGGCTGTGGTAAAGTCTGCTTACACACCACATGTGGAAACTTCAGTTTCCTCAGCATAGAACCACACGACATGTTCAAAGTTAAAGGTTTGTATTTGATGACGATGTTATCCTGCTGTTTAGGACACAAAGCATAACAACAAGAATCAGCAGTTGATCCACCAGAAGGAGGTTGCAGACAACCTGGCAGAGGCTGAGGGGCTGCTGAAGGGTCTGTTCATGGACGTGGACAAAGCCAAGAAGCTGCAGCACCCACAGTTTTCTGAGATAGAAAAAGAGTGAGTTCATTCAGGATCTTCAAAGATGCTTTAAAAACGCACACAGAGAGATTCGGATTCATGCCAACGGATATACCTGAAACTTGCCGCATCACATTCCATTATCTCATGCTCACATTCCCTTTAACTGGTCTCCACCCCATTTACTCACGGCCTAAGGAAGTACTTCTAATGTTCCTGTTTTCAGTGTGAGCAACCTGCACGACCGCTGGGCAAAGAACTGTGCTGCCTACAGGGACCTGTACGACCAGGTGCAAGACCTGGAGCTGGCACAGAAGATTGGCTGGGGTCCTCTGCTGGATGAAAAACTGGTCAGTTGATGCTGATCATCTATCACAGAAACGTGTCAACTAGTCTTTGCTTTATGTAGCTAAATGTCTCCTTCCTCTATCCAGAGACAGTTAAAGGAAAAGCTGTATGGCCCCAAACTGTCTGATGTGGAGAAGCAGATTGCAGAACATAACATCCTGCACCAGGAGATCGAGGCCTACAGCTCCCAGCTGCAGCCCAGCACCACCACATCACAGGTAACAACAGCATACAACGCATGTGCACTCAGCAGAACCACACGTAGCAACTACCTGTTGATGAGTCTCCATCTTTTCTGTCCGTAGGAGCAGTACGCAGCCCTCAAAGAGAAATATGCCAAACTTTTTGTGAGTTTTTGTCACCATGAGACTTCAACTGAGGGATGTTTAGTGGGATATGTGTCTGTGTGATTGTGTGTGTTCCACATGTTGATGTGCGGCGTGAATATCTTGCAGGAGAGCTCCCAGAACAGGCGCACCAACCTGGCCTCTCTGTACGAGTATATGCAGAGCTGCAGTAAGGAGCTGGTCTACCTGTCGAGCCAGCAGGAGAGGATCCTCAAGAGGGACTGGAGTGATCGTATGGTGGATCCCCCAGGTGTCCGCATGGAGTATGAGGTGAGGAACCAGAGTGACATCTATATTTTGAAACATTCTGTCGTTTATATTGTCTCAGGATCAGATTGAGGTGCTGGTTGGAGAGAAGAATAATAAAACATTTTGTCAGCTTGCCTTCAAGCATAATCTTCTAGTTGCACAAGCTGAGGAATCAACTGGTATAACCAGTTGATTCCTGTTTAGCTGCTTGAAGGATTTCATTTGAATACTCAAAACACCACGTCATATTTTCTACATCTCACTTTATATCTGTTTACAGAAATTCAAAAATAATGGACTGATAGCACATGAGGCTGAGATCAACCAGCTGACCAATGAAGCTGACCGTCTGGTTCAAATGGATCACCCTGGCACTCAAACGATAAAAGTACATCTCTCAGACATGAGCAAAATGTGTGACTGTGACCAACCATCATGGCAGCAAATTGAAATAACTCAGAATGCAATCATAGTGATCTGAAACAAATTGAATCCATTTGTCTTTGAAATGTAGGCACATGAATATGCCATGCAGTCTGAGTGGCAAGCCTTTCTGAACTTGTGTCTAGCTCAGGAGAGACACCTGGACAACATTGAAGACTACAGGAAGGTATGGGAGCTCTGATAACACTCTTCTCTTTGGTACGTTCACTAGTGCAGTTAGCTAACAGGTGACCGTTCGCTGTAGTTCCAACTGGATGCCGAGACACTGTCTGAATCCCTGGAGAGACTCAACTCCACTCTGGACCCAAAGTCTCTGGCTAACAAGAGCAACCCTGAAGTCCTGCTGGCACTAGAGGTATGAAAGTGTTCTCTGATCGAGTTGAAGGTTTTTGTGCAACCATTTAAATGCTGGAAAGGACTGTCTCAGTGTGTCAGGGGAGATTCATGGCAGCTCTGGGCATTTAAGTAAAAAACAATTCATCAACATCAAAGATAAACTCAGTTTAGTTGTGGCACAAAATTCCAATAAAGACCTGTGTGTATTTCTTGTCACATATCCATTAATTGTTCTCTTATTATAAATGTAATTTATTTAATTTCCCGTGATGTAAATCTAACTTTCCATGTAGAATTAGGAATGTGGGCACTGGGACCTATCATCCTATTTCCAAAACCAGAAAATGTGTAGCAGCTGCTTCAAATGATGATATCAGGAGCACTGTAAAGATAAGCGAAATCCCCTCCGCCTGCTCCGGGTTGGATAATGGGGAAACCAGTGAGATTACATTGATCTCACTGATTGATACTTTCAGGGAGATGAACCAGCAGTGATGAGGAATGAGCAGCGACTGAACGCCCTGAAGGAGCTCAGCAAGAAAGTTGTCCCTTTGAAGTTGCGACGGATCCCTCCCACCAAACCCACCACTGTCGTGTCGCTGTGCGACTGGGCTAATGAGGAGGTAGGAGATGACCAGCAGCCACTTGTGTCTTGTGTGTGTTTTAATCTGCATTCAATTTGTGGTCATCTCAATCATCTTCTCTGTGTGTGTTTCAGGACGCACTGAGCCGAGGTGAGAAGCTCACCCTGAAGTCTAACTGCGATGATAAAGACTGGGAGGTTCAGACGAGCGGTGGGAAGGTTAAAACCCTCCCTGGGGCATGCTTCATGGTCCCACCGCCTGATGCTGAGGCCCAGGAGAAAGTAAACAGGTGCACACTCACAGTGTGTTTTCCTTCCTTTGTTGTGATGCGATTACAGCCGAGACGAAGGCTAACTCATGAGAGATGATTCACCAGTGGTAGATTTTAATGAAAGACTGTCTGTGTGTGCTCAGTTTGAACAGAGCACTGACGGACCTCAAGAACCGTAGAGCTGCACTGCTGTCCTCCTTGAAGAGCCCTGCCATGGAGGTGATTTCCCCCCAGAGGGGAGGTGAGAGGACAAGCGCTCATTTTTCTCATTTTTCTCTGTTCCAAAGACCAAAGAAAAATTGTCAAAGTTTTCATTCTAACCCTCAGCTGCTGTCCAAAGTGCTCCAGAAGATCCCAAAGCTGCAGAAATCAGCAGCGAGCTAGACAAGATCAACAAATCCCTAGATCAGATTGAAAAAGAAATTTTGAGCCGACTGAGAGCCCCGCTGGACAACCGCAACCCCAAGGAAGACCTGGCACACAGGCTCCAGGAGCAGGAGGTGAACTGGAACAGTGTTTATCTTTAGTGTGGTCTGATTTACTTTCTGAATATTCTCCTGAGCGTGTTTAGATCGAGCTGGATTGATGTGACGCTGTTTGACTTGCTCTCCAGAAATCTGCTCTGGCTGTGAGGAAGCTAGAGTCTGAGAAGTCTCATATCCAGAGAGAAATGGAGCCAATTCTGGCCAAGAAGCCTCTGGGACCCACTTCCTCTTCTCTGCCTCTAAAACTCAGTGCAGTCAATCATAAAATTGATGACATCAACACTCTGATTGATCTTTATAATAAAAAGTAAGAAGAACAGAATGAAACTGTAGCTATATATTCTCAACATGTAAAAGGACTTAATGTGAACATTTTTATTTTATTTGCACATTTTTTTTCTGAAACATCATTTGGTTTGCTGTGCTTCCTGTTAATGCTTCTCTCCTTTCACCAGAGGTACAGCCTCCATGTTCCTCGAAAATCAAATGCAGAAAGTGGAGGGGATTGTCTCTGGGTTTGAGGAGCAGCTAGCCAAAGATGGCACCATTCTTAATCAACCCAAAGCCCTTCAGTATCGCAACCAGCAGCTGCAGGTAAAACCAAAAACATGTTTTTCACGTTTCACATTAGATTCAAATCTTATATGATTATTGGTAGCATGGGATGGTCCATCATGTTTGTGTCCTCTGTTGAAAAGGCGATGCGAAAGGATGTTGCCATGAAGAGCGATGCATTGAATCAATTAGGCAGAGACTTAGATCAGACTGAGCAGGCCTGCAGCTCCCTGCAGAAGACTTTCAATGAATACTGTCCTGACATCCAACGCCAAGAGAATGAGGTGAAACATCTGAAGAACCGTTACACTAATGTCAATAATCAGCTCCAGGAAAGGTGAGAGAAAAAAAAAAAACACATATAGGTATGACTGTGACTGTAAAGCCTCTGATGCACTGGCCAATGTATTTTTCTTGAAAACATTTTATGATAGCTGAGGGTTTGTTTTATATTTTTCTTAGGTCTGCTCTCACAAAAGAGGCAAACAATAAAAACCAAGATTTCGAAAATGCTGTTCAGTCGCTGGATTTTTTCTTGGTCAATTTGCCCAACAACAAAATCAAACCTACAGACGATGTGGCAGAGATAGCAGCCAAGCAGAATTCTCAGAGGGTGAGTGCAAGTCTTTTTACATGTTTTAGGTTTTTTAAATCTCAGTTTCAACAATGGTGTCTCATCAGCTGCTATTATCCAATCATTTCCTATGTTTAGAGAGTGATGGAAGACATCAAGAAGAAATCCAGTGACTTAGAGCGAGTCAAGGCTCTTTCCCATGAACTGCAGAGTGTCTTAAATGTGAGTTCAAACAATGCTGTTATTATTGTTATTTACTAATTATTCCTACAGTAGAATGTAAGTGAATGTCCTTAAATGTCTACATATATTTCCTTACAGGAGTATGAGATTAAGTCAAACACTTACCGTGGTACTCTGAAAGATGATGATGATGATGATGATGATGCTGCTGCTGATGAGGATGAGGAACCAGTCCTAAAGAGGCGTCAAACTCTAGCGCAGGCTGTTCAGAGAAAGGTGAAGTTACAGACAGCTGCCGGGTTTCCTCTTTAAAACTACCTTCTTCATTTTTAAACGTCCTTTTCCTTCTGTCTCTGCCAAAGGAAAAAGATCTGATGAACCTTTTCTCTGAGGTGTCTGCGGAGAACAGCCAGCTACTCAGCCAGTTGGGGACGGCAAAGAACATAATGGCCAGGGTATGATATGACTAATATATCCTATTCATCATGTTACTTTACAGAAGTTCTGCCAAAAATCATCACAGCTAGTTTTGAAGTGACCTCCTTTGTCCTTTTATTCATATACAGAATGAAGAGAAAGCCAGTCAGGTGGTTGTCAGCCAGCAGCTGCAGCTACAGAGCCAGAAGAAGGACCTGGAGGAGAGTGATAGTCTGAAAAAGGAATTAAGTGAGGAAATTACTCGGCGTTTACACGCTGAAAAAGACCTGGAAACGTATCGCAAGCGGTTTGTGTCTCTGAAGAGCAGGAGAGGAGTGGAGAGGTTGGAGGAGAAGGAGGTGGTGCAGTACTACCGTGACCCAAAACTGGAGGTGGACCTACAGTCCCTGAAGAGTCGGATCCAGGACGAGTCATTAAAGAGGACGACAACAAATTCAGAGATCAAAATTATCAATGAAAAGATCATCAAACTGGAAAAACAGCTGATCAGCATTGAGCCCAAAATGGTGACCAAGGTCCTGACTGAATACGAGAGAGATCCACAGCTTGATAAAGAGGTAGCCAAGATTAAAGATGAAATGAGAAGGATAAGAATGGAGCTCCAAACAAGAGATACTGAGGCAGTCCATGTGAAAACTGAGCTCACTGTACTGGCTCAGCAGCAGCCAAAAATCAAGCAGAAGGTTGTTAAGAAGGAAGTGGTGAGAATCGAAAAAGACCCAGAGATGCTGAAAGCTCTCTTCATGTTTCAGAAAGATATTGCAGAGGAGGAGTCCCAGTGCAAGTCCCTAAATGATAGAATTTTTAGCACAAGGAGTCAGATAAACACATTAGAGCGGGTTATTCCCACCATCCAGCCCAAGGTAGTCACCAAGGTGGTGAAGCAAGTCAAGCAAGACCCAGAGTCTGTTGAGCAGTCAAGGAAATTACAGACAGCCTTGGAAGAGGAGAAAGATGAGAATGCAATCCTGATGAAGGATCTGACCACCATTCAACTACGCTATAGCGAAGTGGAGAAGCTCAGGCCAAAAGTTGAGGTCAAAGAAATAATCAATGAAATCTACAGAGTTGATCCTGAGACAGAAGTAGGACTGGTACGCCTGAAGAAAGAGCTGCAGGACGTGAGCCGAAACCGTTCAGACCTGGAAAGAGAAATCACCACAGTGACAACCAATCTATCGAGTCTGCGTGCTCAGAAACCCAAAGTAGAATACAAGGAGGTGACACAAGAGGTGATCAAAGAGGAGAAAAGCCCAGAGGTCATAAGGGAGCTGCAAAGACTGAAGAATCAAGTCTCCCGTCTGCAAGTCAACTGTGACTCCACTCTGGAGCTGCTGATCCACCTACGTAAAGAGAGAGATGATCTGAAGGAAGAAAAATCCAAAGTGGAGACAAAGCTGGTAAATAAAGAGGTCATCAAATATGAGAACGATCCTCTTTTTGAGAAAGAGGCTGACAGACTCCGGAGGGACGTGAGAGAAGAGATTCAGCAGCGTCGCAAAGTAGAGGAGTGTCTCTTTGAGCTCCAGAACCAATTGATTATCCTTGAAAGGCAAAAGCCAGAGGAGAAGATCATAATGCAGGAAGTGGTGCATCTTCAGAAGAACCCATCGCAGATTCTGGAGCACGAGAAGTTGAACAAGAAGCTGGACGACGAAATGAAAGCTCGCAGGAAGCTCGAGTTAGAAGTCAGACAGCTCAGATCCCTGGTTCAAGAGAAAGAGGTCAGCCTGGCTCAGATGGATGAACGTCAGAAGAAGATTCAAGTGGAGTCAGAACTCAGACAGATAAAATCCCGCATTTTTGAACTGGAAAGTTCTCCAGCGCCAGTTGAGGAAAAGATCATCATTGAGGAGGTTCTAAAAGTGGAGAGGGATCCAAAGCTGGAAAAACTCACTGATGACATTCGTGTCAACTTGGAGACTGAAGCAAACCATGTTAGTCGCCTTGAGAGAGAAATCTGCAACCTCAAGGTCAAACTGGAACTGCTGCAAAAGGACAAGTCCATTGAGAAGGTTGTTTACAGAGAAGTTGTTCGTGTAGAGAAAGACCCAACTGTGGAAGCTGAACGAGAACGTCTGAGAGAGTTAGTAACAAAAGAGAGAAATCTCAGACGCAACCAGGAAGATGAAATGCAGAGCATCAACATCAAAATGACCCATCTACGGACATCCAAGTCTGTGAGCTCTCAGGAGGAGAACACTCTCAGCAGTAACAGAGATGCTCTGCAGAGAGAGAAGGAGGATCTCCTGCAAACGCTCAGAACGCTGGAGTCTCACAGGCAGGACATCAGCATTACCTTCCAGCAGCAGAGCAAGCTGGTGAGTGAGAGAAACCACATAGCACGGCAAAGAAGTCTCAAGACATCCAGTGAAATACAACGGCTGGAGAAAGAGATCTTGAACGAAAAAGACAAAATACACGAGAAAGAGTTGCTCATCATCGAACTGCAGAGCGGACTTAAGAAAGAGGAGCATGCTGAAACTCACACCAGAGAGACAAATCTTTCCACAAAGATCACCATCCTGGATCCCGAAACCGGTAGAAACGTGTCTCCCTATGACGCCTACGTGCAGGGGCTGATTGATCGCAGCCAGTACATCCACCTGTCGGAGTTGGAGTGCGACTGGGAGGAGATCACGTCAACTGGTCCAGACGGGGATACAACAGTCCTGCAGGATCGCAAGAGCGGGAAGCAGTACTCAGTCAAGAATGCCCTCAAAGACGGTCGCTTGACTGAGTATGATGTGATGTGCTTCAGGGAAGGGAAGATGTCCATTTCTGAGTTTGCGCTCCTTGTGGCAGGGGAAACCAGAAAGCCCTACATTCCTCCAATAACAGCCCCAAAGACACCGACCAAGCCTGCCCCAATCTCTCCCTTGAAATCCATGCCATCCCCTTTGAGGTCCTCCTACACCAACCTCAACACCACACTTAGTGGAAGTTCCAACAACCTCAGCGCTGCTCCAGGTGATGAGTTTTACCCAATCTCTGGTATTTACGACACCACCACTGAAAGCCGCATGTCCGTGAGAAGTGCTCTCACCCGCAAACTCATTGATGCCGACACAGCTATGAGGCTGCTCGAGGCGCAGGCAGCCTCTGGTGGAATTGTTGATCTCACCAAAAAGGACAAAATTTCTGTCCATAAGGCAACTGAATGCGGTCTCATTGACTCAGCTCACATGTACAAACTACTGAATGCCCAGAAAGCCTTCACAGGAGTGGAGGACCCTGTGACCAAAGAGCGTCTTGCAGTAGGTCAGGCAGCTCAGAAAGGATATATTCCCCAAGACAAAGCCAGACGGTACATGCAGGTGCAGTACCTGACCGGTGGGCTGGTGAATCCCAATAAAGCAGGTCGCCTCACTATCCAAGAAGCTCTGGACATCAATCTAATTGACAGCACAACAGCCAGTGAACTGCAAGACGAGGCATCCTATGAAAAAGAGCTGGTAGACCCCATCACTAAAAAGAAGATATCATACAAAGAGGCAATGGATCAGTGTAGGAAAGATAACATGACGGGGCTGCCGCTGCTTCCTGCAGCCTCCACTGATCCCACAAACACCCCATCGTACTCAAACTACCGCTTCAACACCCCTTTCAATTTTTAAACCACGCATACGTACATTTCTGGTGCAAGCACCAGTGCTACAAGGTGAAGGTAACTGATACATGTGAAGAAGTAAAAAATATTATTACATATATATTATAAAACGGATTGTAATGGAAGAAAGAGGGAACTGTACCTGTGGTTCTGCTGTTATTCTGGGGTCAGCTGTAAAAATGGGGCTAATGTTTGCTCATTATTCTATTTGGGTTTTTCAGCATTCTGAAACTATTTCTTTCATAAGTGCATTAAACTCTGTAATTTTAACGTGTGTTTTTCTGTTCTGTTAATTGAAATATTTATTATATATATAGAACACATTTTGTGGTTTTGAGCAAAAATATCTGAACTGTTGGACAAAACCTTACTAAATATTCATCATAGCCAGATTAATTTGAATTGCTTTTAAAACTTTTCATTAGCGTCATCATCAGATCAGCGTTTTAGTTTGTCCAATCTGCCAATCTGAGCAAATACTCACAAACATTCTGACACCAATCTGAGCTGTTCTTTCTGTTTACTGCTAAGTGGTCAGATATAATAGGGGGATATACAGTGTATGAGGCATTTTGCATTTTTCCATTTCCGTAAATAACTTCAGCGAGTCATCGGCTGCATTGAATACTTTTTTTCATGGCTATCTGGACATACGTTGCTGGTAAATATTAGCGAGTCATATGCTTGGAAATGACAGATTAAGAATTCAGATTAAATATGACTCACATACAGGAATGTAGCGTGTTAAGGTTAATAAGGTCAAACTCAAGTCTACATGGATGAGACGTGTCTAAGAAAGGACTCAAAGTGGGAAACTGACAAAGACAACTAAGACATATCAGGAATGAGACCTGCTGGTGTTACTGTTGAGTCACAGCAAACTGCCTCGTCAGCAAACATGCATATGGAAAAGACCTCTGGCGACTTAATGAATTCAGCAGACTGATAAATGAAGGCTCAGAGAAATCCAAGGTGATATTGCCTGGTATGTGTCTCAAGGACCCCACCTGACCTCCCAGTGGAGGTTACAGTAAAAGGTGTTGGTGTGGGGATACACAGCCTCTCGGCTGGGATATCTGTCTGCCAGATTACTCTGTGATTTAAAGGACTTTGTGGGATTAGAGCACATGAGCCTGTCTGGAGGCCGAGGCGGCCCCATACAAGGTGGGGGGGGGGGGGGTTCACTGAGAAGTTAGCCCAGATCTTTCTTTCTTTTTCACACACGTAACTGTAAATGATTTTCCTTTTTGTAAACAATGGTGTGTAAAAAAACTCAGCATGTATAATGACTGCCTTCCAAAAAAGCCTGCAAAATAACAACAGTAATACAACATCGCACACGGGACATGGGAATATCAATGCTACATTTGCACTGACTGACCCATTGCCTGCCTGATGTATATGTTAATTAGCAGCTCCCATTTGGTTTGCTGGATTTATTATTGTTATTAAGCTAGAATGCAGAGCTGGTTTAAACCTGAACAATGAGCATGTGCACATTTCTCGCCTAATCGCCCCTCCATAAATGACAGTGATGAAAGCTGCTGATCTCCTGCCCTGCAATCACGCCAATTACATATCAATGGGTATCTAAAGTGCTGTTATTCTATAATCAGTGCCCTGTGTTTTCCTTCTTCGCCCCTTCAAACAACAGCACGTGACCATATTTCACGGATGAAAAAGATGCTCCTGGATCAGGCAGAGCTCAGACAGACTTTATCACTTCAGCTGGAAACTAGTTTTAAGTAGAGAGGAACATAAAAACAAGTAATAAACAGTTTGATTAACGGGCACTAATGGACTCCTGGATATCATAAAATACATGAATCTAAATGTAGTCAGTTTGTCTGGAGAAACAAACTATTACTCAGACCTCCCTGACAGCAAATTGTGCGGAGATGCCAGCTGGCTGCATCAGCTTGAAACCGAAGACGCTGCGAGGCATCTTCATCCTGCAGACATGATCCGTCTGCAGGGAGAATGTGGCTGTAGATAGTCAAATTCTTTATCACAGTCCTCTGGACCTGTGAGATTCAAAATAAGGGAATCTAAAGCTACAAATGTCAGCGCCTAAATATTTTAAAATCTGAATCCTTGTCTGTGTAGGGTCAGTCTGGGTGATGTTTTTTTAGAAACTGTTAACTTCAGGTACTGGTTGATAGATTTAAAAGACAAGTTTGTCTTGGATTTCAACTTTTCAGAAACATTTGGTGACACAATTTATAATTATATCTCAGAAGCTGCTTGGCCTGCTAATTTGAGTTGTGGGTCATTTTTGAGGTGACCACTTAAGTTTATCAAAGTGTGTCCTTCAGAGGAAGGGAGCTGCTCACCCTGGCGGGTTAGTGGATTAGTCTTGAGTCCATGAATATGTTATGGATTAAAGCGTCAGCCCAAAGCATGATGTGTGTCTCCACCTCAGAGACACAGGCATGAAGGTGGTGAGGTAAAGAAAGGCTAAAGTACGATGAGGTACTCAAAAGAATCTGTAATATATCTTTAATAGGATAAACATGTCAGTTCTGAGAGGCAAGACGTATTTTGTACAATATTCGATTTTGGTAAGAGAACAAAGGAATCATCTTAGAGAGAACAAATCGAAAACCATTCTTTTAACTGAAAAAAAAAAAAACAACCCCAGTATAAAACATTTCACTGAAATGGTGATACTGTAACACACAAACTTAGAAAAGAAGATCACAATACAAAGTCTGACTTCACCGGATACAGCTGTGTGGTCTAATGGACAACATGTTGGTTTAAGTAAGATCACTGGATGTGCAGTCTAACTGATGAGCAGATCCTCTGCTTAAATCCTCTGATGTTTACAACAGATAAAGCCCCCTAATAGAGCTGCAGGAGCTAATGCCTGCTCACTGACGTCAGCGCATTGCTGCGGAGAGCCCAGAAAGGTGCTAAGCAGGGACAGCTTACTGTGCAGCCAATAAAAGTCTAACACAAATGCAACACATCATCAGTGTCACTCACGTTCCGGAGTTAGAGCTCAGGTGATCCACCTGTTTACACATTTTACATCACATGACAGTATTATTACATTCACGGTTTATTGTTCACATGAAGGAAATGCCACACAAGACGAGCTTCAGGATAAGACTAGAGAGGAAAAGTCCAACATATGAGAGTAAGAGGCTGCTGGGAGCTGAATAAACCCGGACTCTTCCTACAGCACAGCACTGGTTTCAGACCAACTGGACAGCTGCTTCCTGTAAGTGAAGGAGGCAGCAGTCATACATCAACTTGCTCATCGGTCTTGGTCAGTGGCAGAGTCAGGGGGTGCTGAGGGAACCGGATCGCCTCGCTGTTGCGGCGCATGTACGCGTGGCCGCTGATGGGATACCACATCTCGGTGAAGGTGAGGTTGGCCACGGTGATGGCGCAGCGGCCCAGCACCTTGAAGCCGGATTTACGGTAGAAGGGCACCAGGAAATCTTCGCACATCAGCACCGCCCGGCGCACATTGGGCAGGCAGCGGAGATACTGCAGGTAGCGCCACATCAGGATGGGGCCTTTGCCCTGCTGCCTGAAGGTGCGGTGGACGGCCAGGACGTGGATGTGGAGGGTGGAGCCACGGGGCTTGTGGATGGTCAGTGCTTCCTGGAGGGTAAAAAAAAAAAAAAAAAACAACACTATTAGTGCCGTTTGCATGTCTGATGTTGTTGGTGCAGACGTGCAGGATGTCTTACTGTGGCGAGTCTGTCCTGGTCCCACAGAGAGCCGATGATGAAGGCCACCAGCCGGCCCTCCTCGAACCAGCCCATGGACAGCTCCGGACACAGCGTGAGAAAGTGACGCACCTCGTCCAGGTGGAGGGGACAATCACCAGACACCGAGATAAACGCTGGAAGACAAAGAGACAGAGCGGGCGCGTTTGGCACGGCTTTTACGCACAGCCGAAACGGCGTAAAACCTCTTAACGATCACAGAATAGAACACCAACTGGGTCTCTTTAAAGTATCAATTAAAGGAAAACCTGTCAAAGATGGGAGGAAAGTCCTCTGTCAGAGGGACCACTTACCTTCCCGCTCGATTTCGAACACACTTGTGGCATCCTGCGTGTTGAGCGGCCGCACTTCGCTGGCAGGAAGCGTGTGCCTCCTTTGGATCCCGGGGGACACTGAAGGGGGGGTCTGCATTGGTTTGATGAAAGCCTGCGCGCCCGCAACGGACATCATCCGACCACACTGATCTCCGCGCTGAAAAGAAATCCCGGTCCTGATTCCCTGTGCGCCGCCGGAGCAGGATCACCTCTGTCGGGCCCTGCGGGGAGAGCAGGAAGGTCCGTGTCAGTATTTATAGGAGCGCTCCGCCGGCTCTGATTCATCGGCGCATTTGCATTTGAATATTCCATATCAATGAATGGGTGAAGGTCAGAAAGTGTGTCAGTCAATTTTCTGGACCCTACAATTACCTGCATCCATCGCTGCCTGTGAGTTTTGTCTCTAAAACCAGTTGACAGCGTGGCGCTTTCACTGAACCTCAGGCCAATTTACAGCAGATTGCTGAGAGGGCTTCACGCTGACCCACAACTTCAACAAAGTTTTAGCTTAGGACAAAGCCACTAAAATAGCATTCGTGTGATGACGTTCACCTGGTGAGCGACACAGCTCCCAGTCCTCCGTCACAGCAACACAATGAAGGTGAAATGACACTGAAACTTACCGGAAGACGAGGATGTCTGTGGACTGACTGCTCCACCAGCTCTCACTCCGTATTTGTCTGTCGTGCTTCTTTATTATGAAGTGATTATTACTATGAGTCACATGATGGAGGATTACACCAATTGTTTCCACAACTCGGCGCATTACACACACATTATCTCCTCTCACATTTCTGTCTGTGCGTTTAGCGGTGTCCCCACAGACTGTTGAAATGTTGGCCCTTTGGCCCCTCAAAATGATTAGAATCAATCACTTCCTTTGCGAGCATCAGCAGAAGTAGACCAAACTATTAGTTTGATTTTGAATACATAAAACATTTCAAATGATACTGATGGTGGTGTGTCCATCAACAGAAATACTCAGATACCAACACAACCATGTGAAGATGCTCAGGCCAAAGTCCCCACAGAAAGAAGAGCGAGCAGCTCTGAGGGGTTGTGAGGACTTGTGCTGTTTTGTGTGTCTCTACGTGTCAAAAGAGCTGCTGCAATGACACCATCAGAGAAATTTAAAGGAAAAATCATTATTACGTGCAACTAAAGGCAACTCAAAGACCCGACAAGGGGCTCCAAAGGAAAACTGCTTTATTGTCAGACGTCACACGCCAGAAGGATTGGGAACCATTGATGCAATGCTGATCATGCTTTCATTTCTTTCAAATGTAAAATTGCAAAGTAACGGAAATAGTCAAATTAAGACCAAAAGCCTTCCAATTGTACTTAATTACAGTACACATATCTGCTACTTCTCAGTTCCACTCAGGGATTTTTGCACCTTGTCTTTGGCAAAATCCAAAAATGTCAAACGTGTAATGGCTCATATTGATTGTCAATAGTTTGTACCTAATTCAGTTGATTTATAAATACAATGGGAGTAAAATGAGCTCCATAGACTTTAATGCATTATTTATAATTCTTAATAACTCATGAACTGTACATGTCATGATGAGAACAGTTGATAAATGTGCAGCACTGAGCATTTTGAATGATGAATGGAGTTCGCACTGATACAATAGCAGAGATATAAATACAGTTGATGTCTACTGGATTGTTTTTAAATCTTAATAACTCAAAACGTATAAAAGTTATAAGAAAAGTCATAGCACCCATCTACAAAGAATCCCCAACTGTTTGACATATCAATCATCGTGGTAACATAAACACTCAGCATAAGACATACAAATAAAAGAAAATCAGGTTTCCACTAATATTCTAATTTCATAGGCAAATTTATGACTATTTTATGAAAATTCTTCAATATATGGACAGTATATGAGGCATAAATGGGTTCTGAGCTTTGTGGGAGTGAAAAAGGCACAGAAGAGGAAGAAATAAGCAAAGACAGCATGAGTGTGATCGCCACTTTCAAGTTCACACCAAATAATTACAAGTCAACACTGACCTAATGTCAAACATCTGAGAAACCAATACTGGAGCAATGTTTTGTAGCACTGAGGCAACAAGGCAGTATACAGTCACATGTTTATATTCATATGCAAGCAAACAATGCTGCCGAAGAACTGGAAAAATACTATTCAGTTCCTAACATGTTCAACTAACATGATTAAATTGATTGATATGATACTGTATATTGGAGAGTGATGAAAAAATACTGTTGAATGTCATTTGCTTTTATTGCGATTGTTTTAGCATTTGGAGGCATTTCAAAGAGAGAATTGTTATCCTGACCTTTGTACACACTAAACAAAACTCAATCGAAAGATTTACTAATTTCTAAGATGTGCACAAAAGGATTGGGGCTCGTTGTTAGGGATTACTGCAGCAGTCGTCACTCAACATTGGGTAGAAATTGCTTTATACAGCCCTGCAGCTAGACAAGGAGGGGTAAGGCAAAGTAGTACTTCTTATAACCTTAAATAGAGTAATAAAAGAGCGTTGGGGGTCCAACTGCTGGTGTCTGCTTAGGTTAAGGGCTGTGGAGAAAGGTCAGTAACACGGGGTTTTCTTGCTTAGACCATGCTATGTGTGGTATGGAGAGAGCAGTTCTGTTCACGCAGGTGCTGAAGTGGCCAGAGGGGCAAAGGGAGGGTCCTTATTCAAGCTGGGAGGCTGTGGGATTTCTGTGCAGAGTGAAAGGTGATATTGTGAAAGTGAACGCTTCTGCTTTTACTCCGGCTGGGGCGCTGGTGTCTCATTGGCATTGTTGTCTGTGATCTTGTTTTCCAACTCATCATCAGACAGGAGCTCCAAGGACGATCCCTCCACCTGCAGCTGTCGCCTGCCTGAGCGACTAGAGGAGAAGGTGATGGGGCCGCCACGCCTGGAGGAGGAAGAGCAATGGAGAGAGGGGAAAGTATTTATCCTAAAGGCAGAAGCCAACGACAACAGCTACCGCTCATTCATCAAGCAAACATTCAGAGATAAAATATTAGCTGCTCATTTCTTTCCCCAACTCACTGTCTACTGCAGACAACAGACCAAAATAACACCTGCTCTGAATGTATATAGAAATTCACAGAGGAAATGTCAATTCTTCAGCTAGGTGAAACAAAGGACTGATGGGAAACATTACTCTATCTGCAGGTCTGTCCATGACCGCCACCCCCCACTCCGACATTATTTACTGATCCCCTCAGCTAGTAAAAGATTTTTGTAATGTTGTCTAAAGGAGAATACATTTTCTTTAAAGGCTTTGAACATCCACACGAGTGTTTCCTCTTATCCTGGCAGGTTCTCAGGGTGACGTCAGGTGCTGGAATGTCTTGCTAAACTTGGAACAGTGGGAAATGCTTTCTCTGATATCAGTCTCTGTCTTCTTTAAAATCAATTGTCAATCTTTAAAAATCAGTAATAGCCAATACAGTCACTACTCTACCAACAAACGCTCATTTTACAAACATATGAAGAGACACAAACAGACCTGCCGTGCAGCACTGTAGCCTACGCCACCCCAGCATCACAGTTCTTTGTACTTGTGGTAGCGTTAAGATGTGCTTTCAAACAATTCAGGGTATGAACGGCCATTCGGAATGTGACTTCTTGTTAAGTTGGGGAGTGTCTGTATGTTTGGTCACCTCACTTAAATACTGTCAATACCAAACTGTTTAAATATAACGCAACAAAAATGTAGCTTCTCTGAAAAAAATATTACAATGAACTGGTAAACTATGAATTGTGAAATGTTGGATTCTTTTGTTGTCCACACTGTACCTAAGGCGGTTCTTGAGTGTGTGGACCTCACGGCTCAGGCCCTCACTGGCCTCTGTGGCATCGTCCAGCTCCCTCTGTAGCTTCCTGCGCGAGGCGTTGGCCCTCGTAGCCTCTTCCTCCGCCTCCTCCAGCTGACGCTTCAGCTGCTTCATGCGAGAATTGGCCTTCTCCACCTTCACACACAAGAACAGAAAAGATGTTCAAAGACCTGCTCTGTTTCTGAACTGCTCTGCAGTTTAGTTATAGCTTTGTCATAATGGTAGACACATTTTACTGTTTATTTCTCCTAATTGTAGCACGTTAGAGGCGAAGTGATAATTACAAAATGTGTTTGAAAAATCCATAAACAAAGAAATCTGTTCACAAGAATAATATGGAGCTCAACAGTTGCTGGATAGCAGCTGATCACAGCAGTACAAGCAGGGACAGACGTACTTGTTCTTTAAACTGGTCGGCATGGCGACGCTCATCCTCCACCTGCATGCAAACTTCCTTCAGCTTCTTCTCGGTCCTCCTCACAATCTTGTTGGCTGCTCCTCGCTCCCTTCAATGGAAAAGGTGAAGAAGCAATTTAGTGTTACATGTAGGCTCATACATACATATAAATTGTCCACAGCTGCGTTTGTCAATTTTAAAAGTGATGATGTTGATGAGTTTAAGGCAGGACAAGAGCGCATTGAATTCTCACTTGGCCTCCTGCTCCAGCTGTTCCTCCAGCTGTGCTATCTTGGCCTCCAACGCAGTGATGGAGGCCTTGAACCTGTTCTTTACAGACCCCTCCAGCTCGCCCAGCTTGGCCCGAAGCTCTTTATTTTGACGCTCCAGTTGCTGGCGAGCATTTTCGCTCTTTTGTGCCGTGCTGCGCTCTGCGCTCAACTCTGTGGTCAGAGTGTCCACCTGTGGGAGGAGGTAACAGAAAGACGAAGGTAAGGTTACAAAATGATGAGGAAAAAACGACACGTCCAATTAAAAACTCATGACTCAGATCTAATAGTAGTCCAAAAAAACCCCCAGATGACTACAGATAATAGATGAAGTGTTTTATATTCTGACAACTCATAGTATTACATCATACCTGCATGTTTGTCTTTCTGAAGCGGTCGTTGAGTAGCTCCATGTTACCCTGCTCCTCTTCTAGCTCCTCCTCCAGTTGGGCTATACGAGCTTCCAGCCTCCTTTTCTCATCCATCAGAGCTGACCTGACACACAATGAAGAGATGGCAGAAATAAAGTACAAGTCAAAAGCGGACTGCACCTCTATCCATTTGACAGGAAACACAGTGTCCTTTCAGAAAGGCTCTGCTCAGAAATGAACGCCATGAATAAGAACATAGGGGTTTATAAAAGTTAATGATTATTGAGTAATTATTAAGGCTGCCTGGAGTTCATTAGTGGCCCAAAAGCAAATATTTCACAATCATTATTGAATAAATCATTTATGCTTTTCCTCCACTACATATGGGAGTGTTTAAAATAATTTGTCTTCATAAGGTTCCATAACCCATGTCACAAGGAGGTCTTGACCTAAAAAAGTCAAAGTCTTTCAAATTAATATTTGCATCTTAGAAGTAAAACGATGTTCAAGTTGTTCATGGGATGGTACTTCAAGTTGAGCCTTTAGGTTTGAAACACCAATTTGTAATCTTTTTTGCTCTTGCTATTACTGTTATCATTATGGTTTTGATATTTTTTTCTTCCTCATCTCATTGATGAAGTAAAGGCATATCTGACTGGTAGGCAGTTCAAATTTTTGTTTATGCTTATCTGTTCATTCCGAATGAATGGCCATGTCAAGAAGGGGAGAACCAAATAGTTATGAGCCTTCAAAATGAATATTAATACAATAAAGAAGATGATAATATCCATCCTTAAATGTAACCTACTTTCCAGAGGTGCTGTTTGAGATTTCATCTTGCAGCTCATCTCGTTCCTGCTCTGCGTGGCGTCTGCCCCGCTCAGATGCTGCCAGATCCTGGAGAAAAGCATCAAAGGTGAAAGACAGATCAGTGCATCTGACCTAATGTTGAGGGGCACCTTTCACTGTACTACCAGGAGATATTGTATGAGATTTAGTTCAACACTCTACAAGGTGTTGAAAAAAACAAAGCAGGTCTTTGTGTGGCCGTCTAGGCAACAATCATTCATTCATTCATCTTCAACTGCTTATCCATCCAGAGGCCAACAACCACTCACACTCACACTCAGACATACGAACAAGTTAGAGTCACCAGTTCACCCAAACATGATGTCTTGGGACACGCAAGCAAAACATGCAAACTCCACACAGAAGGGCCCCAGGCTGGGAATCCAACCCAGGACCTTCTTATTGTGGGGCAACAGCACTAACAACTATGCTGCCATGCTGTCACCTTTCTCTGCAAAAAATGTTACAAAATCATCATGACTCATCATCATTCTGGCCTTTGGATACCTGGACCATCACATTATCCTGTACCTCATGGAGTTGTACAATCTCAGCCTCCAAACTTTTGAGTTTCTTCTCATTTTCCTTGGATATGGCAAAAATATCATCTCTGGAAGCTCTAGCATCTTCCAACTCCCTCTGGTAGTCCTTCATTTGGGCCTACGGGTGGAAGATGGATGAGGAGATATGAATGGAAAATGTGTCCAAAGTGCAACGAATTCATATATATGCATCGAATCTGCACCTGCAACTTCCGTAGCTGTTTGATTGCTTCATCTCGAGCCTTGTTGGCTCCTTCTATGTGACCCTCTATATCTTTCAAATCCATCTCCAGTTTCTTCTTCGCAGCTACAGCCAGACCTCTTTGCTTCCTTTCATCCTCCAATTCTGCCTCCATCTCTCGCACCTGAAACAAGGAGCCATTACAAATCTTGAATGTGATTCTTAAAATGTTGTCATTCAGTGTTAGGTGTCATTCTGCACCTGCTTGACCAGTGCTCTCTTCTTCTCATCATTCTGATCATCCCGGCCCTGAAGGTCTCTCTCATACTGGGCCTTCATGGCCTGCATGTTGACTTCCAAACGGAGTTTGGCATCCTCTGTAGCCTGGAGCTCATCCTCCAGCTCCTCCAGCTGAGTCTTCATCTCTTCCAACTGTTGCTCCAGAGTCCGTTTGGACTTTTCAAGCTCGTGGACCTAAGAGGGAGAGGATAAAGAGGTGGGTAGGTGAAATTACTGCTTTATTTTAATAGCAAATCGGATGTACCAGGGGATCCAGAAGAGGTCTCAGAATAAGACCCTCTGACTACATGTATTCAGTCAACCCTAACGCTCACATTCTTGCCCACATCGTCCTTTGAGCTCATTAGATCCTCCATCTCAGCACGGAGCTGTTTGTTAATCCTCTCCAGCTCCTCTTTGGCCTCCAGGGCCTCGTCCAGGGCTCGAGTCATGGACAGAGCTTTGGTCTCTTTTTCTCTGGCTTCAGCTTCAGCACGGTCCCGTTCTTCGGCATAGCGAGCCGAGATGCTCTTTTCTTCAGCAAGCATCTATGAAGGAGGACATGAGAATACAAACTCATATTTTATGATAATTATATTTGGTATTTTGATAAATGGGGAAAGTAAATAATTTTGATTCCTTAAATCTATTTAAAACTAGAGGTTTGTTTTCTGGACAACAACCAGAACATCCTAAATAAATGACTTTATCACCTGGTCAAACTTCTTTTGTTTTTTCTCCAAGTTGGAAACAATTTGTCGCTGGTGATCCAAGTCTACAGTCAGATCATCCAGCTCCTGCTGCAGACGAGTCTTTGTCTTCTCCAACTTTTCAAAGACGATGGTTTTCTCTTCCAAACGCTGGCTGCCCAGCTCCAGGTCTTTCTGCAGCTTCTTCTTAACTTCCTCCAGGCTCTCTATTGTTCCGACATCGTCTTCCAACTTCTTCTTGCTGTCTGATAGCTACACATAGAAGAAAAGACATGATCCAGAATAAAGGCAAGCAAAACATGTAATTTAATCCTTGTTTTCCTATATCACATCTTACCTGAGCCTGTAGGGTCAAAATCTGTTTTTCCATATTCTTGCGTGCCTCCTCATCCTCCTCCTGCTGCTCCTGCAGAGTGTTCTTCTCCTCTTCCAGCTGCCGTATACGACTGCTAAGGTTTAGTTTCTGACGTGTCTCTTCCTGGAGCAGCTCCTACATGAAGAGCAATGTTTGTCCAGTGAGTTCAATACAAAGCAATAATTAAATTTAGCTTGAAGATTAATGCTCAGAGATACTGTACATCACCTGTGAGTCTTGTAGCTGACTCTCCAGTCCAGCGACATCTTTGGCACTCTTGATTCCCTTCCTCTCTGCATCCTCCAGCATGGCTGACACATTGTCTAACTCAGTCTGCATGAAGAGTTTAAATCCAGATTTTCAGAAGAGAGAGATGTAAAAAACTGTCAAAAGAATCACTGTCATTGTCATTTTGAATAATTTTCTGACCACTATCCTACGATAATTTTTGATTTGAATTGAAAAGCAAAAAGAATGAACCATGTTTTGATCTAAATGTCTCACCTGCAGTTTGTGTGTGCGTTCGCCCAGTTCTCCCTTGGCTCTCTCTCCTTCAGTGACTCTGGCCATTAACTCCTGGAGCTGACCCTCTAGTTTCTTCCTCTTGTGCTCGGACTCCGTCTTTGCTTGCTGTAGGCTCTTGACCTCATTCGCCAGCTCCTTGTTGGCACTCTCCTGGCTCTGCTTGGTCTTTTCCAGGTTGGCCTTGAACTAGATGAACGAAAATCAAACATTCGTGTTTTCTCTTTGGTGGATTAGCTAAAGTTTTGATGCCAAATTGAACTGTGAAAAGGGATGTACCCTCTTGGCTTGTTCCAGCTGTTCAGACAGCTCTTCCAAGGCTGTGCTGTGCCTCTGTCGCATCTCCTGGATCTGAGCCTCATGGTTTTTAGTCTCTTCGTCAATTGCCTTCTTCAGTTCTGCAACCTCTTGTTCGCGTTTGGTCCTACAGACAACGGGGACACAGAACAGTCTCAAATGCACTGTTGTTTTAGTTAGCCTGGAATATAAATCCCAAATAAGTGAGATGAAATTCAGTGCAGTACAACACCTAAGCTCCTGCTGGGCAGCCGTTGTGTCGAGGGTATCCTCTAGTTCAGTTTTAAGGGCCTCAAGCTCTTCACTCAAGTCTCTCTTGAGTTTCTCTGCCTTGTTCCTGGCCTGTTTCTCTGACTCGAGGTCCTCCTGCAGCTCAGACAGCTGGGCCTGCATCTCCCTCACTTGCTTCAAAGCGTTGTTCTTCTGGCTAACCTCATCTTCACCCCTGTCGATCATCGAGAGCAGTGAAAAATGTGTAACAAAAGTTCAGATGATACATTCGAAAAATAACTTTCAATTCTTCTAGTGAACATGACATAAAAAGTATCCACTTGGTGGCAGCAGAGACGGCTATTCAGAATTACCACTTAAAGAAGCCGTGTGGTGAAACAGGCCACATAATGGCATAGTCTAACAATAACAAATGCACCATGATACCACATGAAGTATACGTAGATCTCATTCCACATTGTTGAATAAATACAGGCAGCATGTCAGAAAGAGGCACAGCAGACTATTTTTACACCTCGATAAGGGCATGTCTGTATCTGGTGATTTGTCAGTCCAATAAAATTGACTACATAAAGTGGCAGGTTTGAGTGTGGTGATCATTCTGTACAGCTATTTAGCACTTACCTCAAACTCGCTCACATCATGAATCAGAACCTCAATGACTCAATTTTAGAACCCATATTTAGCATACAGAGTTATGTAATTCTTAGTTGGTGAAGGGATTCCACTTATATTGGAAAGCTTTGTTTGATTCTCTACTGTTCCAAGTATCTCCTACCTAGCCTGCATCATCTGATGCTCCTCTTCCTTCTTGCCCAGTTGAACTTTCAGCTCCTCTATCTGGGCCTGTAGCTCAGATATCTGGTCCTGGAAGTCAGATGTCTCCCCATCCAGCTTCCTCTTAGCCTTCTCCAGCTCCTGACGGGTTTTCTCCTCCTTTTTCAGTCTCTCTGAGTTAGCAAGGACAGGATACGATAATGGGATATAAAACCAAAAAGGACATTTTTAAATTGAAAATTAGTGCTGAAAATTCTTTAGGTTATTCATTTCACTTTACTATTCTATTCTATCTCTCTATCTGACTTTTCTTCTTTACCTTCCAGGTCAACCATCATCATCTCCTGCTTGTTCTTGGTCTTGCCCAGGTTTTTGGCCTTCTCCTCCTCTTCAGCAAGCATTGACATCACTTCATTGATTCGGTCTTCCATTAATTTCTTTTCCTAAACAGCAGAGAAAAAGAGATGAGGGAAGCTCACACACAGCTATCCTCTCCATTCTGAAACTTCTGCCTGAATCTTACGGTGACGTAACGGTGATATGCTCCGGAGATTCTCACTTTTCGTTTTAGAAAATTTTATGTCACAGTTCTATACATTGCCTTTGAAGAACTGTGACCTGAGAGTCAACCTTCAGAGTCTGCTCTTCTCTCTTACCTTTTGGAACTTGGAGTTCTGGTCTTCTAGTAGCAAAATGTCCTCTTCATATTTCTTCATTTTGGCCTCAGCTGTCACTTTCTCCAGTTGCAGCTTCTGCCTGGCAGCCTCCTCCTCATCCAACTGTTCTTCCAGGTCCTACATACACAAGTATTTATTCATAGCAGAAAACACAAAAATGGCTTTAATATCAGTCTAATTAGAAATAGTAAGTGGTACATGTTTAACACGTTTTTAATAAAAGTACAATAATAGCTTTTCAGTAACCATTACTTTGATGTTGCATGTGTAATTCCACACCCCTGGGACACACCTGGATATGGGACTGCATCTTCTTCTTCTCATTCTGCATGCTCTGGGTCCTTTCCTCTTCTTCCTCCAGCCTGGACTCTAGGTCATGAAGAATCTCCTCCAGCTCTTGCTTTTTGGAGGCCAGACGAGCTCTCATCTCCTCTGCCTCTGCAAACAGCTCTGTCTCTGCCTGCAACTGCTCTGCTAGGATGTTCTTCTCCTCCATTAACTGCACAGAAATAGTAATAACATCAGTTCACATATTGATCATTGAAATCATGTAAGTATAGTTGAATATAATTTGTTATTGCACCTTTGGTTGTGACTGACCTGCTGGTGTTTCCTCTCCATCTCCACAAGCTCACCTTCTACCTTGGTCTGCTTCTCCTTCACCTTGATCAATTCCTCATCTTTAGCCTGCATCTCCTCCTCCTGTCTGGTGACCTGTAGCAGAGGCTTCACCTACAGGTGCGCACGAATGGGACTGAGATTCAAAAGGCTACACACTTGCTGGCGGCCATGCTGGATAGCCTCAGCTCTTAAACAAAATTGACACTTACACCTGCATATACACATAAGCACACACCTTGGTGAAGAGCCTCCACCACTGCCAGTGGCGCAGCTTTAAGTAGGCAGCACAGTTTCTCTGGAGAACTTTCAGAGCACTAAGCTGCTGCTGCTTCTTCGCAAAAGCCCTTAAGAAATACAACAAGATGGGGAAGGAGATCAAAAGTTGAGTGAAAATCTAAGTATTTTCAGTCTAATGTGCAGATATAAGGAGGTCAGAAACAAGGTACCTAAAGAAGAGCAACTCTTACTTGCGTGCCAGATATCCTCTGCAGACAGCCTGGAAGTAAATAATGATGTCAGTGATCTTCAGGTCCCTCTCTTCCTCCAGGTGGGCCAACACTCCGGCCCTGAAGAAGATCTTACTCTGGCCAATACGAAACAGGTTACCATCCAGCTCAAGGGCTTGAATCTAGACAGAGAGACAAAGAAGTAGGAGAGATGGAATAAGTTAACAGACACCCCCCTGCCTTTCAGTTATACTAGAGACATGAATTTGGAAATGGGAATTGGGAAAACTTGGGAGTAAATGGGAGTAACCTCATTTTATATTCAGAAATTTATATTTTAATGACAGTGCTTAGCGCTTTAGTTTATTTACTCTGTGCTCCCAAATGGAAAACATATTGATTTATTTGTGCGACTACCTGACAATGAAAATTTCTGGATAAATGAAGACTCTTGTTACAAGTGTAGCCTCTGAGGCAGCAGTCAAGATTATTTACATTTGTTCTAAACAGAGAGCAGTCTAGTCCTCACCATTCTCTCACAGGCCTGCTTGCCATCCATAAAACCTTTGGGAATGGCATTAGGAGTGAGGATCTCATACCTGGACACAAAGTAGAGATTACAAGGAATCACAAAATGAGTTTTACTGGCTAAAACTGTAGGAAGTATAAGGAGAGAAAAAAGTGGCAAAGGTCTCCCTGAGAAGACACATGCTTCACAAAGAAGAAACGAATATCAGACAAAACCAGGTCCATCATCTATCAACTAGGCTGCCGAAAGCACCACATGATGTCATATAAAGCGAAAACATATTTATACTCAATCTTTGTCAACATTTCTGAATGGATGACTACTTATTTTACCGTATAATATACTCCTTGTTACAAATTGTATTTATATCTTTTATATCTGAAAAATGTGATATGCTTTTAACGTATTGCAATTTTTTCTATATGGAAACTATCATGAACATGAGTTCATTACCTCTGCCTGAACTCCTGGAAGACAATGCGGTTGGGGAAACCTTGTCTGCAGATACGGATCCCCTCCAACACACCATTACACCTCAGCTGGTCCAGAACAAGATGAGGGTCCAGCTTACCAGCCTATGCGTGGAAGAAGACAAATGATATCAATACAGTACGAATGCACCTCATTAGATGTCAGCCAAGGATTTATTACTGCAACTCCAAACTCACCCTTTTTTCGTGGTTGGGGATGATACAGCGAACAAAGTTGGGGTTGGTGTTCCTCAGTGTGGCCATCAGTTTTGACAGCTGCTCCTTGTACAGCTGCCCCACAGTGCGGAACATGCCCTTCTTTGTTTTATAGGCTGCGCCGAATGCTGTCTCATTCATCCCTGCAACCTGGTCAAGACCGACAATCCGGTCAACTGGTGATGAAAAAGAAAATAAAAGAAAAAAGAGATATTTGTGATTAATGGAGGAGTGCAAAGTTTATTTGTGATGTTTGTGATCTGTTGGAAGTATCGATGAAGGTGAAATGCTGAGCTACTTACATGAACCTAGAGTAAAGAAAGAGGTTTACATTCAATGTGAATATTCACAAGGACATTTTGCCTTAAACACGGATGTTTTCAATTTGCTCTTTTCTAACTTTGTGACAAAGCATGAAGACGGACAATGGTGTTACACCAGCTGGGACCAGAGACCATCAGCTGGTTTGATGCAACATAACATCGACATAATAATTTTGCAAACACTCAGAGCGGGTTTCTGGAAACACGCCATGTTCTCAAAATTCCACACTCAACATACATACATTATAATTGTATGATGGTTGGGAATGTTATGGGGGGAAGTCATCCTTTTTCAAAACAGCTGACCAACTATATTCTTGTTAAGATACGAACCCAATGATTTCTTCAAATTTCTAGCCACACTACACCTCTGTGAGACATCATCTCTGCATTTTAATGTCTGGCCCTGTCACATCACAGTCACAGTCAAAGTCAAAGTCGCAGTCACAATCAAAGTCACAGTCACAGTCAAAGCCAACTATCCAATAAAAACAAAGTGCAAATTTATGGGTTAGATTAGGGGTTTGGGGTTTGCACTGTCAGTTTCTGTAAGGCTACATCTATTCCTATAACAGTGACTAAATTAAACGTTATCACATTTAACTTGAACAATAACAACCCCACAGCATGAATAAAATACATTTTCTGCTATCCCAAACCAAATGAAAACAACGTAGCATAACCAAAAAAGCTTTGATTTCTCTTCAGAGAGTAAATGACCACCTCTGTTTTCCCTCAAAAAAGAGAATAACTCTTTTCCTCCTCTCCCTTCATCTTTCCATACAAGGTGAATGACACAGAGTTGGATTAGATATCTGGCATGCAGGTCTATCAGATGTTCCATTCTCTCAGTACATATAAACGGCTGCACTCAGTAAACAGGAACTTGAATCAATTGTGGATCCAGTAATCCTTCCCAAGCTTTGTCACTGCTATATCTTTCCATCTGTGCCATCTCTGTCATGTCTGAGTTAAGACTGATGAATGCACAAAAGATTATATAGTCTTTGGGATATCTTTAAATAGAGCTGCATCAGTGAAGTCAGTGGACTGTTAGATGGTGCATCATTTGTCATTTTTAGGCGTGGTGACACCTTCTTTAAGCACGGCAAATCAATACCTGTTTTGTTCTACCAAATGTGAATGTTCAAATGTTCGGTTCATTTATGTATTATTTTGAAAGTAATTATCAGTGTCTTGTCAATTGTACCAGACAACGAAACTAAGAAAAGCTTAACTTGACTGGGCTCTAGAGTTATAGAATAGTTATACTGGCAGTTTGACAAGAACACTGATGGTAGAAGATTTTTATTATTAAAGGTTTAAACCCAACATTAGAGCAGCCATGCAAAGCCAGAGGGGAGCTTTTAGAGGGATGCACACTGCAGCCATGACAAGACAGGGGACTAATGAGCCCTTGAGTGAAGGGGATGAGGAAAAGCCAGTGGTACATGATGTTTACATGTCATTGGCATTCACCTGGAGCTTCATGGAGCCCAGACACATTGTCATAGAAAGAGGCTCTCTGAAACGTCTGAATGTCTACAGCAACAGGGACACAGATACAGAAAGAAGACAGGAGAGTGAGAGAGAAAAAGAATGCATGCAAACACACACACACCCATCATTCTCACACCCACAAACTTTAAAAAGCATTGATTTTCTACAAAAAAAAAAAAAAAAAAAGAGAGAGAGATAATTCAAGAGTCAAGGTCAGTTAATCCACTGCAATACTACAGAACATCCATATTACCAAAGCATATAATTTAAAGTTAGTGGGTTATCACAGCTTGTCTTTACTCAGATTAGTCCAGAAAGTGTTACGTAGCCATTTTGATGTCAATGCGACTTGTCAGTGATTATATAAAAAAGCTGAATGTATGTGAAATTAAAATTAGGATAATGAAAGCCATGGTGCCCACCTGACTGAAATGTTGACAGTGAATGTAAAAGGGGCGAAAATACAGGATTAACAATAAACTTCGGTTGTCTGGCTCAAACTGGATGTTTGTGCTGGTAAAATTCAACCCACATTATAGACACCAGTAAAGTACAGTGAAACCTACAGAGGAAGTGTGAGAGTGAATAGACTAGATTTATCCTCTTCATCAAATCATGGGAAATACTGAGCTATGATATGTTTTTGGAGTATAAATCCAAAATACAGAAAGATAACAATACTTATCATCTGTCTTTTATTTGTCCAATTCTCAGCAGCTTTGCTGTGTAACATCCATCTGGACTCATACAGATGAATACAGGCCGAGACTTCTTACAGCTAATAAAATACCAGGTATGTACATACTTGAATATGAATATACTTTTGTTCATATTAAAGTTTGATGAGCTCCTGCAGAGAAGGTGACCCACCATCTTTCCAGAGCTCAGCCACAAACTTGTCAGTTGATTGGTGCAGCAGCGTAGCCACATTGTCATTTAGGGGATCCATGTTCTTCATAAGCCATTCATCAGCTTTATAGTCCACCTAAGGGAAAATAGAAACAAAGTCAGCGGTATCTTAATATTTGCACAATAAAATGTTAAATTGCATTTCCATTTCCTAGAAAAATACCAAATGCTGGTTTTTCACACACACACCCCAATTATACCTTGGTTTTAGGAGAAACACATACATCTTGACAAAAAGCAAAAACAACTATGCATCAAATTAGATTTATTTTATGGACTTCCCTGTATCCCTTCCAATCTCTTTCCACTCTTTACTCATACATTCAACACTGGAAAAAAAAAAAAAAGTTTTCAAAATATACCGGGTTGGTTTTCAGTCTCTCATTAAATGCTGCTTGCTGGTCTGTTGCTTCACCTGTCTTTAGTGAACCAGTGTGACCTATGCAATTATTAACTGATCAATTTGGAAATCTGATCAATAACATCCAACACTGGACCATTAAGACTTATTATATGTGACTAACAGCAGAGGCAGTTTTCACACGTACTGTGTGGATGGGATTACTCTGTGTAACAGGGTGGTAACTTAGACTACTATGTGTTTTTCAAACATCCATGAAAATATGAAGACTGGTGGATTAAAGTAGAGTGTAACAAGTCATTGACATGGTCAGCAACCTGAGATGAGAAATATAAGATCTCCATATGGGTTTCATTAGAATCCTGGAAAAGCAAACTCACACTGTTTGCACTCACTTTTTTCTTCACTTCACTTTTCTATCACGCTGTCAAACTAGATTTATTTGATGAAGCTCAAATGAAATCCTGGCTGCTGTATTAGATACAGACTGCTTAATATTTGGATAGTTCTGAGGTTTTCACTTGTTTGCCACGATAAGGTTCAGATCCAGGACTGATGCTTAGACATGGGTGACTGATGCTCTTGACTGTGTTAAAATAGAGTACACATGTTCAATAAGAGTAAAAAGGGGGAGGTAAACCTAGTTAAATTATCACTCCTTGACTGACAAGCATCCGCGATGGAATGCAATGGAGTATCATTTTCTCTGGGCAGATGGTGGTCCACCATACAAAAGGGTGAAAGGTGAAAACTTCTGTTATGTAACTAACAGGCACCAAAGGCTGAGTCTTGCACCAATATGAACCAGATGTGGGGTTCCTGCAGAAGCAGTATGACAACTGGGCTATTGTTTTCAGGCAATGACCTGGTTAACTCAGTCCTTAGAGCAGCTAAGTCTGTGCCTTTGAGAAAGATTACAAAACATCCCTGAAACTGTGTTTTTGCATGAGGAAAACATAAAACACTTAGGAATCTAAGAATAAAGTACATAATGGATCTTTTTTTACTTTTCAAGACTTTTCCCTCTACTAATATCAAATTCAAGTGCAACCAGCCACTACTCCCAGGAGAGGAGTAAAACACAAGAGACCTTAATGGGCCTGATATACATACCCTCCCTGCATAGTGAATGATGCAGAAGTCAGCTTTGTCCTTAAGCTGACGTGGCTTCTGAAATTTGGTGTGTGTGCCCTGCTCCTGCAGAACCTTGTCTACAAAGGTCTTGTCGGTAGCCTTCGGAAACCAGCACTCCTCATCCAGAAGAGCCAGAATACCAGGGGGATTAGTCTGAGAAGACAAGTTTGGTTAAATTCAAATATTCAGAATTGCAGATACACACAGACATATATGCACAACACTGACCGGCCTCTCAATGAGATCGATGCAAGGCTGCAGGTCGAGGCCAAAGTCGATGAAGCTCCACTCAATGCCCTCCCTCTGGTACTCCTCCTGCTCCAGGATGAACATTGTGTGGTTGAAGAGCTGCTGGAGTTTTTCATTGGTGTAGTTGATGCAAAGCTGCTCAAATGAGTTCAGCTAAAGTGAGAGAGTAAAGCAAAGGTGTTTCAGTTGGGATGACATGTTTCACTGGTGATTGCTTTGGCCTGCAAACTAGCATTTTAGTCTTTTATTTACGTTAACAACAACAACAACAATAATAATAATAGCTATTATTATTATTATTATTATTATCATTTAAACATTTTTTAATGAATGTATAAATGAAAAAACAAAAACAAACCAACAGTCAAAGGGTTAGGGTTAGGGTCAAATTGTGTTTAACAATCAGCACCTCAAAGATCTCAAAGCCAGCTATATCCAGGATGCCAATGAATGATGCCCCCTGACGTTTAGTCCTGTCCAGGGCTTTGTTGATGCGGTGGACAAGCCATCGAAACAGCCGCTCGTATGTTGCTTTGGCCAGGGCTTCAACGGCAAAGTCGGCCTGAAGGAGGAAGAAAACAGCACAGGAAAGCAAAATTTAATTACACTGGTTAATAAAGAATGCCCAACTGAACAATGAACATTAATATAAGATAAGAAATGGATAAAAATTGTGTTGCTGTTATAGTTTATACATGTGTAAAAAAAAAAAAAAAAAAAGACACGAGTGCAGACTTTTTATTGTCAATGCTGTTTGATAGCATCTTACCTGTTCTTTGGTCTGTGCCTTCTGCACATAGTCTCGTCCCACTTTGATCCTCGGGGTGAGGATAGCTCTGGTGAACTCCATTACATTCATTCCAAGCAGGTGGCATAGTTTCTGTGCAGCTGGGGGAGTGAAAGAGTACCTTACTGCATTCAATAACTCTTAAGAGACATAAAATGAGTTTTCACAACATAAGACAGTACTTAATAAATCTCAAAATATTTCTCAACATTCATTTATTTTCCTTATTTTTCTTTTTCTTGTAGAAAGACCAATGTGGCTACAGTATAACCCAGATTGCAGGAGTGTGCAATGGTGCTGACATGATCCAGACATTACAGGCATTCAATTGCCAAGAGACACATAATCTAACTTCAGCATAGCTGTGTTTCTAATAAAACATGCCCTATGAGTGGGAGCATGCACAATGTGGATATGAGCAGACTGCTTTCCATCAGCTGTTGTGTCAGAAGCTGAGAAGTCGCAGCCATATCATCTTCTGGATTCATGACTGAGAGTAGGTTCGATTTTTACCTGTGTTCTCAGGCATAGAAGCCTGATCAGTGTTTCTCTCCTTTTTAAAGACAATGTTGCCAAATTGCAGCACTGCAGAGACCACCTTCAACATGCCTGGGAAGGATAAGAAAACACTTTAGTCATCCCTATTGGGGAAATAAGCGGTAAGAAAGAGGGGGAAAAAATTCAAGGATAGAAAACGAGGTAGATTACATTTCGGGACATCTGGAACGACTACTCACAGACAATCTCATCATGGGAGAAGCTCATGATGTGCATGGCCTCCATTGTCTCCTGGAAATTCTCCTTGTCCTGCTGACCGGGGATGGGAATGTTACCATTAGACAGGAAACGGTAGTTGTTGAAGCCTTCCAGGAGCAGGTCCGCTGAAGAAAGACAGATGAGAAAGATGATTTTTGGTGTAATTTTCTAAAATTTTCACTAAAAACACTCAATTATTAAGATCTTTGTATGGTGCATGTTGATTTTGCCCTGGATATTACTATTGAAATGATGATCACAAAATATTCAGATTGTATGTTAGATATGAATTAATTTTCAACAAGACCATTCACTTTACACGCATGGAGTGAGTGCCTAAATGGAGGAGAGAGCACGTGACCTTTAAAATTCACTAGCTCATAGGTAAAATATGCAGTTTAAATATTTTCTCTATCATTACGAAACAATGTACTAACAAACTAAATTAAAAGTTAACAAGAGACAAAGATTTGTTTCACTAGTGCTAATTCAAACCATCTGTCTTTAGCTCTGTCTCTGCCGGTGGCAAATTAGCACACACATGAAACCTTCAGTCAGAGACTCACTTCGCAGATGCTCTCCAGCCCCTGCAAGCAGGCGGTAGAAAATGTGGAAGGTCCGCTCATCTTTGGCCTGTCTAATAGCCCTTGACTTCTCCAGAAGGTCTGAGAGCAAAAGTTAAGGACTGAAAATAAAACCACAACATTAAAAACCAGCAACCGACTCTGTCACCACTATAGTATAATAACATTTCTGTTTCATTTTCACAAAATTTGGTAGCTACTATTTTCAGAGATTAATTCTCAAAAAGCACACAACCAATGACTCTTCTAAGGTATAGCCAAGATTTTAGAGGAAATCACATAGGAATCAAAGCATATTCAAATCCAAAAAATGCCACATCAAATCCAATTTATTTAAATGAAATTAATCCCTTATTCTTCTTATAAGACAGTAACACCACTAAAGACATGGTTTCATTAAGGCCCAGTGTCCACTGACACTATAAAATACAGAACAGTAATGGCATTTCTGTGGTTAAACATAAGCACCTGGGAGTCAAATAGCCTATCTACCACTCTCAGCTTTAGACTCAGTGGGTACCCTGTATTTTCACTCTTTATTTTTTAATCAGTCCTTTAATTGTCTGCTCTTTCAGTCTGTCACAGCGAGAAGTGGAGGATACAAGTTTCAATATTGGCCCCAACGATGTAGCCGGTTACGTCAAAGTTGATTCTGATGAACTTCCCCTGCGAGAAACATGTAAAAAAAATAAATAAATATATATATATATATTAAAAAGCAGTTGTTGAACTTTATTGACATACTATAGCTGAATTAGGAAGTCTGTGTTGTCATGTTTGTGTACATGTGTCAGCTGTCTTGATATCTGTTCTCCCTGTGGGCAGTGTTGCATTTTAAATACCATGTTGTGAAGTTTCAGATGATAGAAAACCAGTGCATTACAGAATGCTTCTATTTGGAAAAGTCAGGTTAACAGGTCAGAAAAAAATCTTAGGCATGCCCGTGGTTTCCTGACAGCAAATATGTGCACAAATGTGGGTGTCCATCTGTCTACTGGTGGTCACAGCTTCTCAAAAGAGCCTGCTAGTGATCCCTGAGTGCAGAGCAGCATGGTGGTTAATCTTTGCCACATGATGTACTTATTCAAATCTTTAGAATTTACAGAATTGCTATGCTTCTTATAAATCATCATAACAGGATGAGCGAAAACCCCAAAATAAACAAGCAACTAAATCTCTGGCAAAATGCAAATAATATTCCCCATAATGTCAAACAACTACTTCACCCAAAGTTTTTCTATGTGACAATTTTCCCAAAGAGGAAGGGGAGAGTTTAATCCAATATGGCTGACTTTGAGAACTCCTCAAAATACTGTCTATTCTTTATACATGTGTGTTAGGGCATATATAAACAGCACAGATGCCAAACCAATGTGGAGTGAGCCTCTTTTCAAGATACAAGTCATACATATGTTGATTCAAAACAGAAACCATAAACTCACAAAGCGAGACGAGTTATCATTTTTCACTGTCTTGGCATTGCCAAAAGATTCAAGGATGGGGTTGGCTTGCAGTAGCTGGCGTTCCAACTCACCCTGTGAAAAAATGTAATTAATTAATATGAAATACATAAATAAATAAAATAAAATAAAATAAAAAAATAAATAAATACCTGATATAAAAATCCAGACAGTCTATCCAATGATTCTAATGCTTGTCTTCATGCATTGGATATTTTTATTGCTATTTGTGCATGACATTTGTTTATCTGTGTCGGACTAAAACATACACAAGCAGGCAAGACAAACCAATTCTTTGTAACAGTAGGTAGAGTAAGTAGAAAAAATGTTGCCAAGTCAATGATCCAATATTTTAGACAGTGCACAGTTTATCATGGCTCTGCTGGCTTTACTTAAGTCAGCTACAGTATAATGTGATTTTTGTCATGGGAACTCGAGAAGTTTAAGGGGCAAAGACAAGCAATGTTTAACAGAGCTTGTGAAACCATGAAGCAACAACGTACAAGCAGCCTTTCATTTTTTTTTTTTTGCGCAGTCATCTTTGTTTGCCTAAGCGTGTTGATACCTGAATGAAGGAAATGTTCAGTAAAAACCCATGCTTGTTGAAGGACAAGAGTTTTAGCAACAGAACATGGAATAACCATTCTCCTTTACATTTTCCCATTTTAGCTTTTTTAACCGGAATCACACAGGCACCAGTGTACAAATCCCTGTTCAATGCAATCAAAAAACAGACTTTCCTAGTTGTCATTCAACAAGGTGAAATATGTCTGTTCAGCCTTACTTCTTTCTCTACTACTTCATTTCCCCCTCACTCACAGCCTTCCAATCTGCTCTCCTCCACCACATCTTCGCTTTCCCTTGATCCCTTGTTCTACATTCCTCTGGCCTGTACTCAGGAACAGCCGTAATGCAACACAGAGAGTTAGAAGTATTAAGGAGGTCACTGTGGATGGTGTGTTCAGAAAGGGGAGTATCGAGGAACTGAGCTACAGCTTCTCATACAATGCTCCTGAAGCACATATATTAGAGGGCATTCGTCTGAATTTTGTATGCTGGCTAGAGGGCTCACTCTATTTCCAAATTCAATAGATTTAGAGGGGGCACTGAAACATCAGGTACTGGTTTAGGGGGAGAAAAAATAAACAGCTACCGAATAAATCAAGTCAAGAGGAGGTGAGTCAGAATATCAGATTTTGTTGAGATTGGAATTAGAGTTGGAGAAAATTCTGTTCCGTGTCAGCAGAGTTTCATTTGTGTCACTTCTCGGACGAAGTATTGCAGATTGTGTTTGATTGTGGCCAACAAAAGCCATACATGAATTCCAAGGTCCATTTGGTTAATGGAATAATTTTACCACAGCCAAGATGATAGAACATAAGTTAGAAATTAACTTACTGCAAACTACATGCATGCATCTAAGGTGCATCATGCTTCAATTTATAAAATATTTGATACACTGCTATCATCTATAATCATCTTTGGTATTTCCAAGTTATACCTGAGTTTAGAGTGTCATGGATTTAATTCACTAAAATGCAAACATTTTGTTGAGTAGAGATGCTTAGTGCAGCTATTCTCTGATTTTCAGACAGTTGCAGTTGCTGAATAAGATGTACATTTAAAATGAAGACTAAAAATGCTAGTTGAATGCTCGGTATTTGACTGACACAAGTTTCTGATACAGCATCTCAATTCCCAACTTGGGAACGCTGACCAACTGATAAAACAAAGTGTTTTATTATCATGAGTCTACTGGTTTAACAGCAGATTCACCAGGGTTCAAATAATCATGTGAGAAGACTGAGCCAGCACAAACAAATACCTCATAAAGAAAGAAGCTTATATTAGTTTGTCAACATTGTTACAGAAACAGCAGAGATTTGGAGAGAAGGGCATGCATGTACACACAAACATCAAAAAGGACTACATACTCTCATAGAGAAAGCGGGAGATACACTTGCCTGTAGCTTGAATGCTTTGGGAGATTCGGGCTGTTTGTTATGGATAAACAAATGCAAGTGTTAAAACCTGAAGCGCTTATGTCAGACACAAGCCACAGGGAACAGATCACCAGTAAACAGTTAGCCCAGCGATGACTGCACTCTCAAAGAGTAGCACTGGACGACATTAAGCAGGAGCAGTGACCAGTGAGGCCATGTGAACATCTGTTAGGTTAGCTGTGGATTAATACATTACCCTTTATGAGATGAATATAAACACTAGGCTATACACACTTAATGTAGAGAGCGCAAGGAGGGTTAGAATTCATTCATAGAATTCAAGGAAAAACACTTCTGTTTCAATTATCTGGCCGAGATAGAAGGTGAGAGGATTTTTATCCACTTAATTACACTTAAACTGCATTCAGTAGCTGCTTACTTTAGTTTAACATAAAGGCTGGAAGCCCAGGGAAGCAGCTTGTGTGGCCCTGTCCAAGGCTAACAAACCTGTAACCTGTAAAGCTGGCTATGTAACACTTTATATTCTGTTTAATGCATGCATGCTAAAAACAACAGAAAATATTGCTTGTACCAGCCAAGGAATTCACCAGAGAATTAACATCAAACTGTCAAATGTTACACTGGTCTTTGATTTTAAAAAAATTATTTACCAAAATGGTAAAAGATTGATTTTAGCTGTTTCCAGTCTATGTGCCAAAATAAATTAATTACATTTAATGGGCAGGTATGTGAGCAGTAACTCGGCCAGAAAATTAAAATCTGTGTTCTAGGAAATGCCAGACTACTTATTTAAATTACAATATTGATGCACAGAGGTAATTCATGGATACCAATAGGGCCATACAGTTTTTCATTTAGGATGAAAAGTTGTACTATCAAGCAGGGATAGTTAAAATGCAATGTAGAAACTGGAGGCTCAGGCCTGGCCAAGTGTAGAGGAGGAAAAATGTAGGCAGTGGGGATCTCACAGGAATGTTGTGGTCTTTGCGTCCTTTGTGCGATGAAGCAACGTGGGCCAGGTATTGGATGACCTTCTTTGTGTTCTCGGTTTTGCCAGCACCTGATTCACCTCTGAAAAGAAAGTGTATAGAAAGAAAGAGTGGATTTACCCATGCACAGACCTGAGGATGATAAAAAAGTGGAAGTGGATGAAGGATGGGTGAGGGGTTTGATTCCAGCTTTCCTCATCACTTTCAAATTACAACAGCATTTGTCTGCGATCATGAATCACAAGCTATTACTCAGGAGGCATAACCAGTCCTACTTTATATGTGCGTGGGTGCTGTGTCCTTATGCATTATTTATTTAAAAAGAAAATCATTCTTCGTTATAGACAAGCAAGCAACACAGATAACACTAAATAAACTCAAACCCAAGTCCCTTTTACTTGTTATTATGGTCTTAAGTAACAAAGAAAGAAAAAATGACCATCAGGCTATCTGTTGTTGCTTTCTAAATCCTTCCATTCCCCTGTCAGTTGGTTTTCCTGGGGAACACTGTGGTTTGGTGGGCCAGTCTCCAAAGTTTCCAGGCTCTGCTTTTCAGCTGCCTCTAATGATAGCTGTGTTCAGGCAGAGCCATCTAGAGCTCTCACATTCAGGATCCAGAGCCCAGAAAACCAGGGCCAACACTGAAACCAGGCCAGCAAAACTACATCTAAAGACATACCAGTGGCTTTAATCTAGCCAGCAATTACCTCGACTGCACAAGAAAGGGGTACAACAGTTTTAGCTAGATCTTGAAGGGTGAGTCCTCAAACAGGCAATATAGGTCAAATGTATTACACATCATTACTTCACAATATGTCTAAAGGAATTAGCCCGATGATGACCTCTTCACATCTTATTCTTTATTCAAGAGAGGTCATGTACGACTGGACTCCCACAATCTGCACATCCTGTCTCAATTCCTTTCATGTATCAACAAGAAACCTCAACTCTTACTTATGAAAATTATTGGCTTAATGGGCCATTCCATCACCCACATTTGTACAAAGTGCAGACAGAATTTAAAATGAGGGCTACCTTTTCACTTCCTGTGTATTTGGGTCATGTTTGTCCTGGCACCTGAATAATAGTATCATGACCTAATGATTACATATGAGAACATTGGATAGTTAATAAGGTGTTGCACAGGCATGAGACATATGCTCTATTGAAGTATTGTTGAGTCTGTGAATGAACAGAATCATACCCACAGAAAACCATTATCATCTGGCCTACTTTTTCCAGTGTGTCACCTGGATGTTATCATTATTATTGTTATCATTGCTATACACTTCCAACTCATGCATTTTATTTTTAAATGTATATAAGGTGAGGGAGCAGATGCTAGGTGACCATCCTACTTGGTAAACAGAGGGGTCTCCTGTCACCAACAGGGGGTGTAATTTTCAGATTTAAGGGCAGATTATGCAACAGCACTTGTATGTACATTGGCAGCATCAAGTAAGACACACTGAAGTAGTATGGCATGTAATTGCTGTTTGCCATAGTAGATTAAGGCAGGGCACAAAACCGCACTCATAACTCCCCCAGTACTGTGGCACAACCCAGCATCCACAAAAAGCTATTTACAGAGTTTTAAATAAAATACAGCAGGATGATGGTAAGTGGCCAACTGACCTAGGGTGACAAAAGGATGGGGGAGACAGGAAAAGGTTGACCTCAATGAAATCAAATAACTTAAAAAAAAAAAAAAGTTCATCAGAGCGTAAGATTCTAAGTATGTATTATTTAAATTCACTTCACTTTAAGGCACGTATGAAAACCTTTCCAGCACATGCAGTGATCCTATTGAGGCAGAGCTATAAAATCTTCATATTTTGACAGTTTCATTTTCTATCACATCAAACTGCTTTGTCTGCACAACGCACAAAGAACAGCAGAACATTTGACCTAACAGGAAAACTATTTCAAGACGGGGGAGGAGAATTAATAAGGAATGAAGCTGTAATTGAGAGTTGCATTACTCACGTGCAAAGGATGGATTGGTCCTCACGATCTGATCAGAAAAAAGACAAAGAAAAAAAAAACAGTCAGCATCTTTCCATCCTCTCCCTGGCTTTAACCTCTCTCACAGCTGCAATAACACAATAACTGGCCCGGGGTGTTGGACCCTAACATTGTAAAATGCACTGCAACTTCTTTTAGCAGTAACATGTTGAAACTAAATTGGGTATGATCTTACGGGATATAATTTTAAAGATTTTTCCTAAGAATAACTGGACATACTAAAATGGAGCTCTGTGGACCACTATGTCAGCCAATAGCACATTCCTTAGCTTGCACTTCCCTGCAAAGCTGTGCTATGTAATGGCCATAAAATAACACCCAGACTAGTAACAGAACCTATTACACCTTTCATCACAGAGGAATTCAGACGCAGGTCCAGAGGAGAAGATTAGTTATGCCCACTGAAGTGTATGACCTCTCAACTTTGAAGGTCCTGCTGTGCACTACACACAACTACAAAGACCAGAACCCAGAGAGAGCTGACCTGTTTATCAGCAGAAACTCTAGACTCAGACTCATGCTGTCAAAATAAGTGCATGCTCTAATTTAATACACCCACTGATAAACATGTCACATCATTCTTTCACATTCGGGGTTCAGTCAGGTTTTACTTTCAGATACTATCAGATATGTTCCAAACATGTCCTTATGGAAATAATTAGGGCTGATACAGTCCGATATGGCCAACATATTATATCTATAAACATAGTATGACACATTTGACAGATGTTGCAATCAGGATACGGATTGTGAAATTAGTGGGTACATATTTAGGACATATTTTATTTCATTTTCACAAAAAAAAAAAAAAAATAAAATAAAAAAATAATAATAATAAAAAAAAGTTGGCCATATTGTGATTTCAACATTTTGATTAATGTTCAGCCATAAAATGGATATCATCGAACACCAATTGATATTATAGTCACTGTACCTATAAAGACATGAGACAAGTTATGAAACAACTTGCACATTTTCAGATAATTAAAGCTTAAAAAAAAAAGCACAAAGGAATCCAATGTAACCTAAATGTCTATTAGATCAATAATTAGATATGATCATTCAACATTCAAGAACAAATACAAAACTGTTCATTAAAGCCATTTTTCAGGCCTTAACTTCCAACAAGACCTTTTGCTTTTTTCAGATAATATAAAAAGAGCTGCTGATAGACATGTCATGCTCAAGCTGTTTACTAAGACTGCAATATAGAGTCATTGGCTAAAATTAAAAAACTATGAGCTTGTGACCAATGTGAAGAATGAAGCCTGACATCATTTTGCTCTTTCGTGAATAGGTGACATAGACTAAAGGACCTGGTCCCATGTGTCAAGACGTAAGACAAGAGGACAGAAACATGTGAGGTGTGCAGTATACAGAGGATAAGGTATTAAAGTACCTGAATGGTAACACCGTTTCTAGCAGCATGCACAACCATGTGCAGACAGGTCCTTTTAAGCTTAAATCTAAACTCTCTCTCATATAGAAAACACCCTTGTTACCATTAAATTACTTTGGATTCCACGTAAGACTTGATACAGTGACAAAACAGAAATAACAACAGGCTTAATAAAGATTTTAAAGTAACACCAGCCAGAGTTACTGACATACCTGTGGCAGGAAGCATTTTACATGCCTTAAAAAACAAACACCCCCTCTCCTCAGAAAAAAACAAAAAACAAAACACTACTAATTTCACAAAACCACCACAATCCTAAATTCAATGAAATAAAAAGTCATAGGGCCACCCAAACACTCATACTGCTGTAACCTGGATCTATCCATCCAATTCCACTTTCACTGTGCCTCTCCACTAATACTATTGGTCCATCTAATAGCCACCCACTCAGGGATGAATTGAAATGTGTCTTGTCACAGTTTGACCTCATTGATGCAATTTGACTTTTGTTTTCACAGATGGCCTATGGTGTTGTGTTTCGGCAAACACAATGACCCTTTGCTCTAAAAAAAGCTATGACAGGTGAGTTTGGTCTGAGTGTGTGTGTCTAGCATGCATCCCTACCTCATTTTCATAGGTACAGCTGTGTCTTTGTGTAGAATAAGGGAATATGGTTGTCAAACATTCAGTAAATCTTCCATCGTTTTTTTGATGCCACTGCCAGGCTGCCAGAAGGACAAAACATGTGGTAATTCCTCTGAAGCTGAGGAGTTTCTCAGAAGACTATCATACAGTGTTTATAAAAGCATCAAAGCAGCATTTGATGTAACTCTATAGGAATGGGGCAATTGTTGAGCGCTGAGGGTTAACTGTCTTATCTACTGCAGATTGCAACCAAGTGCTAATTTTAAAAGCATGAGGTCATACACGCAAACTGCTTTTGTCTTTAATCATGTGAAACTGAGTTGATGTTGCTCAGAGGCAGTCTACTGAGTGTGGTTTTCATATTGATAGTAAGTGGAGCATTATTGCGTGCCTCAGTCCAGACAGAAAGTCAGGTCAACCTAAAATCAACATGAGGTACATCTGATAAGCAGCTGCCTGCAGATATGGCTGTGAAACACGAACAGTTTAAAAATTTGACTTTTTAAACTGTATTTATAAAGGCACTACTTAAAGTCGGCAGCTCTTTCACTGTCCCCACAGTCATTGCTTACGTTTGCATGAATTTGTTCCCATTTCAACATGTTTGCGCATCTTTACATTGATGCTGATGTTGATTTACATGGATATAACTAGGATCAGTTATATCCATCCAAGGCTGGAGCTTGTCGGGACATTACATCTGCATTCTTTATTTTTAATAAGAGAAGGCTGGTGAGACCTCCAAATGCATACATGTCATTGTTTCGTTAAATTTGTGGGAACCCATCATTGACATAATGCATTTTTTATCCCCTTATAGCATAACCTTCCCATTCCCACTCCCAGCCACATGCTCATACACTTCAAACTGATCTACAGTTACTCCGCTCTCTGCTCATCATTGGACATCTAATGGCCAAGCTGACCTCAGCTGGCCTCTTAAAATGCTTAATTTGACCTTCAATTCCTCTGCAAACAGCCATCACATGCACAATTGAACCTCAGCTCTTTCGCTGACAGACTATCATTCCTTTTATTTAGCTTCCCCCTTATAACATCATTCCTCCACAACATCAGCAGAAGAGTCGATTGGGGTTTTTTCCTTAAAAAAGCATCCTCCTCTCCTATGAAACAGAGCCATGGATCTGTAAAAGGCATCACATTCAAGTGGCTCGCACCATAAAACATTGCCCTGTATTATTTATTTATTTTTTTTGCTCCTACGCATCTTTTGAAACAGAGTTCGGATATGACCTCATAAAAATATGCACCTGTGTCGACGTTATGATCTTTGACAGTCCAGTCTTAAGAGAGGCATATTTGTTTCAAATTTGTTAAAATTTGTTTTTAAAAAACCCTTTAAACTAGATAACATGCTGTGCTGAGTGTGTGTATCCATCTGGTCCATGCTGCCCCTCTAGGTAGCTGCTTTTTCCTACATCACCACAGCAACTAACTGCTGGGTCATATTTACCCAAGATGTCATGCTGGCAAGGCGTAGGTGGACTAGTCAAAGTGAACGTGTTCTTCTCTTCCAGTAGCTCATTACTGCCTCACTAAATCTTTACCCGCTTTGTGTATCCCCTTCCTCTCTGTTGCTCTCATTTCCCCTTCTGCCTACATGAACAGTGCGAAGCCAGACTACTCAGACCAATAAAGAGTGGAACATTAGTGGAGACAAAAATCACTTTTCCACACCAATATATGTTTTTAATTTGATCACCTCATCATCAGCATTTTAAGCTGCTTCGGTTATTTCCTCCACAACTGACAGCCAATCGGAATGACTTAATGCATTCACTCATCAACTTTTAGGTTAGACCACAGTTCATTCTCTGGACACCTATTAATAGACTGCTCATGAATAAGTTTTTTTTTTTGTTTTTTTTTTTTTAGACCAATCTGTACTGTAACAGTGCCATATTATAGTTCACTCTAGGGTGAATTACATCACTTCAACATAGAGAGCTGGCAGCAATTAAATAATACTCAATCAGTCAACTGATCAGTCATTTCCAGTCTTCTGCTACACATTGGATTGAGCTGGTAGAAGAGACGCTTGTTCATTATTCCTTATTCACCTCTGACACTACAATATTTCTCTCTGCAAAACAACTGCCCACTGTCAAAGTGTGGGGTTCATGACTCTGAACACTATCCTGTATCACACGCTCTCTGCTCTGCTCCACTGCAGTCAGCTCAAGTCACTTCACCTGATTTCTCCCCCTCTGCTCAAGCACGACTTTCTAGCGTTTATCTCCAGACGGATTACCTGTTGCAGACCATGTCTGTTTTTGATTCCTGCCCCTTGTTGTAGTCCCATTTTTGCCTGCTGCTACTCTTCTGTCTATCAACCCCTGGAAATAGGAAAAGGAGCCTTGGATTTGACTGATTCCCCTCTTTGGATCAGGAAACCCGCGGATTGGAGAACAGAACCTTCTGTGGAAAGGAAGCTATCCATAAGATCAAGCCGGATGCCCTCTCCTTCCCCTTTCCTACACTCTCAGCTTCCAGTCAACCTATGCTAAACTGTTGATCTAACTGTTGATCTACCTTCAAATACATATGACATTAAAAACCACTCTAAACTCAACAGTTGTTTCTTGTGTGCTGCTTTTGGGTTCTTATTTGTCCCGTTTCAGCCCACAGTCGGTCTTGTCAGTTCAAAATACCAACCTTCCCATGCACAAATCACACTTTAGGCTCCCATGGTAGGAAAGAAGTCTGTCTTACACAGCGGGACTCCTTTTTCTGCTAATAATTTATCCCCCACAAGGAATAACCGAACCCTCATTCCTCACATTCCAGAGCATTCCCCCTTCGCCCCATCACCAGAAAATTCTCAATGGTTACCATAACCTCCCATTATCTGCCTCATTTAACCTTATACAAGCATCTTCTGGCTGTAACTCAGTTAATTGTTCTACTTTCACACCAACATAGGTAACATATTGGAAATATCTTGGGAAGTGAGCTACATTTTTTCCCACAAAGTAATTTGAAATCCAGGAGCTGAAACATAAAAAACAACAACAAATAAAAAAAAAACCTAACAACAATTTTTTTTTTCATTTGAGCTGTGAGGCAATTGGCTTTCTTTTACTCCTTTTTTCCACCAGTTCCTCAGTGTCATGATGGAACACGATGGAGTTTCTCTGAACTGAGAAGGTTGGAGGACTTAAAACCACAACCATCAAGAACATTCCTCACATCCCCAGTTCAAATCAAACATTGCAAAAACATTCTTGACGCAAGGATCATAATTGCGTCCATTTATTGTCAATGGTCCTCAACAAAATGGCTCCAGTTCAATGGAAGTGTAACCCGCAAATTGTGTCCCTCCTAAATGTTGCAATTCGTGATTATATTCATGCAAAATTTCATTAGCCTCATTCTTGCGGAAATTGGTAAAGATCACACTGACTCTGACAAAACATACTTCTCTACACATTTCTGTACATCTAATGTTATTATTAGGACTAAAACCCAACTTGCCATTTACTACCATGAAGCTACAATAATTTAAATTTGGCTTGATGGAACACATTTTTTTCACACTGCATCTTAAGCTCTGAGAATTTGCTTTTTAGAAGAAATCGTAAAGAACTGCACGCAGTGAAATTTCTAGCACCACAGTAATCACATCATACACATAAGAAACCATACTGTTATATGTAGTGTTGATTACCCACAGATACACATGAACAAACACTTGTGCAAACACAACACCCTTGCAGAATATAGACATTGAATCAGAGCAAAGGTGAAGTAAAAATGGTGGTTTTCGAACTCATAAAGGCCTAAAAGGAAGGCAGGACCGAATAGAGAGGCACGTAAAAATAGATGAACAAAGCTCTACGTGTGTGTGTGTGCGTGACACAAGTGAGACAGAGCTCATTCACATTCCCAGACAGTGGAAGCAGCAAAGAGTCAGCATGATCTGGGAAGTGCTGTGGTCTGCGGGTGCCTGCAGTGTGTAAATGTCACTTTGAAGCTTCTGAACAATTATGATAAGACGCAAATTAAACACACTTAAGTAGAGGGATGAGGAAGAGTAATATGCTACATCCTCCAAGACCAGCTGTGATAAGATATACAGACTGGGAACCATAAATCCTCCAGTAGAAATTGTGGTACGCCTAACAGTCCCCTGATCTCCTCCACTGTGTGGAAGGTGAGGCAAGTTTCAAAATGACCAAAGGTTACATTTCATTTACAAGAGCACTCTTAGTGACCTGTTTACAATCTTTAGCCAAAAAGTGGTGCTAATGAGATAATTTGTTGTTTAAGGTCAGAATATATGAAAAACTAGCTATGCAGGGGACTCCAGCTAATTAATAATGTAGACAGAATTTTGTCATTTTTAAATAAAATACATTATCTTGTTTAAGTTTCCCAGATGTGATGATTTTCTGCGTTTCCTTGTCTACTGTAATGTAAGTAGAATATTTTGGAGTTAAGCTCAGACAAAAGAAGACATTTGATGACAATGTTTTGGGAATTTTTTTCTCTCTTTATGGTGCCATGCAAGCATAGTGACTGACTGAAAGAAGGCAGATTAATTAATGATGAAAATAATAAATAGCTGTCGGCAGAGGTGAGAGTAGAGCAGATGGTCTCAGGGGTTAAAAGATAAGCTCATTTGTGTTTTCTTATTAGAACAGCAAATCTGTTTCTAATGAGCTCAAACACAGGATATGTGGTAATTCATACCAATAAGTAATGTGTAGCCAACAAAACTTTGTAACTATAACCAATCATAATATTATTCAGAGATATTAGATCATTCATGGTTATTTTTGCTCAAACATCAAGCTCTTTTGAGTTACAACAATGCACATTTTTTTATATATAAACTTTTGGAACCATGGAACGACCAACCAGCTCACTGTGGTGCTGTTGAACTAGCTGCCAGTTTGGTATTCATGAGCCTATATGAACAGAAGGGCAGACAGCCCCACAGAGCTGACTGGCCATTAACGTGGACCATTCAGTGTGTGTGTGTGTGTCCTGGAATTCGGATGTCCCTGGTTTCCCTCCCTGCCAGCAATGGGGCCTCTTGGGTGTGGAACAGGCGTTGTTTCCAGCAGGCTGGCAGAGCAAAAGAGTTGATGTTCAGGGGAAATGTGGGAGAGGCGTGGTGGGGTTGAAATGCAGGAGTTATGCCTGCTTTACCAGTTATCACTTTGTGTGTTTCATCATCACCACAAATAATACATAACCCCTCTGTGCCAGAAACCAACGTGAAGCGTAATAATGTACAACATTTTCACACTATTACCGAATATAGAAATAGATGGAGACCATCCCAATATCCCTGATATCCCCTAATGTTATTGACAGTCATGGGATATTCCCATGTGCCTTTCCCTGACCATAGCACAGTTTTGAGTGGCTGGCCAGACGAAGAGTAAGGGGTGTGGTGGAACAGGACCAGATAGGAGAATGAGGAGAGGGATATAACAGAGACAGACATCAGAGTGGCACACTGAAGACTTGATGGAAAGAAGGAAAAAAGGAAATAGGAGCTTTCCAGCTATAAATAAAGCAATTTCACCTGCTAGCATACTTGGAGATGACTTCGGTATGGGTGTTTCGGTACTTCTGATTCAGGTTCGGGATAGTGGTGACAGTGGGCAGCTGAGATCACAGACAGAAATAGATTGTCATCATGGTCTAGTGAATGTCCCCACCCTCTTGAAAATGACAGCAGTGTGTGAGGGACCACCTGGGTGAGTGTGTGAAAATGAAGAAAGGTCCAAAATACACACACACCTAAAACTTCTGGTCTTGAAGCATGTTTACTTGACTCTGTCTGCCTCTTTTTCCACCTCTGTCTCTGGCCTTTTTACGCCTTTAGTCATTATTGACTGTCTGATATATGACATGATTGTTATATGCTACAATTAGTTTGCAGTTATGCAGGTATGTCTCATCTACAATATGTCTTATCACTGGGTCACTCGGGCACCCTGAGTCTGTCGGTGTGTTTCCGAGGGGAAGGAGGAAACAGTTTTTGACTGCATGCTATGGAAAAGCCAGTACATGCTAAGCTGCAGTAGTGCTGTAACATGTGAATTTGATAATGTAAAGGCAAAATAAATGGATCTTGTGTATTACAAAGAGCATCGAAGTGGACTTTCACTCATCAGCTAGCAGGCATCTGGAAGAGTAAGCACATCAAATAGGTTTCCTGTTGAGATACACCTGGGTGGCTTAAAGCGTTGGCTTAACCACTACATTATATCTATATTAAATCAGATACGCAAAATTTAAATTCCTCTGCTGCATTGTGAAAGTATTTGACACGTAGCAGATCAACTAAATTTAGTAGGTTAAACACCAGACTTAAGAATAGTGCCGCAAACTTTTGAAAGGTTGAATAACTTGCATGTTAAATCAAATTTCTGAGCCCAGTGCTCTGTGGGCTTGTGCTTGGCTTGTAATGCTTCTGTTAGATCGTCTGAGCTCCGCTCTACAGAGAGCGTTTAGACAGGACTTTGGAGTCTTTCCTTTTTCCAAGTCCCACAAAGCACATTTTTCAAATACCTCTGATGCAGGGGTAAAATGGAAAAAAGGTCTTTGGAGTAAAAGGAGGTGTATGGATAGATAAGAGTGATAGAGAGAGAGAAAATGTGAGAGTTGTAGAAAACCAGGCCCCACATGTTTCTCATGGAGAGGTGCTGGACTGGTTTAGTAAACATCCTTGGGCTAATTGGAAGATTCCTTGTAATCTAATATGTTTATTCTCTGGCATTAAGTGCAGTGAGTTTCTGCTCCCCGATGCTATGTGCCAGCCATATGGCAGCATAACAGAGAGACAACATATGAGTATCAATGGTAGAATTGAAATCTAAGGCTCAACTTCCCTGTGGGGAGTCAGGGGGTAGGACTGCAACATTTGGTGAGGTGGCAAAGAGGCCATTTAAACGAGTTTGAACAGTTGTACAAGTAACTTGTGTTTGTTGTAGAGCAAGAAAAGACCAATACATGGAAGTGACAAAGCAGAAGACATTGATTAAACTAAAAACTACACACACAAATATTTATTACGTGGAGAAAAGATAGACATGGAATTAATGACACATAATCAGAGAGCATTGGCCATATCAGGCAGGACCCGCAGTAGCAAAATAACAATAGAACATAAAAACAAGAACACACACTCATGGTCTAGTTTCTCACAACAGTGTGTCGTGTTCTCTGGCTGTAATACATTCTGTCACTAGTCAGACCAAACATAAACTTATTAGCAATAAATGGTCAAAATTAAGGCAATTTCTCCACAATATCTTCAACTTTTGGCACAGTTTCTCTGTTCTCAACTCAGAATTTCTTAATAGCACTTTTTTGCTATCAGATTCCCTGTGGCTAAAGTTCACCTCAATTCATCACACTTTATAGTTGTGGGTCCAAATTAGAAGTTCTGGCTACTGTCAGAACACTTAAGGTAGTGAAATAAGTTACCTACTGTACAGTGGCAGTACAGCGCCAGCAGTCTGTGAATCTGTAAAACTCTGTGTTTTCCAAAATAAAACAAAAGCAATAAAAAAGAGATGGCTAAGCATCATGGACCACTACCAAATCACACCCACCAGTGTTGCACCTCGTCATATATATATACATTATCCATGCCTGTCACTGTCAGCCAGTATTACTGTACCTGTTAGGGGCCCAAATGCAACATAATACACACTACATCAATATACACAATACACAATACACATTCATACATCATTAGCACTGATTTCCTGATTTGCTGATAATAGCGCTGAAAGATTTTCCATATTACTCTGAGCCTGAGTTATCACCTAAGAGCAAACAAGACAGTAGCTATCTGAAGTTGCATTTTCACTGCACTGGAGGTATATACACATACATGCATATTTATGTCAATGCTAAGTGTCAGTGCTGCACAACAGCCTGCGTACAGAGAGTTTAAAATTAGCCTTGTTTTGTTGGGTGTTGCCCTTAGGCCAATGATAGGGGAGAGAAAGCAGTTGTGGGAGATATGGCATAAAGTATTTGGCAATGTAATCGATTGCAGATGGCAGCCGTTGGGTGGCTTGTTTGGCCCACAGTGGTTCTTTGTGATGGCTAGGCCCACCATAATCCAGGCCGTTTTCAAGTGTATGTGTGTGTGTGTTTATCCTGGCACCTCCACTATCACAGTGCTAAGCTTTGGAGCCCCACAGGAATCCAGACACACATGGGAGACCAGACGTATGACTGAATCTGATGGAGTCAGAGAAAGAATATAAACTAATATGCAAAATCTGAAAGGGATGAAAGGTTGCAAGAGTGCCTAGTTCCTATGAATAGTAAACATGTAACTAGGTCACTGCAGCAGTGACGAGCAGAGATGAGCTAAATATTGAAAAAATATCTGTAGAACAAAAGCCATGAAAAAGTCATATGAATTAGAGTTTTGGTTGAAACAACAGATTTTTGAGTTCACTTTAAAGATGATTAAACACACATATGTCATCAGTAGCTCATTAAACTGGGTGTCAGTGTCCAAGAAGGTAGTCGCAGCATCACTCAGGTAACTCTATTTGCCAAATTGATGCTTCTGGTATCAATGGTTTCTGTTTCCCATGACACCACCATCAAGAACGAGGCCAATACAGTACATGATGGCAGCTCTACCTTAAATCAACTCCTCACAATCTCTCTCAGTTTTACAAACGTCTCAGACAGGCACAGACACACAGACACACACATGGTTGGTCACTCAGAGTGTTGAGCATTGGCTACACTTTTGTAAACAGACATAGTCAAACAGATTAACTAATATATAAGTAGACTGACCTTTCAGCCTTGCTAACCTGAATACTTAGAATCATTTTTTTAGCACACTATAACACACATGGAAACAATTCAATGTGGTAGGAGAGAGAAATCCATTCAGTCATCGTGATACTCATTGTTATTATGTGATTCAAGCCAAATGTCTGAGATTTGTCATCTTGTTATATTAAAAATTTGTCAGCTTAGGACTGAGGGGTAGATAGCATTTTAAAAAATTCAGATTAAACTTTCTTTGCATGAAACAGTCACATTCATATGTATGAGAGCCAAGCCACAACAGCTTTCTTTATCATCTCCTTGTCCAGATTAGTGTATGAAAAGTGTATGAATGTATATGTGGTTTGGAGAGTAACAATAAATCAGATATGATGTATGACCCCCAAACAGAAATATGATTTTATCCTGTATGAACTCTACAGCTGTCTGCCATTAAAGACACATCTGCTTGTGTATATTCGTGTGTGTGAGACACAGTGTGTTTGCAAAAAAAACTTATGCAAGCATGCTGTTTAAACAGGCTTCCCCATTTGTCTGAAAGTCATCTCTTGAACATGTACAGAGTTCAGACAGTCCTTTTGAAGACCAGGAAAAAGTCCCTGACCCTGTACACCTGTCTTGTCACTCAGAACCTGGGTGTGCCCTTCACTAGCCCTTCTCTCCAACCTTCACATGCCCAACAAGAGGCCTGATTTCCCAGAGAAGAGCTGTGTTGCTCTGGGCCTCTGCGCACACCCACACACACACACACACAGAGCACCCTAGTCCCAGCCCCCTTCAGACTGCACAAAGCCGCCATTGTGAGGCACAATGCTGGCCGCCCCCTCTGCCTTTCCCCTGTACCCCCTGCTCTGTTTCCCCCATAACTCTGTCCCTTCTGTCCCTTCTTTCTTTTGCCTGACTCCCTTTTCCCTGCTTTTCAATGCTCTTTGCTTTCTTCCCTCTTTACCCTCTCCTCTTTATTCTTAAATCTCCACTACCAATCCTGTTTATCATGTCTGCAGGGGTCTTGTGTCTACCCTCTTTTATTCTCGCTCAACCCTTTTCACAATATCCCCTTCAATATTAAGGCCTTCAACTTTCCCCTCTACCTTCCCTGTTTCTCCCTCCATGGCCCTCCTTGGCCCTCTTGGAATACAGAGTTTTTAAACATTTTCCACTTCTCTGACTGCTGTGTTACCCCTTATATCCCCTTCTCTGCTCTGCTGGATGAGAGACATTTCATACCAGGGACTATATGCTTCCAGATCGAGGGATAGTTGCTGTTGGAAATGAAATACATTACGTAACAATGTCTTGTCAGATTTTCAGAGATATGTTTGGGAACAACAACATTTGACAATTTACATCCATTATATTCTACTACCGTGGGAGCATCTGTCCATACTTGGAAGAGATCCTGCAGCCTCTCTGTGCTGAACTTTTCTCAAGATTAATTTCAGTGATTGAAAATTGCCTTCACTGTTTCCCACTGCCTGTGTCTCTCCACAACTGAGACTTGTATGAGTTTTTCTTTAGAAATGGTAAATTTTTGGGGCCACTGATTAGCATATGATATGAAAACAATCAAATAAAAAAAGTTGTGTTTGCTAATTAGTAAAACATGAAGTAAAAACCAAAACTACGCATTGAGAAAATCATGACCCAGGGTTGACAAATTAATAGTAGCACATTATCTTGAGGAAAGTCCTGCCTCTGCATAAAATTCAATGTCCCATTTTACTTAGTGTCATCATCTAATCCACAATCCCTCAAATGAGAGCTATACCTATGACACTATACCAATGACACCTATTATTACCTTTTTCTGCCCACTCCCTGGTCAGGGTAATCTGTAATAATTGCAGTCATAATGGAATCTGCGCATGTTTATCACCTGGCAATAACATGTAATTCACAGTAAAGCTACGACACCCAGATACATGATTGATGCCAAATGTCAGTTTGTCTTGAAAAGTGAACTAGCCTTTAGAGCTCACTTTCTCAGAGGACTACAAACTGGATGATGGGGAACAATTCATGTTTTCTATGTGACTGGTTACGGGCAAGTTGTGTATGAATGTAGACTTCCCACCTACCAAACCTGTCATTCATCTTTTTCTCACAACTAACTACCACATACATAGAAAGTGCAGCACTCATACAGTTTGAGTATGCTGACCTGTGGTAACGCTACTATACATTGTACAGTGTAAATTTGCCTAATCTATCTTGCTGAGGAAAAGCAAAATGAGCCAAAAAGCAGACACCCAATTAATTGCATGGGCTGAAAAAAATGAATGAAAGTGGTGAAAACACTCTTTCACATACAACACAGCGAATTTGGAGATCTGCCAGGTACTCAGCTTTGTGGTCTGACTAGTTGGGAAGTGAAATAAGAGAAAATTGGGACACAACGCTGACAGTTAAACAGAGGCCTAGCCATGGCAACCCTGGCTGTATCATGACGTGGAGGACTGATGAGAAGGTGGACAATCCACACACTTGTCTTCCTGTGTCCCCTGATCAAAGCAGGAGACAGAAGGAACAAAACAAAGTGAGTTAACACAAAGTTTCCAGCTGAGCTGCGGTTTGTATTTTTCATGTTAAGTGAAAGGCAACCGGAATGCCTTCGAGGATGTGGGGAATTTTCATCTTCAACGTTTTCCAAGCCAGAGCATTCTGGTTGAAAGAAAGGAAAAGAGAAAGGAATGTACTAAACAAACTGCTATGTGAAGAGGAGAAAAAGGTGAAAATGAGTGAGGCCAGCTGCTCTAATCACAAAGAGAAAAAAGAGAGCAATTATAAAATAGTAGGAGTCCATAAATAGTTTGTGGTGGCTTTGGAGCACCAAATTACACAGCTTTCTCACCCTGAACAGGACAGTGGCTGTATCAAACAGACTGAAGGACATTAAGTCAATATCACACAAAACACAGTCCCTCATTGCTGCCAGCTAAAACACTGTCACTCAAAAAGTGACACCTTGATTTGACATCCCAGGGAAAGGCTATTTTGATAACACACAGAGGTACACCCAAACAAGTATCCATGGTGACACTCATCCCCTGCTCAGGAGCCCGGCACTCAGTAACAGACTCCTGTGACAATTCAACAATGACTCAGCTTGTAGAATTTAGCATAGCATGGTATGGAAAGCTGGGACAGTGATGACCTCATTCCACTGGCTGCCCGCCTCCTGTGAGGGACAGCGGTCTAAAGAATGAACACCAGTGACAGAGAAGGAGGTCAGTGAAAACAAGAGAGGTGTCCCATATCCAGACAAACATCCCAGATTGTGATAATAGGACGAGGGAAAGTGTGTGTCTGTGTGTGTGTGATTCTGAGAAAAGCTATGAAGCTATATTTAGTGTGGAACATAAGATTAGCACAACAAAAGCTATACAAAGCTTTATAGGAGCAATAGATCACCTTTGGTCTAAAGGAAAATGAATGAAGTGGCTTAAGAACTTCAGGTTCTAAACTTTTCATGAAACATTTTCCTTATGAAAATTATTTTTTATGCCTTTACTCCAACTAGTAATTGGCAGAGGCCTACAAGTAATGGGGAGAGAGAGGAATGACCTTGCAGGATCGGTCTCAGGTCAGAACCAAACACTGTGATAACATGGCATGAGAGCTAGCCACTCAACCACCCACAAAACAGATGGTCCACACTCTGAACGTGCTCTTCACAAGGCTCTAGTAAACCTCTGGGCCCAGTGGAGATCCAGCCTGCTTAGACCAGAGACCAAAGCACAGCCGGAGGGCATGTAATAACAGAGAGCCTATGGCAACATCATTTAGACAGCTGAACTCTGGAGCTGTACAGCTGCAGCTTCAGACGTTGAACAGACAATGAATGGCAAAGTCACATCAATGAAAACATTGGCAATCATTTTTTAAAAAAAGAGCATTCATTGAATGTGAAACAACATTCGAGAGGAACTGAAGGGCGAGACCATAATGTTCTATTTAACCCTCCTGCCATGAAAATAGACTTCTCAGACATAATCAGTGAAGTCATATCTTCTCTGACCTTGTGACCTTTCACACACTTTACACATTTTCTTCACACACTAATCTCCTGGACTATGCAGTCAATTCATAGGTTGCCTGCAAGCGAGCTAAACTCCCTGCAAACAGACACCAAAATGCACACCAAAATGTATAAAAAAACACAATGATCCCTAGTTTCCAGCTTAACTGCACCTATTAATACCACTTAGATTCTCTCTTTTCACAATCCTGTGCACATCAAACAGTGAAGGCTAATCATTGCAGAAGACAGATAAATGACAAAGTTTAGAGACAGAAATCTATCTATCATACCTTGAAGCATGCAGCGATATGCTGACTCAGAGATGGCATAGATGTGTGGCGGCATCTCATGCCTCTTCTTCCCTCTGTACATTTCAATGATGTTCTCTGAATAGATGGGCAAGTTCTTATATGGGTTGATGACCACGCAGAAGAGGCCAGAGTATGTCTGCAATTTAAGAAAAACAAACCAAAACAAAACAGACAAACAGAGAATTAAAACAAAGTTGATAAATAAAATGATGCTGCCACTTAAAAACAATATCATCATATTTTTATGAAACACAACACAAACTCATTTAATCCTGCTTTAAACAGACGTAACAAGATTATTTTTACAACCACATTTCTACGAGATTGTAAGCAAAACATCTAAAAAATTCATGTTTCCTGTATTTAATACGAGCAATAACCTTTTCCAGCTTTTTAAATCATTTTGCTCATGTTGCATTCATGTAGCAAGATCTGTCATTAATCATTAGCCATTTTTTAAGAGTTATATCATCCAAGCAATGATAGAGATGGGGTTGACTCAGAGTCAGATGGAAGTGAGGAAATGGTAACTTGATGAAATACTGAACAGACTCTTGTCACTTATGGGAAAAGGAAAAAAAAGGCCCCTGAGAGTCCTAGTGAGGAATTTTACAATGTGAAACAACAGTTAATGAACATTATACAGACCCATGCTGTGGCAAATGGCTTGCGCTGCAAACATTTAACCTACTTTCGGACTTGTGTTGCATTTGGCTGCGTAATTAGCCTGAAGATGTTTCCCCAGAGAATGTGTGTGGTATGAACACTTCTCAGCTATGCCAGGCAGCACGGCAGCTAAGAATTTGTGAGGGGCCCTAGCAGGGCAATGGTTCTCTCTTATTCTGCAGGGGCTATAGGGGCTATGCATTCCTCCTATAGACAACAGCGGGAATGAGCTGCTAGTCGTACGACTTTCATGTTTAGGCTAACCCTGGAGGACGACACAGATGTGCACCTCAAATACTTCACTAACATAATGTTCATACCTGTTGAACATTAAGCTTACCTAAAGTTACCTGCACATGTAACAAACAGACTATTAATCTTAAAGATGAGAGACATACAAAGACACTTTATTAAGTTTCTACTAAAATTGTAAATCAGTTTGTCCATTAGTAACAGATGTCTAATCTATATTAAAAAACAAGCAAACAAACAAAAAAAAAACATAACAGATGATTATTACAATCACACAAAAACACATTGATTCAACCACAAATGACTGTATCATATACAGACATGTTAACTGATGATTGAATGCAGAGATGAGGAATATCCGCCTGGTAAACTGGAAGGGAATCAGAGGCAGATGGCTGGTTTCAAGGTCCAACACATGTTTGTCAGTTCTGTCTACTTCTGTGGTCATATGTACACTGTCAAATGACATTTCTTGACACAGAACACTTGCACACAAACAACAACATACAAGCACTTGCATTTGCATTGAAAAGGAAACAGAGAGTCTTCCCATGTGAAAGGTTCCCATGCCAATAAAAATTTATAAAGGAGTAAGCCTCTCTTTTGACTACCAACATGGCTGCAGAAGTTAATAAAAAAAAGCATGTTCTCTACAGACTAATAAATGACTGGAGCTCTGATTTAATGAGCTTTAATTGTTTCAAGAGATGTTTATTCTGCTGCCCCACTTCTGTTATACATCTTAATACAGCATCACCAATAGCCAAGCATTTACTATTCCATCAAACTGTCCTTAAGTAATTTTAGATATGGTAACATCAAGACATCTGCTTCATAATTAAAACCTGATTAAAGCCAGAGGGAAACACTTTGTCATGAGTGACTCAGCACTCATGGACTCATGGGGGGGCCCCAGAGAAAAGATGCATACAGCCTATTATCTAACAGCTTAGTTAGGGCCCTAAATCAAGCACTGAGCAAGTGTTGCTCTGAACTGCTGATAGAGAAAACTTAATGACACAGGGGGGAAAAAAAATGGTTAATAGAGGAGAGGAAGGATACAGGAATGAAGAGTGGAGCAAAGATCCGGCTGACAAAACTCCCCAAGGTCCAATCCAGTCAAGAAGCAAAGGTGGAAATAAAATTGAACTGTGTTGTCTGCCATCCCATGAATTGCTAACAACTTGAAGAGAGGAGAGCTCAAAGAGAGAAAGGGTCAGCTGACTGAAATTCTAACTCCCCAGTCTCTTTTTTGAAGCTAATGAAAAATTTATTCCCCCTTATCAGAAAGCAGGAGCAGCTATAAAAAGAAGTTCTGTCCTGTTCTTTAATTTCTGCTATACTAAGATATGTAACTAAAGGGTGGGCATTGTAACTTGCTGCATCATGCCTGTGTATATGTTCTATTTGGTTAAAAATACACTGAATAGGCAATCTTTGTTTGAATTTATGGTTTTATTTTTATTGATTGCTTATGTAAGATATGACCTCTAAAATAACACTGGTGCTTTAATTTAATGGTGGTGTTCAGTTCGGACAAAACTCTTTGACAAATTAACCAAAATTCCTCAAAATATTCTCTGCATGATTGACGCTGTGCTAAAGCTGTTTCCCATCCACGAATTGTCTGAATGGCACACTACAGGATGAATGTCATTTAAAACATGTTGCCACTGTTGCCGGTTAACAGAGCACACGGCTAACTCAGCGCCACCTGCCAAATCGCTGTGCCTGGCCTCGTCCAGGAAAGAGAAGGTGATATTTCCACAGTGAAATCAGATCCAGGGGAGAGGATGCCGTGGCCTAGTAACAGCTGAGCAACACACAGGCAACAGCAGACACAACAGCCGACCCCGTCTAAAATCTTACACTAGCCAGGCAGTGTGTCTACGTGGATAGGCTGGAAAGGACATTCTGGGTGCATGGGCAGCCTCGGCGCCATTGATCTGTCAGAGGAAGAGAAGACCTTGACCATTCCTTTGACAAGACTCCAATCTAGAGATTTCATAAAAAAGCCAACAAATACTTCAGACTGGGCTGTGTAAATATCATCACTTCACTGAGGCGCATGGCATCAAATAACATCAGCACCAGCAGGACACATTCTGTTTTTGTCTCCAGCTACAATAAATTGTAACGTTTTTCTCACTTCATTTCGAAGCAGCGCATCTTTTGGCTTAAACATCATATTGCAATCTAGAAATAAGGCAGTGAACAGTTATTTGACTATTTTCCACAACCATACTGACATGAAAAACAGAGTATCATTGGTTCCATTGGGGTCTTTGAAGTGTCCTCAGAGACTATATGTAACTTTAATTAAATTGTAATTGTGTCCATGGCCATGAGCATAGATTTGGATGACTATGTGTGTTTTGTTCTTTTTTATATTTGTCCTTCAATATTGTATTAGTGCATCTTTTGAGCTTGGCTCACTTATACTTTGCATTTCAATTACAAAATACAAAAATACAAAAATCCACAAACAGTGGATAGGATAGAATAGGAAACAAGAATAGGTGAGGATGCAAGAAAGAAAGGAAGAAATACAGTAGATGTCATTTATGTTCATGGTCAGTGAGCCAGAGAAGAGGGAGTGTGAGAAAGGGAACAGAGTTAGTGAAGATATGACGGACACTGAGCAGCAGCAGAGCTCGGGTGGGCAGCAGGAGACAGACAGACGGACAATCTTTTTGCCATGGAAGAATGCTGAGGCTTTCTGACAGCTGAGGCTTATCTGACGACACAAAGGCCCACTTGTAGCCACACTAGAGTGGCGGAGCCTTGTGTGTAGCTCTGTGGTTAGCTTGTGAATCATCACCTCACAGACAGAAAGCTGCTACAATAAATGAGTTGGCTCAGCCGACTGACTGACTTCACACAGATGGAACCATCAGTTGGGCAAAGGGCCACAAAAAGCACAAGTAATCGCACATAGACCAGACGCCTAAAACTACAGTCTTACAATTTTTGGGAATAAACAGCTCAAGACTGGCAGCATGGTAGCATAATGGTTAGTGCGCCTATACCACAACAAGAAGGTTGCGGGTTCAGTTCCCGCACCTGGGGCCTTTCTGTGTGGAGTTTGCATGTTCTCCCCATATTTGCATGGGTTTTGACACACTGTCCAAAGAAGTTAATTAGTGACTCTAAACTGCCTGTAGGTGTGAGTGGTTGTTTGTCTCTGTGTGTTGGCCCTGCAATGGACTGATGACCTGTTCAGGTGTACCCTGCCCTCTCCCCATCTGAGCTGGGATTGGGTCCAGAACCCCCTGTGACCCAGAAATGGAAAAGCAATGAATTGATGAACAAGGTCACATGTTTAGCAATTATTTCTGTGAAACTGTAAAGTGTTTTGATGTGAAATGGTGTTAATAGTGATAGCTGATGATTCCAGTAAGCCAACTGGTTTGCTAGATGCTGAGTCTAATTTTGAATATTTATTTTGAAGACCAAGCTAATTCCCATTCAAATGATATAACATTCCAAGAGATCAAAGCTTGGCCGCCAGTGAAATATGCAAGTGACGTAAATTCTTATAGTATTTTTCATGGTCATATATGTCTTCATTTTTAAATAGAATTGGTGTGAATTTTGGACTGTCAAATGCTTGCACAGAAATGGTAATGTTGAAATGGACCAGCATAAAATTTTAGGGGTCTGGCAGAAGTATGATGTGCAACACTATGATTCAAATATGGATGTTTTCCCAACCACCTCAACTGAGAACACAGACTGAGGGGAACAATTATACTATTCTTGCTTTGGATTTAGCGGAGCTCTGGGAGGGTAAGCAAACACATTGCAAACAGTTTCGAACAAGGGGGATTTCGTCTTAAAAGAAAGACATAAATGGGAAAATTCTTTTCCTGATCAAAAGCCAACACAAGTTTTCAAATTTTCTTAGCCAAAGGGCACATTAACAAGCTCTGAAGCCAAATCTCCAGTGAAAAGCAGAGACTATCACATGATGGAATGACAGACAAAACAAAGAAGAATCCACAAGAACATAAATGTTCTTCCATTTTACTATTGACAAATGACTATATCCTCTTCCCTATTTCATTCAATTCCCACTGTAACCTTTGGTAGCACTGAAACACATACTGCTGATTTGAAAGACCTGTAAGGGGGATTTACTTCACCCAATAATCAATGGTGATGTTTCATTATGTTTTTCAAGAATATAAGTGCACCACTCATGCGGTCTTTGAAGCAGACGCTCTCAGTTGGTAGCCAACCCATATACTATTCCTGGAAAACATGTCACTAAATGGGTCAAGATCATAACTAGAACATCACAGAGCAGTTCCATGTGTAGTGAAATTGGATTATGGGGACAGTGGCTTTGTAGTGACGTTTGTCTATGGCAAGTCCATATGTGTTACATATAATTATGAAATTAGAAAAGAAAATAATCTCATGCTTCATTATGACACAAGTTAAAGTTTTGTTGCCTTTTTTTTTTTTCATTTCTACAATTAAATAAATTAAAGACACTCTTGTACTGCCACATGGATGCAGAAATAAGGGTCTTATGGAATTCATATAAGATCATTTAAGTGATTCGCTGTTACAGCACATTCTGGGCCAAATGTGTTTAGTTTTACACAGCGGGACTAACCCTAACCCACGGACCACAGAGCGGTCAAGTCATCCCTGTGATCAAATAAGGCTCACCAGTAGGAGCACAGAGCAAGACAAACAAACTGAAAACAGCAGTGTTTATAGATGAGGCCTGCATTTGGCAGAGGTGAGACAGAAACCATGGGGGAGGTAACAATCTGTAACACAGGGGCACTTGAAAAGTGACCCAGGGGAGGGAAAAGTCTGGCAATGGTTAAAACACGACAGACATCTGTCACTCATTCTGTGTGCAAATGTGTGTGTGTGTGTGTGTGTGTGGTCGGGATTCACACTGAAATGGAAAAAGTTGAACGCCCTCAAGGATAAATGTAATACTGCATTAGAAAAACAGTTTAAGGTTAAGACTGGAACGCATTCAAGTTGAAGAATGCTTTGAATCATTTTGCAATTATATCAGCCAGAGGTGATATTCAGTTTATCGTTGTGAGAACCAAGGGATCTATGAGTTTAAGGTCAGTCATTCTCTAGAGTGGCAACTAGAAACGGTTACAAAAACACAGGTTGTATAGGGTCCAAGTGAAAAAGTCACTCACATATATGAGTCCAGAGTAGTAGCGATCTTTCAGATTGTGCAGCACAGACGCCTCATTCAAGCAGGTGAGCTCAGCCATGTCCTCCACCTTGCTAAACTTGGGCGGGTTCATCTTCTGGATGTCATCCTTGTTGATGACCACCTTCTTCCCGTTCTCGGCCAGCTCCACCAGCACCTCCTCACCGCGCTCCTCTCGAATACTGGCTGCCTCGAAGCCATGGCGCTCCGAGGGGACCCACACCAGCTTTTTGGCTGTCCAGTCAGCCTGTGTGGCTGGGTTGTAAACTACAGCCCGGTCCACAAACAGGTAGCGTTCTGGGTCCTCTTGCCCACTCCGATGAGACATCTTTTCTGGAGTTTACCAGAGCAACGTGGCCACCTGGAAAAGACAGAGGTGCAGGAATGGGTATTACAGCACACACTCCAAAATATCACAAACAATGCTGTTAGCGAAATGTCCTATGGATTCTCATCTACGTGTACTCAATAAGGGATGGTTGTTTTACTTTTGTTTAGTCATTATTAGAGGCCTCCTAATATTTTGCCACTCCAACTATAACTATAAACAGCTTAAGTAAATGTATGACAAATCACACTATTAATAAAAATATCCTTTCTGTGTGACCGACTGAATGAGCATACATCAATTCAATGTGTGAATGAGTAATATACAGGTAAGTAAGACGAGTCCAGCAGATGACTAACGCACAGAGGGGCTTGTTTTGAACGCATGAACACATTCCGGTTTCCCAACAAGCCGCCAGGTTCGGATGACCTCTCACTGAATGGGTCCGCAAAAATGACAATGCGCATACTGCGTAGCTTACAGCCGAGCATGGCTCGTCCCTAACGGTCCCTCTGTTGGAGCTGACGGCAGCCCTGTGCCCCGATAACATGGACAACCTGCACTTGTCCGTGGAGACCGGGCTTACACAACACATACGATGACTGCGCACTGGCGAGCCCCCAGAAGAGCACAGGCAGGAGGCGAAACTTCCAGCTCGCGTCCTGCGCTCTCATATTTAGCTAATATCTGCAGCTCATGGGCTGATGTGGTTTGGTAACCTGACAGAAGATGTAATGTGAGAAAGCTGAGGCCCCGTTAAAGAAAGGCACAGTTAGGAAGAAAAAAACATTTAACGTCAACGTGAGGATTTTTTTTTTTTAAGCCGAAAGAGAAATGTCTTTTTAAAGCTAGCTTAACGCATTGGACGGCACTTCTGCTGACTACTATGATTTTCAGTACTTCCCCACTTACGTCTATCCAGGTGATAAAAAAAACGTACAGGATTTATTACTCGTTCAAAGCGGGGCTCCTAACTCACAACAGCCATGAGGACTAAGTTTCCTCAGGGACCTCCATCATCCAGGAGGCTGATCGGCTGCTCCATCCGACGTCCGGCAGGCGCGCGCTCCTCGCGGTGGATAACAACAAATAAACAGCAACGGTACTCACCCGGTTGAGTTAGCAAAGCAGCGGAATGATCCCGTTCACCGAGCCGTCCGATCTCAACAAACAACTAGCAGCCGCACACAGCGGAGAGGCAGGCATGTATTGGGGCTTCGGTATGCGCCACTGCACGGCGCTGCCTCCACACTGGGGCCCCTCCTAACCCGGGCACACTTGACCGCTGCTGCTCCCGCCTACGGCGACGGACTGCACTCACATAGAAAGGCACCGCGCAGATCGACGCTCCGCACCGGGACGCTGGCTCTGGGGATTCACCTGAGGAGGGATGCGGGGCGCCTGGTGATGCACTGCGGTCTGTTTGGACTCAGGAGCGAACGCATTCACACGCGTTGGTGTCGGGACTTTGTGCTGCTGTGGACCGTTCATTAAATCTATCCCCCAAATATCTACGTACTGCTCACACCTACCCAGTGCAGGGTGGACACAATTGGCCCCTCGCTTTGCGGTCCGTCTCTCTCCCCTCTCCGCCATTGGCTGGCAGAAACCAACCCTCCAATTTGCTGCAAACCAATGACATGGATGGAAAAAACTACGGACATTGCAACTGTTGCTCACCCAGGTTACAAATACCTACCAAAATAAGATGCGTTGTCACTGCTTAACATGTACACATCTGATTTCTCCGGTCCTCGTCCTAAGCAAAATATTACTCGAGGAAAACGAGAATTACATCCTTTCAGATGTCACAGATGAAGTCTTCATTCTCCTCCTGCTGTAAACTGAAACACCTCCCTCATGTGTCTGAAAGCCACAACAGCAGGCTGATGCACAACATAACTCAGGCAAACATACATCAGAGCCCACTTACACAAGCTTTTGTTTTTGCATTGGCATTTTATTAGAAAAAGGGGATGGAAAACATGTTTTCTGTAATTAAATAGCAGTTTGCTTTCATAGTAAATGCTGGCAAACATCATAATCAAGTTTTACACCAAAAACAGGAGAGGCATTGCATATTGTGGTTATGTACAGTCTTGTTAACAGTGGCGACTTCAGCGGCCCCCCCTCCAAGCACCACCACCCCTGTTCTTCTTCCCCCCTCCTCTTCCTCCTGCTCCCCCTTTGACTCTCTTCCTCACTCCACTTGCTTGTTCACTATCATCTTCATCTCCATCTCCTCCTTTGTGCCTTTTTCTTTTCTCACCTTGTTCCTTCATTTCCTAAGGACAAAGGTTAATGACTTATTATGGTAAGTTAACTATATTTACCCTTTCATCCATTACTTAACTCCTTTGACCTCTATGTTTCTTCACATTCAGAAAGTCCAAATAATAAAAAAAAAAAACAACCATTTTCTTGCAGAAGAAATTAAAATCAAAAGAAGCTGAAAAGAAGATATTTTCTGATAGTATTATATGACAATTACTTGATACAAGTTTATTTTATCTAAAAAGTGTTGACAAGGTTAATATGACTTACCAGCTTGGCAAATCGCTGAGCCTCGCTCACCCTCTCTACCAGCATCATCACTTCCTCCTCCTGGGTAGGGAAGGCAGGAAGTTTTTTGCCAATTAGGGTTTCGATTCGCTGGAAGAGCTCCACATCATACCTACGATAAACAGATCAATCATTTTATTACAGTCAACTTGTTATGGCATAAATATTGGTACTTGGGAAAAAACAAGCACATCTGAGCAACAAAATAACACAAATTTATTAAGGAAGTCAAAATTATTTAGAAAAGCATGTACATAGAAATATTCAGTAAGTAGTCAAATTTAATCTTACTGAGTAACAAACGTAATGGATTTCCCAGACCGGCCTGCTCTGGCTGTTCGGCCAACTCTATGGATGTAGTCCTATAAAGTGCAGATAGATCCAGGTGAAATCGGTACAATCAGTGAAAACATTGAAATAACTACATTAAGTGGCTAAAGGTTTCTAAGCACCAAGCTACCTTAGAGTGAGTTGGGATGTCATAGTTAATGACACAGTCAACATGAGGAATGTCCAGTCCTCTGGATGCCACATCAGTTGCCAGTAAAACTGATCGAGACTTGGACTTGAACTTGTTCAGTGCTCCTAGACGTTTATTCTGACCGAAAGAGGGAAGACGACACAGAGGGTTAATACAGCATTACAGTATATAGACAGCAAAAGACTATACAGAGAAGCTTTTATCACTGTTGATATTCATGCATATTTACCTACAGCACATACATGCATAATTTTTGCAAACATAATTCGTTTATGATACAATTAAAAGAGGGTCCAGGCCCAATTGAGCCAAACCAATTTGATCCACAATTGTGGATGAAAAAAGTAAAGCACATTAGATGCATTGTGCATCGTTTTCAGGAAAGTATCAGTGAATACCTATGACAAAAGATGTTGAGATCTGCTTTGACAAAATGAGAAATGTTGTCTAAAATAAACATATTGGAAAATTATATGCATCTACAATCATCTGTTAATGTTTTAAAATGATCCACAAACTAGACTCAGCATCAGTGAACAAAGAGAAAAATAGATGATTGTATAATTATATTAAATTATATAGAATAAAGTTTTTAAAGCCAACAGGTTTCAACATGATGCGGAAACACTGTGTGTCAGGCTCTTAATTGTCTGAAGGTCTACCTGACTCATCTGGCCATGAAGAGGGATAGCAGTGATGCCAAGGTTCCTTAACAACAGTGCCACCCGCTGGGCATTGTTACACGTGCTGCAGAAAATGATGAATGAGTTACCAGCCAACTCGTTGAGGATGGACACCAGGTAACAGTCCTGCCGCCAAACAACCACAAGAAGGTGTTATGAAATTAAAAATACTGTATACTCCAGCTGAGGTTTATTTTGGTGCTGTGCCAGGCAGGGTATGACTTCTTGCAACATAAGTCTGAGTAATAACAACTTAGAAGGGAAAGGGAAGGTGTGTTTATGTGTGACCCACCTTGTACTTGGAAGGGATGAAGATGTAATATTGCTGCAGTTTGTCAACTGTAGAGTATTTCGTAGATACCGCGCACTTTACAGGATCTTTCAGAGCTGCTCTCTGTAGTTTCTGAACCTATGAACAATTTAAAGAATCTCAGTGCACGACAACTCTTGAAAACCATCTCATGAGATTTCTGGGTTACTGTGCTGTGCCTGCAATAATTTACACAGAACATAGCAAGACCGCAAACCCTTTGCAGGATTGCTTAAATGTTTGTCTACCTTTTTAGTCATGGTCGCTGAGAACAAAAAGGTCCGTCTTTCTCTAGGAATCACCTTCAAGATTTTATCCACCTGGAAGAAATAGAAGCATAATTGAAAGCAGAGTTTTAAAAAAAGCTTCAATGTGTCAGATATTGCATTATTTTTCTTTCAGCATTCCAGGTTAAGGTTGCTTTCCATCGACAAAGCCCAATAGAATCTTTTTGTTTACTAGAGGAGTCAAAACACATACAACTTCAAAGATATCACAAAACATTAATGTTATTACAGAATCCAAATATGTGAACAAAACTTTCCCCAAAATTTTATTTGCTTTTGTTAAATTGGACACTGTTGTACTGAGGGAAATCAAAGATCAAGACCCAATGTGAGTTTGAGTTTAGCTATTGTCTGATGCTAACGGTCTGAATACTGACCTCAGTCTCAAAGTCCATGTTGAGGATTCTGTCGGCTTCGTCCATGACCAGGAACTTCAGAGCTCGTAGGGAGAAGCCTTTAGTGTTCTCCAGGTGGTCTATTAACCGACCAGGTGTGGCTATAAACACATATTTAAGGCTTATTAGTCACTACAACAAACTAATGAATATCAATTCATTAAACATGACAATATAGGCAGTAAATTAACGATTTGATATTTGAGTTATATGGACAATGTCTGTGCCTTATTGGTGATTTAAGTAAATAAGAGTATTTTTATATATATATTTTTAATACTTTTCTCAGTAATGATGAACCATTGATGATATTAAGATAAAAGGAATGTCCTTGCTTTTTTTAACAATATCGTGGGTGCCTTGAAAATAACAAAGTAAGTAAACGGATGAAGAAAAAAATATATATTTGAGATAAAAATTAAACTTTTCATGTCTTTGTGTAGAAAATACACTGAAAGTGGAAAATACAACAAACAAATGGGAAAAAATAAACAATGGCATTAATTTACAATGTAATAATTTAACAGTACACATTTAGTGTCTGTCCACAAATACATGCTCACAAAGAAAATAACTGATTAACATGTTTATAATCCATGTAAAAATAAAACTGATTGCAGTTTCACTTTTAGGCTTACCAATAACAATGTGTGGTTTCTTGGCCAAAACCAAAGACTGGGACATCATATCAATTCCACCAACTACAACCGCTGCAACACAAATGAGAAAGGTTTTAGGTACAGAGGTGCAGCAAATCTTCCACATCACTGCAGATCAGCTAACCTTTAGTGAAAGGACACATACCACACTTTACACCAATGCTGGAGCCCAAGGCCTCAAACTGCTCAGAGATCTGAAATGCCAACTCTCTGGTGGGAGTGAGGACAAGGGTGTGAAGCCTCTGTGGCGAGGCCAGTAGTGACTGGAGGATTGGCAGAGCAAAGGCGCCTGTCTTTCCTGAACCAGTCTCTGCCAAACCAATGACATCCTTCCCTGTAGAGTAAGAAAGGGGCAATAAAAAGTTCATATAACTGGTGGAGAGTAAGTCATTCAATTTTTTAAAGCGATAAAATACAGTTTATATCCTATCTGATCATGTGAATCGGGCAAATTTTGTGGTGGATTATGGATGGCACTTATGTACTTTACTGTAACACTTCACATTAGGGGAAAATGCTTGCTGTGGTGCATATACATACTGAAGCAACACTCTTTAGTGGGACCAGAACACAGAGGAGCGCTGCTGTTGTTTCTCACCTTGCAGGGCGACTGGTATGGCTTCTATCTGAATCTTGGTTGGACTCTTCCATCCCAGCTGATCGCACGCCTCACAGAGGACCTCGGTAACACCCTGTCACCGGCAAAGAAACCAGACAGACCACTGCAAGATGCTGTTGATGATGTGCTGCCGACTATCAATAACGCCAGGCAGATTTTATTACTTAACAATAATGATTACAGAAGAAATTAGCATGCTTGAGCTAACACAAATTCCGAAGTTGGTGCCTATATGTTGCCATGGTACGCTTTCTTCTTCGCTCCCTGTGAGACGGACTCACCAGGTCCTTGAAGGTCTTCACCGTCTCATCGTTTTCGCCGTTATTTCCACTGTGATCATCATCATCACTGCTCGAACCTTCGAGTGTTTCATCTGTGTTTGGCTGCACGCTCCTCTCGCTGTCGTCCGCCATGCTGTTTTTACCCCAACGTGTCGTCAGCTCGGCAATGCGCAGATGCGGAAGAGAGAAGTGGCCTGTGCAGGAGTTGATGGGAATTGTAGTTTTAATACGTTTTACTATTTTAAACGTTATCTACATTAAATATACCTCAAAGAATGTTAATACTTAGCTAGAAATATTTTCTGTGTTCCTTCTGGGGCTTCTTTTTTTTTCTTTTGAAATTGTGAAGCACTTTATGTTGCTCATCTGTATAAAAATGCTATACAGATTAACATTGATTTAACTGGTTCCAAATTATGTGGAAATTAATAAATAAATGTTTTGGGTTTTTTTTTTTTTTTTTTTTTTTAAGCAAATTGCTGACTGGATATATAACATCCAGTTATCCACTTATGTGGACAATTTTTTACCTACATAGTTTCATTTACTACATCACACATTTTGTAAAACAGTTTCTTCAGTATTTATTTAGTTGCAGTTGAAACAGTTTCAAACATGTACTTTGTCATTGGCTGACACAAACTCCACACTTTTGTTTGGGCTCCAACACGTTTAGGAAGGATAACTCATAAAATGAAGAGATAACATTAAAATAATACAAAATTGCCTATTTGTGGTTGAGCCAAATAACAAATTGTTACTAGCAGATAAAAAAATACAACATAACATCTGATAGTCAGTGATGATTCGGTATTGAGTGAAATGGAATAGTAACCAATTTCAACGTTTCCACTTGTACGTTATCTCTCGATACAACAAATAATATTCAGACAGCTATCTCTATTACTCTGCAAAGAAAATGGAAAACCAACACACTCCTGTGGTATAGAGTGCCCAATTTCCCACCCTTTCATGTTTCAGAGGAGTCCCTCCATCTCTCTCATAAAGGCTTCATACACCTGGTCCTTAGTCTTCATACTGGGATGAGACACAGCACCCATCTGAGCTGGGTTGACCAAGCCCATTTGACCAGATGCTGCTTGTTGCTTCTGTGCCTGTCCTCCTCCAATACCTTCATCTCCCCTCCTTCCTGCAACACCACCTCCTGCTTTATCCAGAGGGCCTGTTGCTGCCCCAAGCATTGCTCCACTCCTATCCCTACGCACCCTTAGTGCGGTGGGCACAAAGCGGGTAACTTCTGCTTTTGGATTGATAATCTGAGGTTTGGCAGATATGGTGGCCCCACCAGAACCAGCACCTCCTGCCATACTGCCTCCTGCAGCTGCGACAGAGGTAATATTTGCCCGTTTTTCAATAGTGGCTGTGTGGTGGTGGCCAGGAAGATTGCCACCAGGATTGTTGCCTGTGGAAGCGGCAGCCGTTCCTGGTGGCGGGGGCATCTGCATGACACCTGGTCGCATAGGCATGGCAGGGGGTGGTATGTTGCTCTGTGAATTGTCCTGGCTAGATGCTGAGCCCTTTTGGCGCTGGACAATGTTGGGAGGAGCACTGAGAACGTTGGAGTTGAGAGGGGGTGGGAAGAGAGAGAGTGGTGGGGCAAGTGGACGCGGGGGCCCTCCTGCTCTTGGGGGAGGTGGTGGAATACCTGTAAAGAGACATAAAAGAGATGCATTTTGATGAGTGTTTCTCGTTTTACCCAGTGGTGACTTTTGATTTTGGTGATAAAAAGAAACATGTTAGTGGTACACTGCATTAGATGTCATTAAATAACAAATAACTTGGCTTTTGTCCAGATTTGTGCTCCCTACAAATAATTGTTAGCACATGTCAAACATGATTCCCCAGAGGGAGGGAGCTCCACTCTGTGAGACCACCATTCAACCAAAAACACTCATCATATCACTATCAGGTAGACAAGTCTCCTTCATATTGGTCATTGTAAAGTTAAACTTTTTCATTTCTGTTAATACATTATAGTATGATTACATACACACAAACACACACATCGGAATTTTAATGATTTAGTTTCTCATTTGAGCAGCAATGGCATTTAAAATTAAAATGCACATTTTTCAGCAACGTTATATGATGTTCTTTCAGACATGTCCATGCACTCAGAAGTATATGAATACATATACACACACAGTTTTCCACTTCATCTACAGTGTAATACATATGTGCATGCACAATGAGATATCTCCTTTCATATCCTGTGAACACACTTATGCCTACCTGGTGGTGCTGGGGGTGGTAGTCTGGGAGGGGGTCCACGGGGTGGTGGGCCTGGAGGAAGGCCAGGAGGGGGTCCTGGTGGTGGGCCAGGGGGTCTACCTGGTGGAGGTCCAGGAGGCAGAAGACGAGGCATTGGACCCCTCATGCCTCCAGGCATACCAGGGGGTCTCAAGAATGGCGGAGCCCCTGGAGATGAGACAATGAGTATAATAAATGATGCATGGTGTACATCTGAATGAGTACAAGCAGATCCTTAAAATATCAGGTAGGCAAATTATTCCTTGATCTAACCGGGTGGTGGGCCAGGCGGTGGGCCAGAAGGTGGACCAGGAGGCCTCATTGGAGGAGCTGGGGGTGGACCCAGGGGTGGAGGACCAGTCATTGGTGGCCCTTGCATGTGAGGAGGTCCTTGCTGTCCTACTGGCCCAGGCGGAGGGGGTAAACGCTGATTGACCATGAGGTGGGATTGGTTGTCCCCAGGTGGTCCCCTGTCCTCAATGTCGGAGCTGTCTGATTCATCTGTGTATTCCTCCTCTACTTCTTCTTCCTCCTCTTCAGGAACTGACTGACCTGAAGAAAAGAAATAAAACCAAGTTACATCATCAAAAAAAGAAATCAAATTATGATAACTTATGTACAACAGTAACATTATTTCACTGGGCTACCTGCCATCCTTAACATCATGGCCTGTAGAGGGGTGATGGCTTTGGTTTTCTTCACCAGTCTCTTTTTCTTCCTCTTTCCTTCACGGGGTGCCTCTGGAGGCATATCTGCAAATCGTACACTGCGACCTAAAACATTTGGACATAAAATTATTAATCAAAAGTTATATATTAGTATATGAGCACAAATTCTAATTACCGTAATTTCTGGATTATAAGACGCTACTGTTTTTACAGCTTTGAACCCTGCAGCTTGAACAACTATGTGGCTAATTTATGGATTTTTATGGGTAACGAGCTTCATACCGCAAATACATTTAGGGTCACATCAGACCAAGGAAATTACCAAACAGGTCACAGTGGACCAATGAAATTGTTCGAATTAAAATAAACGCACCCACACTAAATTCTTCAGATCAGTCATTTATCTTCCGCTTCATGCACACACCCTTATCATGGAAAACACACAAAGCAATGCATATGATGTAGCTTTCAAGTTAAAGTCGATCGATCTGGCGAAAAGGCAAAATCTTTCTGTGTAACATAATTCCTGCCATATGCCATTTCTTCCCATATTTCCGACACCTGCGACTTATAAACAAGTGCGGTCCATATATGTACGAAACTGTTTTTAAATTTAGCGGGTGCAGCTTATATTCAGGTGGGCTCTATAGTCTGGAAATTATGGTAGAAGTATTTTTCAGAAAAGAAGAAAAGAATTTGGAACTGTTTCATAATTGCCGTTTGCCAAATCAGTCAGTTATACATAAACTCAAGTCAAGAACGAGATACTCACCAGCATGCCTTTCATTTCTGTTTCTATCCTCCTCTCTTTCCCTCTCATCATCCTGCCTCTCCACACTCATTCTCTGGTCACCGTCCCCTGCTTCATCCCTCTCTTCTTCACTGTCCTCTTCAGAGTCGCTGTCATCATCATCTACATCCTCCCGATCTCTGTCGCTCTCACTACCACTATCCCGATCTCTTCCAAATTCCATCGCAGAGTCCTTGTCTAAACCAGGAATGGAAGGCTCTGTTTGTAGGGCACAAATGAGTAAAATGAGCTAAAACCTAGAGAAGTAAATGTAAGCAGCAACACAACTTTAAAAGTAATATTATTATTAGCAGTGCTCATATTATTATCAAAAAAGGAGATTAATGATTAGAAACAGCGTTTCTGGGATTGATGGAACAATTTGTGCGTTACCAGAATCTGCACCATAACCTCGTCGAGCAGGAATGCCATACAATGCCAAGACCTGTGGAGGTGGGGGCCCAGGTGGAGGGCCAGGGGGCTTTTTCCCTGGGGGTAAACGTGGGACACCAGGCATTGTTGCCATCACTGGTCCGGAGGATGCAGAGAGAGGTCCTTTACTGAGAAATATAGAAAAAGGAAAATTGCCTCAGTGAGACATTATAACACAACAGCATCATATACCGAGCGGCAAAACCTTAAACATTTTCTGCTCATGACCTACCCAAAAGTGGAACTCTTCTTTAGTATGGAGGGAGGCTGGGCCCCTGGCAGTGGGATGTCTTGAATGTGGATATTGGAGGGGGCATGGGGCATATCTGGTAAAGGGATGCTATCAACCTCCACAGACTCTGCATTCTATAAAGAGGACATAGGAGATACAACTTAATAAACAGAGTCAAGCCCTGAAAGATAACTATGATGTGAAGTTTCACATCAACACACATACACAAAAACATCCTTTAATTTAAATAAATGTATTTAATTTATTCTAATATTTTAAACCAAACAGATGAAAATTAATCAAGCCTGAATGTTTAAGTTTGATTATTATGGATCTTTATACCAGCAAATATTTTCATATCGCCGTGGTCGAGCCAAACAATTACACTGCATAAAAACACAAATGCAAATGCAGACAGAATAATAAATAGACCTTGACTGAGTCAAAATAGAGGGCCAGCTGCCCCCGTTTGGTCTCGTAGTCCAATTCCAATTTGCGTAGCTCCTTGTAGGTATCAGGATTCTCTCTCTCATATAAGCGGACGATGCGTTCAAATGTCTCACGAAGCTTCTTCCTCTTGTCCCTCAGCACCTTCTCATTCAGCAGGGGCTGCTGGACTGGGTTGAATTCTGTTGAGATTGTTAAAGTGTTGAATATCAGCCAGCCAGCCAAATTTTGGAAAAACACTGTGATATCACAGTGAATTTACCCTCATGCCATTGTGACATAAAATGTCATCACTTTATATTTTATCTTATTAGACACCCGTATTAAACTGTGTCACAGTTAGCATATTAACAGAAAGCATTAGCATTATAATTGAGGATTTAGACAGACATTGATCTTGATTCAATAAGTTAACTATAGATTGTAAAGACCAACACAATTTGTGCCCAAATCCCAGGACAATGGGAAAATGGATTCAGCCTTCTTACCCATTTCATCCAGCTTTTCCATGTCTCTGATGATCTGTCTGGGGTCCTTCATCTTCAACACCGCTGCTCTGACCATCATTCTCTGCTTCTTGTTCTAGCATGGTTATTCCAAGATTAAGCAACATGTTAAAAATACAGTAATATGACTATTCTTTAGGGGGAAATACCAAATTAACTGTGAAATATATATCTCCACATCACGGTACCTTTTTTAACTCCCTTTTCCTGGCTTCCTTTCCTGTGATGGAGGTAGAGAACACATTAGTTATTGATCCAAGATTGGCTAGCGATATATTAAGAGTAATTCCTCTGGAGCTATCAAGACAATCATCTTGGGACAATCGGTTCTGCATAGTGGTCGGTACTTACGAGCCTGGTCGGTGGGGTTCATAAACTTTCCACTCTTGGTGGAGGAAGTTGAACGTCGCCCCATTTTGCTGGTGCGCCTCCTTCACCCTGTTGGGACAAATGAAGGTAAGTCAGATTCCAATTCATACATACATTTACGTCAATGTTAAAGAAGCACCTTTATAAGTATGTTCGGTTGCATTTAGTCAACTGCAGATACTGGTTATTTGTTGAACCATTTATTTCACGTTTGTGTGCGTTGGTCGATGTAGCCATCTCGAATGTAGAAGTAAAGTTAAAAACGTGAACAGCAATGCACACTTTTCTTGGTATGACCGTTAAGCTAATGCTGGCGAACATATTAACATAAGCCTGACTGTCAACGAGTCACATACAAACACATAAACTCAACTTTACAGTTATTAGATATGGCTGTGGATGTTTGAGGGTTGAACAAACATTACATCGCTCCCAGGGACAGATATCTAAACATTAGCTGCTCATGCTGCATTTGGCTGTACAGTTAGCTCGGGACGTTAGCATACACTTGTATCTCGGGCCGCGTTAGCGCTAATAAAAGCACAAAGGTGAACCCTGGCCTTACCTTTTATTGAAATAAAATTTGGAGAGTGAAACGCCCTACCCACGATCCTCTGGAAAACAAACGTTCAAAGTGTAGTGCTTAGGCCCTGAAATTGAAATCAAAAGACCTCAGGGTTTAATACGGACAACTACTTCGTTAGCATTCGCCATGTTTACTGCTGCAGGTAAGAGCGGAAGACGCTAGTTCGACGTCATCAAAACGAGACAAAAGTTGGCTGAAAGGATTCCCAATTTAAACAAAACAAAAAAAAAAGAGAGATATGCTAGATCTGGATTTAATATCTTTGTATCAAAGTTTATGAAGATATGTACATATCTTGGTGCTATTGATTGTTAGCACCAGTTTGTCTGGCAGTTTTTTCCATTCTCTCTACGTTTGGTAGCCTGACCTCTGATGGTCACAGTAAGTAACTTCAGTACTGAGCATCAAGTTAAACCAATGATCACAGAGCTAACCCTAACCTGACATTTATTCTTTGAAAAAAGAAGATGTCAAGATGTAACGAAAACAAATAACAAGCCAACCAAGATAACAAGGTTTACCCCTTAAGTTAAGAAAGTATCAGTACTATATTTTTCACAAAGGAACAGTGCTTGTCTACGTTTTTCAGGTTTAACATTATAAGAGAAATAACTTTCTCTGAGGTCACTTGCAAGTCACAACATTGTTGAGCAAGGTGGCTGTGACTGCAGCTCTGACTGCACTAATGCAATCATGATCATCTCAGGTATTAGAGAGAAAATAAAGAGACAAATTAAAGTTATTCAATGGACTCTGTCTCACTGCTTAAAAATAATAACTTAATGTATTAAGAGTATTAAGAAGATCACAGGATTCAATTCACTTCAAAAGCACAATTTTGACCCTCTGCCTTATCCTTCATTTAATATTTTTTATATGCAATAGTCTGTTTTAACATAGCATATAGCAGTTTAACCCTCTTCAGTTTGCCTTTATGGCAATCACTGATGTGTCTCTGTGTGATAAGTTGCTGATGTGATGTAACTAAGATAAAAAAAATGCCTCAACAGGCTAATGGATCTAGTTTCATGCTACATAACAAGTTTTTGGAAAAGGCAAAATAAACCACACAGTAGGGTGTTTTTTCCATGTCCTGTCAGAGTAGAAGACAAACAGGTTTGACATAACTTCCAGTTAAGGTCTCACCCATGATTAGGCACATTTACAGCAGTGTATGTATGCACATGTGCAATTTTTTAGGTATTTATTTACTTTTTTCACTTCAGGCCCATCTTAAGAAACACTGATTAATCGCTATTATTTGTGAGGGAAGGCTATTTATAGTTGCAAGTTAATTAAATATAATTACATGTAACTTCGTAAAACCCTTCTTCCAATTTCTCACCATTTCACTGTGGGCCATTAAGGTTGTGAGAAAAAGCTTTTGCATCATTACTTATGTATTTAAACACATACTTACCAAGTCTGTGTTTATAAATCCAAATCTCTATAACTGATTGAAGTAGTATTGTTGCTAATACAAGTTTAGGATACTAATAATAATAACGTCTTGAAACTCAACCTAAAAAAAAAGTTTTACATTGATCTTTAGTTTTAAAATTATTTTAAGCATCATGTGTGAAGAAGAATCCCAGAATTGACAAACTTGAACTTAAATGCATGCATTGGAATCAATGAAAGAAAAAAATAGGTAATATTGGTGCATCCACCTCAACACTCAAATCATCTCACCAATGTTTTACTTGCTCTTTATTATTCATTTCTAATTTCAAAGTAAAATACCAAGTATGAACTGTCATTTGAATAATTATTAAATCACACTGAAAAAAAATCTGCTCTTCTCTAAACTCTTTGACAGCAACCTTTTTACATGAGAGAGGCGACATGGTTTAAATTTATTTATGGATGGGATAGCTGTATGCTTTTACTTTATATTTAACAAACAGCTTTGTGTCAACATTTACAGGTCAGAGTCCATTTATAAACCCATTACTCCTTCTTATAATACACTTCATAGTTTAATATGATGCTTAGTTATATGGAGCCCATCACTTTTTTGGGCTGCACAGTGGCATAGTGGCTAGCACTGTTGCCCCACAATAAGAAGGTCACAGGTTTGGTTGGTGGCCTGGGACCTTTCTGAGTGGAGTTTGTATGTTCTCCCTGTGCCTGTATAGGTTTTCTAACACATTTGGGTTAATTGGTGACTCTAAATTGTCTGTAGGTGGTTTCTCTCTGTGGTGTCCAGGGTGTGCCCACAAAGTTAAATTATCAACTAGGAACGTGGTTGTGCATCATTCCCTTTTGATTGCTGGAGCTTGCCACATCTTCCTTCTCTGACCTGCTGTCTCCCCTCTGGTGAGACGGTATTACTTCTTTCCTCCTTGTGAGGCAGATCATGCAGACTCTCAACTTTTTAGTGGGATGAATATGGTGTATCACTTCTCGCACCCTGGAGCATGAATTGCAGACCAAAAAGCCACATTTCCGGCAGTGGTGTCGACGGTTGGTTGCAGTGAACCTGCCAAAGCAGCGCATGCATTTGTTGGCAGCTGCATCTGGAATCCAGGAAACAGCAAAGGTCGAGCCAGACTGGCAGCCGCCCCCCTGCAGCAGCCTGGACTGGCACTCTTCAATATGATGGATCCAGGCTTGCTTCTCCTCAAATGAAGATGCGGACACAAAAAAGGATTTGCGTGGTGTTCGGATGAGCCACTGGTTACGCAGATGAATGCCATCCTTCATGTCCTCCAGCTGAATTTCTTCTGAAATCACAGAGATGATGGCACATTAATTAAGTCCCACCAAGTTTTCCTACCAAGAAAAAGGTATCCACAGCTAAAATGTGAAATTAGCCATCAACTCTCAGGTTTGAATGCTTTTAAGTTATTACATATATAAAAATAGCTAAAGCAATGGCAGATGTGTTTTTTAGTAAAATCTTACTACCTGTAGAAAAAATAGTCCAGTTCACCAGCTGCCTTGATATGAATTAAGAGTAAAACAATGTTTATTTAATAACTGGGGCCAACTGTACTTTTGATTTGTCTTAATCTTTTTTTTTTTTTTTAAAACGTTTTTTAGCATTGGATTGGGCCCAGTGAGATGTGTCCAATTCTCTAAACCAAGTAAATTTAGGAGAAATTAATAACAAATCCATGCAGTGCAACATGCCTGAACTGCTTACCAAGAGGGATGATCTTCTGGTTCTTGTGCCAGCGGCCACTAACAACGATGCTACCGTACACCAGCACATCATTAAAGAGGAAGAAGACCTTAAGCTGAGGTTTCCGACGACCCTGCTTTAGTAGCTGACCCTCTCCCATCAGAATGCGACCTGGAATGGACAGTGGCCGGCCCGAGGGGCCAAAAGAATTCTCCACTGCTTGGATGCGCTTTTGGATCTCCTGCTGAAACATTAAATGGTCCATTCTGGCAACCTCACAACTGTGACTTCAACAATGTGCCAACAGCAAGTGCAGGCTGATTTAAAAAGTCTTTCCTGATGACATCACTGGGCTTTCTGGCAAAGAGGTTTGACAAACACATTACAGGAAATAAAAGGATAGTCTGGAGCAAATATTTATCTGGCACCAAAGTAGTGGTGAGTAGTTTGAGAGCTTTTTAGTTTTTTTTTAATCCACTACATTTATTTAACTATCATAATTTTTACAATTCATTATTGCAGACTGACATTTCACAAATTAAAATGAGCAACACATTGATCAACAGCAACATTAAATTGACATTATTTTATCATTACTTCTGGACTTATATCATAGTTGATGGGTTTAATTGAATGCAACACTTGGTTGTAATAGATAGCTTTTAACCATATATATCATTATTATTATTAGAAATAATTTAATATAGTTTATGTTAATAAGGGCTTATTGCTAATCTTATTTAATTGAATGATATTCCTGCATCACACATTGAACATGAAATAAAGTAACTTTCTATTGGCAAATTTGGCATTTCCACAAAGTTCTTTGCTGCTTTGCCATTTAAAGAGAAATAAATAATTTTTTTTGATCATATTATCCAAGCATGTCTGTCATTTATCTGTTTTATGTTTCTTATGTTCAAAATTTCCTTTTGGTTCTATTGGGACCACATAAAGTAAAATAGTGTTTAAGGTTTAGTGTTATTATGTTCTGCAACATAGAATGCAGTGAGACTGGTCGATTAGCTCAGTTGACAGCTGGGGGAACAATGCTTCATAAAACTGTGTCACGCTGCCAACTCAAATTAGTTTCTTGTAGACAGTGCCGTTCTATTGTGTACCTGTGGCTTCAGTTCACAGCCAAACACTATGTGTCATCATTGATCAAAATGATACAAACAGCAATCCTCAGTGACATTTCGGTGAACAGTAACACAGTGTTTGGTGGTTTAACAATATAAAAAGCAAGGGGAACTCCAATGGGTGGGGTAAGGAGATTTTACTGTTTTGAGGAAATAAATAAATAAAATGTTCACAGAAATGGAATTCCTAATAAGTAAATGACAGCTGATACATTTTTCTCTTGAATAAATGTTGTATAGGAAAACATACCCATATAGTTTGATATTTTAAGATTAGAGGATTAATGCTGTTCTCATATATTTGCAGTCAATATATAGCACCAGCTGGTTGTTGGTCTCTGTCTGTCTCTGTGTGTTGGCCCTGTGATGAACTGGTGACCCCACCCTTATCCAGAGTGAGCTGGGATTGGCTCCAGCCCCTCCCTGTGACCCGGAAACGCTTGAAGATGAATGAATAAAGCACCAGCAGCACCTGTTTAACTTATCTTAGCAACTAGCAAAAAGTTCCTGTTTCTCTAAACAAAAGATTAGCCTCTGTGGCTCCATTTTTAGTTTCAAACGTAGTTGTGGTGTCAGACCAAAAGACACAACAGTCATTTTTTGTGTTCAGTTCACATATCTGAGTAATTGGTCGTTTTATGCAAATTAAATAAATGCAAATACACATGATTTGTTTTTGGGCAGCACAGAGGCATAGTTGTTAGTGCTGTTGCCCCACAATAAGAAGGTTGTGAGTTCGGTTCCCTGGCCTGGGGCCTTTCTGTGCTGAGTTTTTATCTCCCCACCCCTGCTTAGGTTTCCTCCGGGTACTCCGTTTTCCTCCCACCATGCAAAGACATCATGTTTGGGCTAACTGGTGACTCTAAATTGTCTGTAGGTCTGAGTGTGAGTGTGAGTGGTTGTTGGTCTCTGTCTGTCTCTGTGTGTTGGCCCTGTGATGGACTGGTGACCTGTCCAGGCTGACCCCGCCCCTCACCCAGAGTGAGCTGGGATTGGCTCCAGCATCCACTGAGACCTGGAAACGGAAAAGCAGAGGATGGATGGATGATTTGATTTTCTTTGTGTGATTATTTTTATTTGTCTTTTATTATATTATTCTCTATCTTGTCATAATTTCATGCATTGTTATTCATTTTTTTATTTATTGCATGTGTAAAGAAACAAGATAAACGTACGGTAAACTTAGTAATATGGAACGTTATTTTTTACTGCATTTAGGGTGTCATAGACTTGTCTGACTAGATTACTATGTTGCATACCAACCTTAAAATAGCACAGTTGAAGTTGAATAGGAATTTAGAAATTTTTCACTGATGACCTTTCACTGACAATAATGTTTACAATCATACAGTTGATTCAGAACGCTGCTGCATAAATATTCACAGGAACAAGGAAAAGAGATCACATCTCTCCTGTGTTAGCTGCTCTTCATTGGCAGCCAGTAAAATACAGAGTAGAATTCAAAATCCTTCTTTTAACGTATAAAGCTCTTAATGGCCAAGCTCCATCATATCTCAGAGAGCTCATAGTTCCTTCCTGTCCTAGCAGGCCACTCCGCTCTCTAGATGGAGGTTTACTTGTGGTTCCTAGAGTCTCCAAGAGTAAATCTGGAGGCAGATCGTTCAGTTATCAGGCTCCTCTTCTATGTGTACTACATTTACTAACCATGTTTTCCTGAAGTCTCTGTCCCTGTCCTCATCCTGCAGGTGGTGACTCAGTGCCATCCCATGTTCCTGCAACACCTGCTGCTCCCTTATCCTCATAAATTCCATACTACAGCATCCTCTCCACTAACTCCATTTAACATCATGTTCCTGCCTAAACCATTTTATAGAGTTTGGTCTAGACCTGTTCTATATGTAAAGTGCCTTGATGTAACTTTGATATGATTTGGCGCTATACAAATAAATCTGATTTGATTTGGTTTGATTTGAAAACCTTTAACCTTTAACTGTTTCTAAAATTAGAAGTTTTAGTTTGGCCTTCTACTTTACATATATGCATATATATTTTTTTTTTACTATTTAATAATTATTTAATTTCATTATATCCCTTTTATCTTGTTTTAGTCTATAATAATAAAAATTATTATTACTATTATTTTTTGTTGATTATTAATAAATTTAAAAGACCAATATTTGGCTTATTCAAAAGCAAGGATAATAGCTTGATATTTTCAAACATCGTGCAATGATAACTTCATTTTTTTTATGCCAGTGCCATCTTGTGGTACAATCAAAACAAATTCAAGCAAATTCTAGACAGAAATAAAATATTCAAAGTTAAATTTAATTGGAAAAAAATAGTCTTGCTCTTTATTCAATGCATGTGACAATAGTGTGTTAGGGTTAGCGCATGATATAAATACATATATCAATGTATTAATCTAAAATCCTCCCTTTTAAAAGACATTTAATCTACATATTTGATTGTGGCTGACTTGAATTAGAAGTCATGTGCCACTGTTTTCTCAAATGTTATCTTTCAGTTGTCTGTGAATTTCACACAGGTATTTTAGCAGATACACAACCCTATACAAGTAACACATGCCTTCACAGTGAAGGTGTTCATGACTGAAAATTCCTCCATTCTTCAGTGCACATTTTTATATTATAATGAGAGGACACTTCAGGCTATCAGGAACTTTGGGCAAATCTCTCAAATCTTAAGACGCCAGAATGTGTTTGTGACTGTTGCTTGTCTTACATAAAAACAAACAACCAAATATTTGTCAGCAACGTTTCAATATTTTGGATTTTCATTTGCTTACCAGAGGTAAGAAACTAGTGAACACATATGATCTGGTATATATTTACTGATAGCATATTGTACTTTCATAGCATCTATAGTATATAAACTATAGTGTTTGTCCAAAGGTGTTTGTGTGATACAACAATAAAACTACAGCTCATCCATCATACAACATATAACAACATATAATTACAGTCAACAAGGACATCTAGTGGCCAAAACCTGGCCAAACACCTCTATCAGTAATTAAATATCAAAGTTATTCATCCAGTGTGACAGGTGGGGAAAAAAACCTCACAAAAGAGAACACACAACAAATTTAAATTTTCATCTTTATTTCATCACACTACTCTAAAGGCTGGCTTAAATGACAGGGTTGGAGACAATTTTGTGAGTTTCAGCAGGATGAAGGAATAAATTCACATCGGTGTTATTCCTCTTGCCAACACATCTGCTCACATCTTTTTCCCGATATCAATCTCCAATATATTTCTGGGAAATGTTCTCACATGCTTTTAATGCAAAGACAAAGTTGAGCTCAAAGGTGAATTCAAGATAAAGAAAAGGCAAGTTGTGAAGAGCTGTCACGGCTTGGCATTTAGTAGGGGATTGGTCCATAGTGGGCAGTGTAAGCGGCAATGATCCCATCTGTGTCCATCATGTGCTCACAAGCCAGGTTGGCCTCACACACTTCTCTCAGGCTGTTTGGAGAAAGGAACAGTTAGGACATTGCACGACTTCAGCTGAGTTGAGGTCGGTGCATGAATGTCTGTCTGCTCATAGGAGATGAAAGTGTGAAATACCTCTCCAGCTGGGTTATGGATAACTCTCCGGGAGCTCTCTTCTGTCTCACCACTGTGGAAGCCTGCTCCTGCCCCACAAACACACCTGCACATAATGCCCATTTAACATAAATATATAAATACAGGAGAATCCAGTCAGTGCAACTAAAAGTAAGCAAAAACAAAAACATCCAAGCAGGATATAGAAAGCAAATCAGCAGAAATCAAGAGCAGTTTTGGTAAATCCATATGATGAGTATGTAAATTATAATCTATTTCATTTACATAGTGTGACATACACATATTGATTGCATTTGTATCACTATTGTTATCATTACAATTGTCATTGTCACTGAACCTTGTCTGCTTTAATCTGTTTTTTAATTGATTTCATGACGCGTAACAGAATAAAATCAAAGTTAAAAGCCATGCTGAATCATAATTACCTTCCTGAGCATTGTTGTCACCAGCAGGCTGGGATCCAGCATCTGCCAAACATGAGGGACAAAATTATTATCTTTTACTTAGTTTTAGTTGATGATTTACAGTTGAGGGCTTGTGATTCCTTCAACTGATTATTTTCAGCACAAGTCCTTGAAGTAAAAACAAAACAAAACAAAACAAATTTTTAAACTTTGCTGAAAGTTCAAATATTCTGATAATAATAACAATGTAAAACAGTTGTTATAAGAGAGAGCTTTTCTGAAATTGGACGTATTGCTGTGTTGCTCCTACCTGAGGTCAGACAGATGACAGCCAGGGAGCAGAGAAGCAGGATGGCCAAAGTCTTCATCTCTTAGTTTATTTCTTCACTGTCTGCAGTATCAGCAAGTAAGACTGGAGTCTTCGAGAACTCTGTCACTCTCGTCTCTGTTATACATACATACATAGATACACACTGAGTTTATAGATGCGGCCCTCAATGTGACGTGGATATGTGATTGGTTAGGGAATCATGTATCACACACCCACACAGACATGGAAATACAGACCTCCACGGAAATGAATACAAAAAAACATTTTTTTTAATGTATGTAGGCACTTGAACAATGAAAGCAGATAGAAAAAGAATATGGACTCTCTCTTACAAAATGTGGGCATTTAATTTAAACCAGAGGCGATGAGAAAACAAATTCACAGCCTCTAATATCAGCGAACAGGGATTGCTGAAATACATTTTAATGTGATTTAAGTTGCTTCAGAGAAACCAGATTGTCCTTTTGAATCATTATTTGTATGTGTTTTTCAGTGCACCTTGAAACAGCAAAGATGAAAAATATATATATAAAAAAAAGGCACAAAATTAAAGATCATTATCACCTAAACATTTCTGTCAGATTTTAGATTTTGTGATTACAATAAATAGTTTGATGAAATGTTAAAAATGCAATGCCAGCTGGCACCCTGAAGAGGTCAGAGTTTCAGTGTGTGCCCACACTTACATTTGTGTCACAAAGTCCATGCCTTGGGGAAAACCATGTAATACAAACTGAAATCACCACATTATGCGACATGAATTTAATCCGAGGGTTTTCTCTTTTATTACAAACCACAGTGATTTCCTACATAAAGAAAGACGTGATATTATGCAAGAAACGCAAAGTGTTTGATGGTTTGTAGAAGGGTAATTTGAAATGTGGAAAAACTATTTTTACCAAGGCAGGGGGTGGTTTGCCAATAAACCTTCATACAATGAGTGAAGTACATCATTTAATCTTAACTAAAGCAGCTTTAACGGAGGTGTGTTTCTGAATGTTATCAAATTTGTTTGCATTTAATTGGCTTATCACAGGGAAAAAGGGAAAAATGACAGCATATTATATAAAATATGTTACCATAGTTACACTTCCAAAACATATTTTTTTCCCATCTCTTGCACTTCTTTTTACTTTTTTGGACTGGATATTTCGACTCTGGTTCTGGTTCTGACAGAAGTATGACCTGTAATTTCACTGTCTGGGTCATTGTTGGTGCCTTGTCCAGAATCAGGGATCGACTTCAAGGATTGGACCTCAGAACAGCTTTAATTGTACACATTTGTGGCCTTGCGGCAAGATAGAACAATAAACATCCAATATGATATTTGTGTTTTTAGGCCAGTGCCATGCTGACATCTCCAGAGTGCTGACTCTGGAGATGTGACTGTCTGCAGCAGCGAGGATACTGACACACAGATGTGTGGTGCATTGCACAGATTCTTTCTGAGATTACAAGAAACCAAATCTTGAATACACAAAAAATGTGCCGCGCTCGTGTCTTTCCAGTAATAAAAAGTCTGTGGCCTTGTTTAACCCCTCAACAAGCCGGTAGTTGCAAATACCTGAATACATTTACCAGCATTGTGCTTGAGTGAAATTCTTTTCCATTGCATGTAACCTTTTACTTCTATACTTTCCTCAAGAGCCAAATATAATAACATGTACCCAACAGAATTTATTCAATGTTTAGTTTCCTATAAACTTGGAAAAGCTGTAGAAACAGCTGTAAACATCAAAGAAAAGCAGAGCTTTCTTTCCCTCCCATTAATCATCTCATCAGACCTCAGATTTATCCTGTGACCCTTTGGAACGATCCAGCCCTTAGGTCACAACCCACTGCACTAAATTACCTATAATTTTACTTTAAATAATACAGTTAAAACTAGTTCCACCCAGAGAGACTGTAATACACGTATCCACTGCTGCATCAGTATTAGCTATTTGATAACATCACATTCAATATATCACTCAGTGGAGACAATTTACTGCTGAGCAAGTACTTTTACTCAACTGAAATGACTGAAATTACAAGATGTGTGTTAATATAATAATAATAATGCAATATGAACAGTGCTGTTGTTTTAGTTTGTTTTTTTTATAGACATGGAGTATTGCTACATCGATGTACTGGTACTTTTACTTAATTAAAGATTTGCCAGAGTGACGTATTGGTGATTCAAATACAAATCAATTTTCTGACTGAATCGCACTCATGGATAATATTCACAAATCTTTGAAAATACCCTTTAATGCTTTGAATGCTTTTTCTAATACAGGTGGCCATCTTGAGCAGTCACAGAAACTGGCAAACAAAATAAATATACATAAGTATAAACTGGATTAAGACAAAACCCAATAAAGGGATTTTTATTTTTTCAAAGCATTTGCAATGATCACTGACAGCAGTGCTGGCCTGGATAAGTAGGCAGATAATGTAAGAAACAGTTAGTGGATAGTGAGCAACACACTTCATTCAAGCATATCACAAAAATGCTCATAAATGCTGTGAAGGTGTGACAGAGGATAAACGTTATCCTGAGATTATATAAGAGCTGGCCAGTGAATTTCTAAATGGGTATAATGATGGCTTTTCATGAGATCTCAGTCACAGTGGCTACCTCAGTGTTTGTAAAATGTTTTCTTTTCCAAAATTGTGATAAATTATATCAAACTTGTGTCATGTGGAACATGTAAATATGCATTCCTGTATAGATGACGATGATGAATCTGCATCTGACAGACTGACAGAAGAGTTTAGTAACGACGAGTCCCTGCTGGTCTCTGGGGCTGAGTGTGCAGATTCTGGGAGCCAAAGTATCTCTGGTAGGCCTGCTGATAGCCATGGCGATAGGCATAGAAGCGGCAAGGATTGTAGTCCTCACAGGTCTCTGCACGCCTCTCTGCTGGAGACTTTATCATCCTGGAAAGGATGATATGGTATGAGAGTGTAGTGTTGGTGATCAGTGGGTATGGGTGTAGAGATAGTTAGACAGATGAAGAACAAGGAGAAACATTGAACCTGCAAAGACCATGTCTTTTTTTTTTTTTTTTGGCATTTACATTTTCTAAGTATTTGTGTCAGTGGATGTCTCAAGCATATAGAAATGTTAAGTAATTGCTCATTTAAGATTAATGTAAAAATCTCCCCTTCCTCTGTGGATATGAAGTTCATTGAAGTTTAGAAGTCCATTAGCAGAAGCTTAAAGAAGGGTAAGTGCTCCACATGCATGTCTGTGGTCGTGCATTTTACCTCATTAAGTTGTAATGGTTGATGCCAAAGCCATTCCCTCTGGGTGGGTTGTATATGTAGCCCCTCTGTGGTGTGATGAATGCGTTGGCACGGTTTGGTGGCACAAACAAATCTGAAACCACAGAAAATGCCTGTTTTAATTGCGTCAAAAACACCTTTTGTGCAACTGAGCTGAGTCAGGTGAAGTAAAGGTGAGGGTCTGTTAGTGCAGGCTAATATGAGGACATTATACTGTAGAACAGGCTGGGTGGTGTTAGAGCTGCATGCATGTTTTTCCATGAATGAGAGACATTTAATCACCTTCAATGGATTCTGTGCTTTCATGAGAGTCTATGGGAAAAACATGGAAGTGGGTTAAGCATAAATAATAAACCACTGTCTAATTTGGATAAATTGCAACTTATAAATTGGTAATAACTGCTGAATGACGGCAAAATGAAGATAAGAGGGAGGATCTGTACCATAGCAGACACACAGAGAGACTGCTGCACAGAGCGCCAGAAACTGCAGGAGGCTCCTCATTCTGGGACTATTTTATCTGCCTGTCTGCTGGGAGAGAGGAGAGAGCTGTTTCAGTGAATCTTCTCTGCACCAAAAATAATAGTTAGATTGGAAAAGGGGGAGAAAAGCAAAAGAAACAGAAAGTGGGAAAACTCAGGTTTTGAATCTGTGGGTAAAGAGGAAAGAACCATGAGCAGGGATAGATGGCTGAAAATGCCTGTATGTCTGTACTTGTGGTTTTGTGTTAGAAGTCACATAAACAACCCATTTGGACTATCCTATAGCCTTATATTTATTTACAGGCCTGAAGGGGGCTGTGGAATGTGTGTGGAATGAATGCAAACCACAGTTATTTTCACAAGAACAGACTTAGAGCGGAACAAGTGTCCAAATATCTTTTCTGTTCGCTGCAACCAGGGTGAATTCACAAACACCACTCAGCAGCTGAAGCTCAGTTTGTAGGAGAGAACAGGGAGAGGAGAGCTGTGACTTCGAGTAACTGACTAGCTGCCAAATAATAGAGTCTACATATACCGAGTGCAAGGAGACTGACTGTAACTACGAAGAAAATGACGATCCGTATGGCTCAGCAGACAAACTCATAGAGCACATGTATGCTGCCCTTCAAAATATGCACTCATTCACATGGATGGTGACCAAAGGTAATGTGTGACACATCTGTGCAAACAGCAAAGGCCAGATGTGTGAAACACAACGCTCGCACACACACACTGCATTGGCAAGCCTGCAGTGCAGAAAAGCCTTCACCCCCATCTTCTCATCTTCTGTTTGTGGGATTTGGATGGGATTCTATTTCGGCGGCCCTCCTTCTCACCATCAGTAGCAGCCTTCATTATATATCAACACACACACACACATACAAGTCAGTGACACATGCTCTCGCACACACACAGTACTCACAGCCCCTCAGGCATATCTTGGCTTCAGTCAAACCCAGACTTGCAGTGGGTACAGAGACAGCATGCCTGAGGCTCAAAGTTCAAAAAGAAACTTCCAAAGACTGGCAAGCACAGCTATGCAAGTGTCTAAGTGTGTGTGTGTGTGTGTGTGTGTGTGTGGTGGGGGGACTGACAACAGTGTCAACAGAGTGTTATACTGAACTGAGTTTTTGAACTGGTCCTGGTAGGTTCATAGCTTTCCTCCCTGTCGGCAGAATGTGACCACCTCATTGAAAAAAGAAAAAATGCTGGCAGGCCATGGAGTCAAACCAAAGCTACATACTAAAGTACTCTTCAGCCCCACTGTAATATGGAGATGGCTACATCATATGAAAACATCTTAATCATGCATTCTTCAAATGACCTAATAAAGACAATTGGCCTTTTCTGTAATCCTTGCCTTGTCGTTGGTTCTGGTTCATTTAGTTTATTTGCTTTCATGTACTTACCCTGAAAGATATCGATGTTGGAAGGCGTCTTGGAAATAGCTCTCTGAGTATTTTCTCCAGAGGAATATTTCCTTATCCCTGACAGCAAGGATTTTATACTCACCTCTTTTCCCCCCACCCCTTTATTTCCAACACACCGACCCCCTCCCCCCTTGTAGCCCTCGCCCTCTCTCCTCCCTTCTATCAGTCCTCTTTTCCACCGTTTAATCAGATGGTGGGTATTACCTCACTCTCTCCTTACCTCCTACGCCAGAGGAGGCACAAGAGAAAAACAAGCAGGGAGTGGGCTCGTAGACAGGGCAGAAGGTGAGGTAAGGTGGGCACAGGGACGTCTAACCTGCTTCATAGCAGGTACATGATAATATTTGCTACTGTTTGCCAGCATGATATGAAAAGAACATCAGCCATATAGTCACAGTATGGACTGACTCAGCGTTCACCCCTATATGTCACTGAATGAATGGAAGAAAACTCTATTGATGTACTTCTGTCAGTGTTTTGGGTAACACTGAACTTTTAGGCTTTATTTAGTATTGCTGAGGAACACATAATAAGCACAATGCATAATTGCAACTCCTCCTGTAGACAACTATATCTGCTACTTATAGAGATGGTGAATGACCATAAATTACAACACAATTCTAATAATCTAAAGATGTTTTAGAAAGGGGCATTTTTTACTACACTGACAATGTCTTTAAATGGAGAAATTTTAAGTTGAGATCCGCACAGGTCATGAGCCGTGTCCTGGAGTTTTTAAATAACTATACCAATTGACTGTATGACTGCTGGTATAAGCAACATCACACTTTATGTGCTGTAAAAGATCATGGAACAATTTGGCAGAATCAACTACTGTATACTATAAATTCCTCATTAAATCAACATAGTTATCATTAAAATCATACATTTCTAGTTTCACCTTTTAGAGCGTGAAATTTTCTGATTTGAAGATTTTTAACTTGAGATTGCAAACTGAATTTATTTAAGTCATTAAGATTCAAAGTAAATGAGATTAGCATGTTATGAGACTCTCCAGAGACCTGTCTTCATAGGCTGGGGAAGCACGAATGCTCGAGACTTGCTGTTTGTCCCTAAATGGGTTAAGTCTGGTTCGTTTCCTTTCATAATAACGAGAACATTATCAATGTCAGCATTAAGTTCAGTCCCCAAACTCTGCAAACTTATCCGTTAAATTCACTGTGACCAGCCGCACGTGTCTTGCTCATTCTTGCTCAAACAGAAACCACAGCTGTTACTCAACTATAAGATCACGTGACTGTTTTAAATTCAAATAGCTTCCGAAATGCTCAGTATCAGTAGAAGTACTCATGCACATGGTACTCTACTTGCAGCAGTTTTCATAGAACAACATCCATCTGGTCTATATCTGACAGTTGCGTAACACCACATCACATCTGGCTCTGTCAGAGCACTCTGTGAGAAGTTGTGTGAGAGCGGACCCTAGCCAACAGTAAACAAACCTGAATAGCAGGACAGTCTATGCCAGGAATCAGTGGGACTCAGACAGGAAGATAAACATTAAGAGAGACATAAAGATGGAGATAAACCCTGCCAACTGAGAGCAAACGGATTCAGGATTTAGAGGGAGGAAGTGTAAGACGGAGTCAGATGAAGCGGAGAGGAAGAAACAAACGCGTGAACTAGCTTTCTTCTGAATTGTAAAGAGGTTTACATCAACGACGGAGGGTTACGAATGCGTTTGTTCCTAAGACAGACACAGAGCAAAGCGAGGTGAAAGCAAGGGTGGAGGGGGTGATAACATGGAAAAAACCTGCCACGCACACAATATGTTTTAAATCCTTCTCCTCCCAATGTTCTTATTCTGTTAGTTTTCATTCGGTCTGCTGCTCATATGTGTTTACCTCTATGATAATTCAGCCCCTCTTATGCAGTCCTGTCCTGTCACTTCCTCAGCCTTTCCACCCCTTGTTATGTAACAACACAGTATCTAATAGGTCTTAAGAAATGTTATGAATGCACCTCAGAGAACTGTAAACTTGTTTTTTAATAACCACTGGGATGTGGCAGAGCCCTAGATAAATGATAAATGAAAATCAGAGGAAAGAGGGAAAACAGGATGGGAGTCACCTCTGCAGGTCTGTGGGTGATAGTCATGACTAACAGAGCGCACCTATACAGTACGTCTGGCTTGATTTGGCGATAGCATCAACTCAGAGTCAGTTGACGATAAGGAGGGGAGGGGGGAATTTACTATATCAGATCCTACTGAGGCCGATCATGTAATAGTGAGAGATGTGACTGTGGAAGAAGCGCAGGATGTTAAGGGAGGAGGAGCAGGAGGAAAGAATGCGCAATTGGCAGGAAAAAAAAAGAGGAATTAATGCAGCTGCAATTAGAAAAAATGATGAGCATGAATTTCATAATGAGGGCAAGACCACAAATGTGTAAACTATACCCATAATGTCTGGAATAACACTTGCTCCAACCTGTTTGGCAGGTTTGTATTTCCCTCAGTGGCTGAGCAGGTGTACCTCAGGCTGCACTGTGGACACAACGTAGAAAAACACTAATCCATCAACAACAACTAAAAACAAGTGCAACAAACCCAGCAAACCCAGATATTTTTCCTGTTCTTTTCCTGGCTTATTTTCTAAATGGTCATTGCTGCGATTTGCTTTTGAATTCTATTTAAGTATCATAGACACATTAAGGAATGAGTGAGTCAGATAGTTGATGAAAACATCATGCAATGCAAGCTCATTCCTTGGCTCCGTCAGTCCGTGGGATGGAAGGGGATCCAGCCAGACTGGATGAAAGACAGACATTACTCAGGCCTGTCCCCCTTCTTTGAGTCTCTGATGGTCGTGCTGTCCTGCGGCTGTGAATTTTGCCATATGAATCTCAACAAAACTTTGTCGAGATTTATGGGTTTTGTACGATAGCGGCATATTGCAAGATGCGCAGATCTTCAGATACTTTTTGGCATTTCTTACAAACACATTACAAAATATAAGAAAACCAGAACAGGATTTTATTTTATTATTTATTTTTGATCCAGAATGCCTAGATAGAGTAGGCACTGTACATGGTCAGCATGGATCATGTACCACTTGCTATATCAGGCCCGATCTCACTTCATAAAAATGTATGTATCATGCTATTGACATAGCATAGTGGCCTCTATATGAAGGGGAGGAAACTCAAAGCACCAGTTAAGAAAAGTAAGACATGAGTGGGTGGAAAACATTAAGGAATAAAAGCCTACTTCAAGCCTAGTCCTCTGTGTTACAGGACGGCACCGTGGTGAGATTCTAAGTTTTCTTGAAGAAAAGATGCACAGGTCGAACCTTTTTTCGACTCTGACATTAAAAGTAACACATTTATTCCCCTTTTATGCAAAGTGTAAGTCTGACGCCAATCTGATGGCTGTAGATTAATTATGAAGCTGCAAATTGCAGCCATTGGGGGACTGTATGAAAGTTACTACGGAGGGGAACGTTACATTTTAAATCAAAACAAACAAACAAAAGTAAATCAGTTGACAAAACGTACACTATCTTGCAATATTTTCTTAAGTCTATATTTCTGGAACTTGCCTGGTTCTGAAATAATAAAAAACCAGAAGTAGTTCAGAGTTGTTCCCAGCCTTTACGCTAAGCTAAACTAACTGCTGCTGCTATAGCTTCATATTCACTTTACCGTCCTGAAACCTCCAACAAGGCAGAAAACGAGTGCATTTCCTAAAATGTTGAATTATTAATTAATAATATGACACTAAATGACATAATTCCTGCTGTTACATGATTGAGTTGGAATATATTTGGATTCAATCCTCTGCCTGGATCAATGTTTAGAAATGGAGTTCAGATCTTAAAACACATCATCCAGAATGGCGTTTGAAGATTTTACTGCACATGCCATTCCAAGAGAAATCCTGCTTTAACACCTCATGCTTGCAAAGATAAAGCCCTAAACTGGTAAGATGACTGATGGTGGGGATAAGATAGACAGCTGGCTGAATGCTTTCAAATAAAACACCTCGCGACAACTTGCTTTCCCTCTATCTTCGATAATCCTGTATCCTACATCTCCCGCTCCTGCAGCCTAACCTGTTATTACTGAGAGATCACATAAGCGCATAATTCCAATTAGGTAACAGTTTGTCTCAATATGTGAGCACAGTATCAGGTTGAGTCTTGCATAATTTTGGGTATAATCATCAGTGGTTTTCTCAAAATTGTTCTGTCTTGAGCTGCAGCCCACGCTGAAAACACACAAATAAACTTTCATGCATTACTACTTGTGTAACTTGGAAATGCTTTTTTTGATCTATAATAATATAATCCTGCACCGACCAGGATTTGGCTTGTGTGTGAGGAAAGAAGAGTTTGCACTTGCCTTTGGTAGGTGAGCTGTAGATCTTCGGTGTGTGAACTATTAGGGTTAATCCACAAGACTTTGGTGTGTACACTACCAGTCAAAAGTTTGGGCACGCTTTCCTATTCCTTTGAATGAGAACGTGTGCCCAAACGTTTGACTGGCAATGCATGTGTGTGTGTGTGTTTATTAGAAAGTAGTTTCACAAGTGTGTGTGCGTGTCTAGATGTTTCAGTTTTCTGTTGCCGCATAGTTCAGTATAAGCTGCTTCTATTTCCCATACAAGCACTGTCCAACTTTTTTTGTTTTTCATTTCATGTGCCGTTTACTTAGGTGCCCACTGCTCTTCTGACGTGCCAACTCTAACAAACTGACCAGCAGGCCATGTGACCATCACCCACCTACCCCTGGCAGCAATCCCTCTTTCTGGCTGTCCAAAACACACACACACACATTTTTTAACATTAATAATCAGATAGCATTTAGGCCCTTCACAAACAGACAACACAAACAAGAGATAACATGCAGCAGCATGTGTATGAGATGTCATGGAGTGCAAATACATGAAAGAACAGTAAGAACAAGCTTTGGCCTGTGTCTGGAAGTGATTGTTAGGCATGACAACAAACACAGTAACCGCAACAATCTGATGATCTATAAATAACAATCAGCTATGCACTGTCTCTCTTTTCTTTATTCTCTTTCTTCACTTTCCTCAGCATCTTGCTGGGATTTCTCTGTCTCTCCTTCCTCTACCCTTCCATTTTCTTAACATTCTGTCACTCTCCATCTCTCCATTTCTCATCCCTACATTTTTTTTTTAAAAACTAAATGTGCCATTCCCCACTTTTGTTCTCAATCTTTTCCTCTTGGCAATGTATTCCTGCTTATTATCCAAAGCCAAAGTCTAAAGCCTTGGGCTCCACATCAGCTCTTTTTGGTATTCTAAACTTAAACTTTACAGCTGGACTCAAGCTGACTGTGGACAACCAGTCAAACTGTAAAATGCATATATAGGTATATATTTGACTTCATATACGGCTGATTTAGTCAGCACTTAAAACAGTGCAATTTAGTGGTGAGATCAATTCATTCAAAAGCAAAAGCTGACCTGAGACGGAGGAGGGGAGCTCTCGTAGCTTATCAGCTTTACCAAAGACCAAGGACTTACCCGCAGATTATGAGACAGGAGTTGATGGCAAAAATAAACTGTGTATTGTTCTGTTAACAGCTGAGCAACACAAACAAGCTAGGGCAAGATCTCCGCTGTCCGTCTGCCATTAGTTTTCATTGAACAAAAGCCAGAATGGCGGAGGAGCAAAACCGTTGGCTGATAGAAAATAGAAAGCATCCTGCAAAATGGCAGATCCAGCTCTGTTAGCAGTAAACACATGCAGCAAACAGTGTATCGTCCCAATGTGAGCTCAGACCAGTCATACATTTTCTCTGCAAGCTGTTTTGTGTTAGTGGCGATGAGTGGTCTGCCCACTGGCAGTGCATCTTCACCGGTGTGGCAATGAAAACGATGAGGCGGCGTGCGCTATGACAACAAGAGAAAGTTAGACAACACATACTAGTACATTTTTCCCCATCAAACTCAGTGGAGGACTTAAGAGAACTGTGGTAGCAGGTTTGGTTGTTCTTTACGATGAGTTTAGATTAATGAGCTGGAAAAAAAACACAACGCATGGACCAAAGCGGCTGACATTGTCGGAATTCAAGGAGAGTTGGTGGAGGATGATCTATAGTATATTTTACTATATATATATATATATATATATAGTAAAATATACTATATATATATATATATATATATAGTATATTTTAGAGGGAGTTATACACTAACTAGAGCTGTAGCATGAACTTCAACAGTGTCCTTTACCAGGCAGTGATTTTATTCACTCTGAGCTCTGTCAGGACAGGACAGGAGGCGAGTTAGTGAGTTAGCATTACTGTAGTTAAAGCGGCTCAATGTCCGCAACAGTTTAGACATATTTCTTTTCTGATACATCATCTCCGTATCTGGTACTTGATCTGTTTCTTCTTTGCTTCTGAAATTTCTGTTTGTCATCCAAATCTAGTGGCCCGTCCTGTTTTAGATCCTTTACCTTCATTATTACTCACTGCCTCCTTATACAACAACTTCCCCCTGGGTTCGTCTTTGTTACCTTCTCTTTGTTTGTCTCTTTTTCTGTCAGCCCACTGCACTATCCTTCCTCGCCCCCTTTGTGGCTGTCAACAGCAGTCAGCATAATCACATATATGCAGCCACCAACACAGCAGGCCAAGCAGTGAACCAACACATCCTCCGTAGCAGACGGGTGACACGCAGGCAGACTGGTGGCTGAGAGTGACAGGGAGCCATGAGGCCTGACGGCTGCACCCAACAACCCCTTCAGCCTCATTCAGACTCACACAGTCTCAACTGTCATTTTATTTTCGGTTAGGAAACCCTCTGAAAAAAGAGGCAGAACCTCTTCAGAAGATTTGTATATATATATATATATCTCACACACTGATTTTATGAGACCAAAAGCATTTAGATGTGAAATGCTAAATATGAACTGCTGACAGTCAAGTAGATCAGTCCTGCAGTCACCAATGAGATGCCCATGTTGCTATCTGCCCCCTTGTGTTCAAAAATCATTCAGATTTTACTGCAGATGAAAAGCAAAATAATAAAAAAACAAACAAACATTCAATAGAGGTTTGAGTGGCTGTTTTAACACCTCATAATCTCTATTAATATCTTATGTGTAATGCATTAGCTCAGCATCTGGAGGGCAGATAGCAGTGTGCACACTGAGAGGACTATCCAAAGATGTGACTGCTTCTTCTTCTGCTGAGCTGTGAAGCCATGGGGCTCAGTCCTCTCCCACCCCGTTTGTCTGCCCTCCTCTGCCCTCTGCAGGTGGAAAACAGGGATTACTTCATCATGGAATATGAACACGAACACACCTAATGCTGTTGTCTGCTCTAGAAGCACATTACAAACTGTGGTGTATTTAAAAGAAAGCCAATAAATGTGTTGATGATACGTTTGAAAGTGGCTTCCAGGATAAATCCATGCGGTACAATATGGGCACTGTCCTGTCTGAAGTCTGGGATGTTTTGCTGACGTTGTAATTGCTCACTTAAAGCATCATTTCCTGTATATTTACCCCCCCAACCTCACCTCCTCTCCTCCCCTCTACCCTCCTCTCCTGCCAAAGCAAATAAAATACCACACATTTTCTGCTCACAACATCGTGAATAGGTATATTGATGCAAATCCTGTGAGTACTTTAGTTCCTACAATCAGAACTATGAAAACATCTCTTGAAACCTTTTCCAGGACCGTTCCACTGAGCCTTTGGACTTTAATGCTATTTAGTTCAATGAGAGCCTGGCTGGGAGTTTGTGTCTCAGGAGCTTTCCTGACCTCTCCCTGACTGCCTGAGAGCAGCCAGCTAAGACTAGTAATGAGATATTAGCCCTGACAGTGGTAACTGGGGAGGGGTGGAAAGTGCAATTCCCACCCTGCTTTTCCTCTTTTCTCACTTCTCTCCGAGCGCCTCGCTCCAATCAAGGGCCTGTAGCGCCTCTTCTTCACTTCCCTTTCTTTGCTCCTCTGTCTTTTCCTCCCTCTTTTCCTTCCATCCTGATTCTCCTTCCTCTCCTGGTTTTCTGTGGAGCACACTGCCGTCCTTTGCTATTGGGTGTCTGAACATTGTGCAGCAGTGTGTGTGGGTGAACCACTAAAGCGAAACTTCCACCTTGGCTCTTCATGCCTTCTGCTGGGATTTAGGTGCAGAGGAGGCTGTCGGAGATCACTGTGGTGCATGGGAGCCACAACAAACTGTAGCAGAGCCGAATCTGAGCTATTTAAAAGTCTGCATGAATATAGAACTCAGTGTTTATACACTTATACACTTAAATTTGAGATGCTGTAAAGTAAATCACAGTGCGGGATTAGTTGGTGTAAAAATATACACAATTTTTCATTATCAGCTTTTTAGGCAGATGATGATTCCACAAAATATTGGCCTCACATGTATTTGTTGTCTGTCTGTGCCTCTTGCTAGTTGTTTTGTGCTTGCTTTCAGTCCAACATTGAAAATTTGCAGCTGAACTTCAGTGTTTAGTTCAAAACTGGAGATAAAAAGCAGCCTCTCACTAAAACGCTGGATTTGATTCACAAATACTCAGAATGAACGTCAAAGCAGGTCTGCACAGTTTGCAAAAAGTGATAATGTTGGCACAGGTTGTGATTTAATTTTGGTTGATGGTTTTTACTTTTAATTTTCACAGAGAAATATAAATATGATGATGTGATCTTTGTAAATCCTCGTATCTGGAGAATATGGTAACAGGCTGGGGTGCCTCTGTAGCAGCACAACACTGTTTTTACCTCTACCCCCCTGCAGGTGCTGCGGTTCTGATATTGCACTTGACCATATTGCGATTCTGGTATTTGATTTGATTGATATTATGATTCATTGTACACATATCTAACAAGAAATGTTAATAGTCATCTTAAACAGAAATCCTGTACAAGACGTCCCTCTGGTCCTTTGGACTCCTGGGCACGCTCAGTGATCATATCCACCATCCAGGCTGCGTTACAAGCCTGAAGCTACCTGCCTGTTTTAAAATGTTCAGCATGCCGTTGTTTTATCATCCCACAGCTGCTCATCACGTTTAGGCTCTATAATGTGCATTTCTCCGCTTCCTGGGTTTTAATGACTAAAAGCTGCAATCAGAGCCATCACATTGTTAATAATGACTACATTACTACATTGTGGGATTGAAATGGGACATTAAACTAGCTAAGGGCAAAACCTGCCTTGTATGCACACAGGATGAATAATAAAGCTGAACAGATTGTGAATTTAGGAGCCACGTTTGAAGATGTGCACATATGAATATACATTAAATTGAGCGATTGAATATGTGTTGTTCTTTAGGTGTTCCTGTGTGTGTGAGGGGGAAAAAAGAGGACACATGTCAGCACTTAATGCGGTTGTTTATCAAAAAATACACATGTTCTGGTTTAAAGCTCCCAGTATGGGCGGAGCAGAAAAATAAGTAATTATGCTAAACATACACTGCAGTGTCAGTCAAGTAATGAAACAGACCCAGAGTATCAGCTCACTCATTAATTTGTCCCCAGCTTATTTTTTTATCCAGTAAATATACGGCTGCTGGAAATTAAAAAGGCTCTCATAAATAACCTTCTCCATTTTTTATAGCTCATTCCCTTTCATTCCAATCGGGTAATGAATGCAGTGTTTATCAGGTCTGCAGGCAGAGAGAAAACACAGGAAACATGTGTACGAGGTAAAATTAGAGAGGCAGAGGAGAGCTGTGGCATCGTTGTACGAGATAAAACTGACACGTGACTGTGTGCCACTGCAGAATGTAAAATCACATCCCCTCAACTCAAAAGACTAATTTCCCCTCAGTGGGGCTGTGTTTTATTGCACCACCAAGGGATGCCTCTGAGCACTTGCTGCACCAAATAACCTTTCACTTCTTTATTTCTCTGCTATTCATCTCTGTTTCTTTCATCTTTTTTATCACACTTTCCTGCGTTCAGATGTGCAAAATCCATTCCTATCTGTTTAACCTCTTTGCACCCTCCTCTTTTCTTCCTCTTGGCTGCCTCTCTGTTATTCAGAGCAGTATAGTGGACTGATTTGCAGGCACCGCTGCTCTTCTGCTTGAGATTTGTATGATAGGCAGGCAGTGAGGAATCTAATTACAGAAAAGCATTCATACTCCCAATGTGTCAGGCATGCCAACAGACAGCAGACACACATATTAATCTCTGAACATGTTGCCCCTGTTTCATGTTCAGGACGATGAGCGTGTGCTGTCTGTGCATGTGTTTGCTTGTGTACATGCGTGCTTCAAAAGACAATGCATTTATTTTACGGTGGTATACGTGTGTGTGTTTGTGTGTGACATGTGCATATGCATTTAGCATTTCTTTCTAGATTGTGCTAATGTCCTCAGCCGCTCTCCGTTGCTATTCGTGGTTTTTCCAGCAGTTTCAAGCCAGTGCAGGCGTCATCCACCTCCACTATCCTGCCCTGTGTCATGAAAACGTCATGGGCTCTCTGATTTGGTGATATCCAATTAGTCTCTCCCTCTGAGGAGAGCTCTCTCAATTCTCTCAAGTCCCTTAATACCAGGAAGATTTAAAGCCTAGATTACAGCTCCAGCAGCTCTTGCTTTCAGGCTCTCCCAATCTACCTGCCCAACCCCTCTCAAAACTGCTGTACCTCACTTACACTGTTGTGGCTGCTCTGTCTTTCTGGACATTTCTCTACACCCACTCTGAGCTGTTGGCTCCACTACTATCACTACGTGGGCATCCCAGGGTGTGAAGGGAGAGTTTATGCTTTTCAGGAGGAAGAAAAACCAAATGCTTCCCCAGCCAGGTCAAGTTTATTTTCGATCCATGTGATTCTTTTCTCTCGCTGCAGGATTTAGAGCCTGATCCTCCTCATTAGTGCAGTGCACACGTACCCCAGTATTATGTGATACTGTTTGTGTATTTCTTGCGGTGACTGAGCTCGTCTGTTGAGTCCTCGGGGAGTAATTCGTTAAAATATAAACAACGAACAAAGCAGATATCAGACAAATATCAGGCACCAGCTATGGAGGTAAAGCCATAAACCTATGGGAGGCTTCAAAGATAAGTAATTGAAGAACTCGTGAGAATGAGAGATAATGGCTTTGAGATTTGTTCTCTCATGAAGCTCTTACAGTGTATGAAATCTACCCACTGCTTCTGAAAATGATTTCAGATTAATCTATAAAAGGGCAGATTAAGCCTCTTCCTGTCTTGTACCCTGTTAGTTTGTCATCCTGGGGCCAGTGTGATTTAACTCCTATGCGCAGAGCCCCATCTCTCATCTTCAAGTATTTGCAGTTAGACTCAGACTTGGCTACCAGAGCTGTGGCATAGTCCGTCTCTCTGACTCTTGTGGACCAGCACTCTTATATATTATTTGTCTCTCAGTTTTCACTTGAATGAGCAGCGTTGTGTGTTCAGCTGAAGGGAGACAGCCTCTTTACTGGGCTAATTTGAACTTGTTTTGTTTCTGCCTTTAATTTTGGTTTTTCATTTGTTTCTTTTCCACAAATCAAACGCAAAACAAAATCACAACCATGATTTTAAATTACAAGGTGGACATTAAATGACTGGAGGACACAGACGGGTAACTATGGGAGACTCAGCCTTTATGCCATGTTGCCAAAAACACACATCTGAGACAAAATACTGAGAAATCTGAGATGTCATTTGCTGAATTTATGAGCTGTTTAAAACAATGTTTCTATTTTATACTACACATTGTCCAATAAACTTCAGTAGGTGGTTTATAAACGGAATATATGTTGTAGTCTTGGATCCTAGCTTTCTATCTGACGGTATGAAAAAACTTATTCTAAAGGTTTGGTTGTACTCACATAAAAATACAAACATGATCAGTATTTTTATTTACAGACTGTGGAAAGCCCACTAAATAATTACTCTCATTTGCAAACTGTAATCCAAAGCTTTATCGTGATAATCACACTTCCAAAGAAAGAATTTGCAGTTGCGCTGCTGTCACACAGTGAAATTTCTTGTGCTTACTGTTCCCCGGATAAAATCCAACCATGCTTGCAGCTGTGACACATACAGGTACTGAATGCAAGATTGTACCTCTGTCAAAAAAAAGCAAAGCGACCCGTATCACTGCTTGGTCTCTCCTTTGTCTGTGATGATAGTTCTCATTGACATCCTTATCACTGTTGTGCCTCATACCATTCTATATTTTCTTCAGGTTTCTCCATTACTTTCACTTTCAGCCACTTCTTCCCTCCACAGCCATCCCGTGTGTCAGACTGCTCATCTGGCCTACACATAAGAATTATCTTCAGTGTTTGTAAACAGGAATTGTGTGGACACATTTGGATATGTTGATATAACAGTGATGTTTCTCCATTCAGAAAAAATAACTAAATAAAAATAACAATTTCTCATTTTGCCCTTGCCTTCATATCTGATACAACAAGGTCAAGCTTCAGCAAATACTTTTCAGCATGTTCTGTGCAACATGAATCTCAATGTTTATTCCCTGTTTTATATTCAAACTTTCTAACTTATAATCCATTCCCTCCTTTCTTTCCTTTAAACAATGTTTTCATTCCTGCCTCTGATGAGATATGGCATATCAATAATTACATACTTGCTGCCACGCATGTAGCACACAGCTCTCCTCATGATGTCAGATGAAAGCCAGCAGACCTTGCAGTAATGTTTGTGTCTATGCACTGTAGTCCTGATTTTTCAGACTCAGACTCACTGAAGACTTTTAGAGGACGGGGTGAAGGGGTGAGGGGGGGGGGGGGGGGGGGGGGGGGGGGGTTGTACCAAAGTACCAGCCAAGTAATAATACTGTCATTGTAATACATGGTTGCACAGTGACAATCAAAAGGAGTGATATGTTTCCCTTCAGGTGTAAAAGAGCCAGCAGCAAATTTTAAAACAAGTTTCAGTATAGTGATATATGATATATTTGTGCCTTGAAATTACAGAGAAGAAATCATACTGAAAACCTTTGCTGAGGACAAGGCTTGGTAGAGACTTCTCTATAACCAGTGTCATTCCCACATGAACAAATGATTTCATGGATTTATAGATAATATTAGATTTATTTGGGTAATCAAAAAGGTGACACATTTTCAATGGACAAGTTCTATGCTGAGAAATAAACTTGAATAACTGATGTAGAAGGAATAAAAATACCACCCTGGTTGAGCGTTAGCAAAGACGGGGAAAAAGACTTTTTCCTGAAAATGCTTTGAGGGATGCTCATGATGACAAATGACGTAAGCCAATAAAATGAGATTCAGGTCAATCTGCCCTTTAGAGAATTACACCCAGTGTCCAATTAGTTGAGCACGCTGGCTCCTTAAAGTCTTACATAACACTGACACACCCAGGAAAATTCCCTGCATCCCTTGATGGAAACCAAAATAGAAGCAAATTTGAGTTTTGAAATTGACAACAGAAAGGACAAACCCTTCATGTAATAGTGTAAAATTACAAAAGGTGCTGCAAAAAGTAATGTCTTTACAGATTCTGCTAAAACTACGGCAGAAGTTACTGAAAACAAAGTACTGCCGCCCCAGTCTTTGTTTTAATAATGCAATGACTCGACACAAAATATTCCACACAAGCTGTTTCAATGGCACAGAAATGCTCAGGAATTGGACTGCTTTTAAATGGAAATATGCAGCACAGGAAGAATAATCCCACTAATCAAAAGAATATATTTACTACAGGCAAACCTATATATGAAAGAATTTGCAAGTAAAAAAAAGTAAAAGCTTTGGACTAAAACTGAAGGGATTTCACGCCTCAAAACTTAAGGAAGCGTGACAGATAAGAAATGGAAATGTGTAATGTGTTTGCATGAATGAGAAAAATTATTAGTTAGCTTTGAAGTGAATTTAGGAAGTCATCACGTAGAATTTCAATCAAAAGTGAGAACAGACTGAACTGGAATTAAAGCAATTTATGTAAAATATGAAGCAGGGATGTTTTTAAGAACTTGATATCTCAGCTAATTTTTCTGCAAACATAAAAAACAAGTTATGTCTTTAAGAAGGATATATTTACACGTGTCCTGAAATCAGTCACTAATTACATCTTAATCAAGCAATAGAAAAGAAGTGGCAGATTAGAGAGAGCAAAATGCACAATAGAAATTATAAAATAGAATAAACAATGTACCAACATCAAGACCAAAACAAAAGAAAAAAAAAAAACCCATTAGAGAGCTATTGGAAAGACAGACATGGCAGCACAATCTTATATAGAAACAGAAATAATTGAAAAACTCAAGGCGTAAATCTTAAGATTATAATTCTTTGTTTCAAGGTTGCTGTGCCTCTCCAAAAAAAAAAAAAAAGCTTAATTAGTTACACGTATGAGTCAGAACATCCTAGATAAAACAGTCACAAAGATAACTTGAGCCAAGATGATCAGTCTGCCTTACCCAATTACAAATTAGCTTGAATTTTTATCAAAAGGAAAAGGAAAACTGCGTGCAACATCACTTAAAAACACAAAGGCAACGACAATGAAACTGTGTATAGGACGTGCAACTCTTCAGGTAAGATGCACAGGCTGATTTGCTTGTGTCAACCTTTACCACACAGGAGTGTTTCTCAGCTCTGTGATAAAAGAGATCAGCAGCTGTGAGTGGAACAATTGTAAAGCAGTTTGACTATTTAAAAGTATATGGAATTATTTATATCAATGTTATGTCTGAAATAAGTGACATCCACAGATGGAGCCACTGCGGTGCTGGAAAAACAGATGCCACTATTTAGAAAGAAGGAAAACCAATAACTTTACTAAGATGAGGCTCAGGCAGGAAGCCAAAAGTCAGTGAAAATGAATGAAATAGTAAAACTAGAACTCATGGTATTACAAAAACAAATGAAAAACTAAAAGTAAATTATCTTAGATGAAGTGAAGTGATGCATTGATTAAATAGCTAAAAGTAATGAATGAACAGATGAAACGGTTCACAAAAGCAGACAGTTTTAATAACTTAGTGGATAAAAAGCAAACGAAAGTGAATAATAAAGGGAATGAAATGGTCTTAAGCTTCTGCCACTAGTTGCTATAATATAAACACGACAAGCACATCCAAACAGTTCAGCTGTACGACTAAAACATGTTAACATCATCCACCTTAATATGGCTGGCCTTGTTATTCAAACATTTGGACCTCGACACATGAATCTGTCAGTTTAGGACAACACTTACAAACCATTGAATTAAACATATGAGCGTGCAGCTGAGGCCAGAGGTCAATACTGCCGTCGATGATCAGAACTCAGATGGGATTAGGATATGTGGCCGGTGTAAAGTAGGCCGCATGTGATCTGCCATGTCTTTCTCTGAACTGTCAACACCAGTACTGCCCCGCTGTCGTCTGACCTCATGTTCACCGGCAGGCCAGACAGTCTGAGCTCTTTGCCCCTACTCATACAGGCAGACATCTTATGATATGGCGTTAGGTTCATGCTGAAGCCTACGATGAGCCTAGCTGTTGCCTTTTTACACATAACCCCTGAAAACTGTTAAAGGTGGCTGATCACATTTTGCAGTTCCTGTTTTATGAAAGGGTTTTATTTTGACAGGATTTCTTAATAGAAATAATTTCCTGGACTGCTCCTCCGATATAATCCAGTTCTCTACTGTACCATCCAACGTACTACCTGGTCGTGCTGACTATCTCATTTCCTTTAATGCACTTCATGCTCCTTGTTAAACCCCTGATAGATGTCTTTAGTCATAGTTTTTCCGTTTGAATGTCTCTTCACCTACAATTAAGTTGGTTTATCTTGATCAAGACTGTTTCAGTGGCTTTCATCACAGCGAGCAGACCAAACTGTGAATGGGAGTGTTTATTTTGCCATCTAAGGCGGTTGGGAATGCATCTTAAATCAAAGCCTTGAAAGGTACAGCCTTGTAAAAGGTTTACTAAAAGCAATGTGAATATTAATGCATTTGGGGCTTCTTCCCTAATTCTATCCGTTGGGGAAAAAGCTTGTTACAGCCACATTTCTCTGACTCTTTTTTTTTTTTTTCTTAAAAATAAAGTTTGAAATATAAGAATGTATATCTGGCTTGGGCTTAAAGGGTGTGTTCAGTGTGTGAGTCCAGCGTGACTCTTGAGACTGTGGTTTCCTGAGTCTCGTCTAGACTCACAAAAAGGTTTGTTCGTTGCCCAGAATACTCACTCCTGGCTTCTTTGAGCGAGGCATGATCTACACCTCTGTACATATCCATAGATCATATGTACTATATCCCAGCACTGTATGAGGGGCCTCCCAAGGCAGAAGGCTTGGACGTAAAAAGAGTGTGGTTGAGCCAGAATTCATAAGGTTCATGATAGAACAGGGTTGTCTGCTGAGCTCATACTGGATTTAGAAGATGTTTATACAAATGTGAAGCTAAAAAACACTGCCGGTGAAGTTGAACAGCTCAGTGCTCCTTGAACATAAAATGTTGCGTCATCTCGCTGTCCCAGTGCTATTTTTTTAATGCTGTGTCCATTTGTTAATCTAATTAGTACCCTTAGCATTAGTGAGTTGCACGCAGACAGAAGAGGGATGGGCTCCGAGATTGACATAATGACCTACAATTCAGAGATGTCAACACTGAGCTCTTCAGTTTAGAGCGGTTTGTTGATTACTCGCTGGAATAGTTTAAAGAGGCCACTGAAAAATCAGCTTAGGTGTAATTACAGGAGCATTGCTGGGAGGTTTGTTCCCATTGCAGACTAATGACATCGCTTGTTGTGCGTAAAAAAGACAACAAAAAGACGGCTGACTGCGTTCATTGATCGTCAGAAAGCTGCATTATGTTGAACTGTTTTACGGATTTTACTGGTGAACTTGAAATGCGCATATCAGACTTTCAGCAGCCGGCCCGCCACTGTCAGAGACACGGTTGTTAGTCACTTTGGTGCCCAAAACATAGACGGTGAATCCAGCGTTTCCATGACAGTGGGCAGAACTGCCGGCTGTGTGGCTAAAGAGGCCAAGCAGCATCTTCCTACCTATAGCCTACATACAGTTAAAGAAGCTTAGCCACTGCCCTCATTTGAGGCCAAGTATCCATGTGGCCCTGCTCTCAAAACCTCATCAGTGTACAGGATGTGACTGAACTCTATTCCAAACACGTATAAAGTATAGTATATCACTTTGTGCATTAAAAAAAGGAGATATAATCAACCTTTATTTCTAACTGTTCCGTTAATCTAAAAAGCACCGACAACACTTATCCTGCTTCCGTTTTCAGTTGATTAAATCTGTTTAAGGAATATTTGACCATAATAGCCACAAAATTGAACACCTGTGACAACCGAACAGTCATCTAGGTTGATGTGAAGTCACCATGACCTGCTGGATAGTACACGGTGATAATTTGATCACTTTGAAAAATTCAATTTAACAGATGTCTTAGCCCTGAACTGGATTAGTCACTCACTGAAATAAACTGAATGGGTCACTGAAACATGGTCTGGTCATGCCCCCCTCCACCTTCAGTCTTCGTCACCATGGATAGGTCAAATACAGCACATTTTGATAAATATTATATTACTATTTTACACAACTTAGCATTAAAATAGATTCACAGCCAGTGGCATAACTGCAGGCCCTTTAAATCATAAAAACACAAAGATATTAGCTAAGAATTTAAGGGAGAAAGCGAGAAAAACCAAAAATAAGAATAGAATTTTAAAAAAGGAATAATAACTCCATCTGTGAAATAATAAAAACATAACTACTCAGACAGAAGCGTTTTCCTTTGGTTTGTGTTTGTTGGTATTAAACTAGACTAAGTATCTGCTAACACAGTTTGCACTTGAGAGTAGATGTGTGCGCAGCCTCAAATGCATCTTGAATAATGCATGAACGGACAAGATGACCAGCTTTCCAAAAAATGATGGCTCTGTGTGTGTGCCGTGGCTTTTTCACAGTTCCAGGGAGGCTGATCTGGGATCCTCTCTTTCAGTTCCACCTTTTCCACGTCAGATGCCAGATGATTTACTCCAATATAAAAAATTGGGTGTTTTTTTTTTTTTCTATTGTAAGAAGTCATCTCGATAATGAAGTACACATCATGAGGAGGCACATTTTTAAGATTGCCCTAAATACTACATTCCTTCCTTGAAGTCAAAGTCAAGTCAAAGGACACTGGACCTTCTGGTTGTTTAGTTTGAAATCTTCTCCACAAACTCCGGGGCTCCCACCTTCTGGTGATGTCACTGGTGTTCATCAGTGTAAGTACTATTCCACTGCCTTCGCAGTGCGCACACACTGGGTGCCAAACCCAGGTTGTGAAGTTCAGACTAAAAGGAAATGTAACTTACTCTAATTTTGCAGAAATAGCCCAACGCTTCTAACTGTGGAGAGGACAGAGAGAAGTGATGTTTGAAATGGTGTCACTTTAATTTGATTCCCATCATAAAACCTAATGCAGCTTGATTCCTCATCATTTATACCATTTGAAATTTAACGTGCAGTTAATGGTGGAGGAGGATGTTTGTGTATCATCACATTTAGCCACATCTGACCAGCTCCGCCTTTTAGGTCCACAGCCAGATCCTGATGTAAACAGGGTTTCTTAAATGACTTTCTTCATTTAAAGGGCTACAGTAGTGCAGTTTTCTCTGCTTGTCTCATAATATAATCATGTAACTTCGATCACAGAAATAAGAAGCTATCTGTCTAAATTAAATTCACATGAATTATAACTTATATGTTTTGTTATTCTGGGTACAGTTTTGTTTCTTAATGGACGTTTGGCATGCTATTGAAGAAAAACACACTTTTCTGTAAGGTCAGCTTGACCATTGTTTACCTGAGAACATACAGAACCAACAGTCAACAGGCTGCTGCATGTGAGAGCAACAACTCACATGGACCTGAAACGCGATCGTTGGGTCGTCTCCTCACAGCTCAGCTGTAGATGCAAAAGCACTGAGGTTTAGGGGGATAAGCCCTATGAAAGCCTTCTAGATTGATCTTTGACACCGTCTATGCTGCCTCCTTGCCATGACGGGTACGGAAAACAGTGATGGGAGGGGTGATGGGAACAAGGACACTGAGAGTCAGGGCGGGGGGGGTGGTGGAAAAAGTTTGGCTGACCTGTGGTCATGTGACTGGAAAAGGAGGTAGAGGGGATTAAAGATGAAGGTATAAAAGCACAGCACAGATGGTACATCTTCACAAACCCAAGAAGAAGAAGCAGGAGCTCTAAGAAGAGACCGGCAGTGGCCTCTTGGAACATCTGTGACGACAGGTAAGAACAACCTACTGCTGCTACAGCTCACTGACGAAAGCAACTGCCACTACTCACTTTTTAACAACACCACTGGATTTGAAATAGAAGCAACTTGTTTATAGTTGCAATGAGTCACGTCAGCCCTGATCTAGTGGATGACTAACAGGACAATGTGGATTAACTGAATTCCAGCGTTTGCTTTAAAGGAGCAGGATGCTTATATGCAGCCTTGACTTCTTTGATGTTACAATTTCTTGTTTCTAAAAAAAAAAAAAAAAAGGGTTAGGGTTAGGGTTAGGGTTAGAACAGGCCAGTCTAATATTTAAAATACACCATCAAACAAAACCACAGTCTTACAAAATGGCGTGAAAAAGGAACTTGGCTTAAGACGGGAGCAGGTGTGTGTATTTTCTAATGCCCACTCCAAAGAGGATTGACTTTGGGGGCAACAATCACAGCAACAGATGGCTAATAACACATGGGGCGGATTCTCCACAGCACAGCGCTGGCACAGTTTCACGGCTCTCCAAGCATGAGAGCAGAAAGGTAGTCAGCTCAGGAGATTCTTTGTAAACTCCATCCACAGCCAGAAGAGGTCTGCTGCTGCTGATGCAGGTGGTGCATAGCTTTGGGTTACATAACATGTTCAACCGGGGCGTTTTCCACCTCCGTTAAACCACCTTAACAGGATTAGACTACGGGTGTCAGCAGTCACCGAAGTGGAGCTCAGACAGGATACTCTCTAAGATCAGGTTAGAGATGAAGACGGGACAGACAGAGCACTGATGCAGCCTATGGCAGGCAGAGAGAGCATTGAGTTTAAATGCCACAAACAGAAGCAAATCCAGTCAAATGAAAGCATAATAGAGGATTTCTCAGATGATGTCATTGCAGTAATAATCAGTGTCCTAAATTTTTGGCACCAGATCTGAAGAGTTCACATTAAAAGTAGAAGTGGTTTCCTCATCACATGTCACATGTTGTATCCCTTGTTGTTTAAAAGTGGAATTAGTCTGCTGGTGATCAGAGAGGGATTAGAGCTAATCTTTCTGTTTAACCTAATCTGCATAATCCCCACTGGACACTGAAATCTGGAAGGAAACAGGATTAACAGAGGGCAGCAGAAAGAGGGGCAGAGGACAAAAGAGCATCTCTGAGGAGACACTCGTGTGATCGCATGCTGTTCTGTGTTTTAGAGACCCTCATCAGAAATGAACGCCAGCCCCCCTGCAGGAAGCGCCCTGGCCCCTGGTGGAGCCACTGGCCCCACCACACCCAAGAGGGGACCACCCAAGTTCAAGCAGAGGCAGACTCGCACATTTAAGAGCAAAGCCCCCAAACCCGGCCAGAAGGGGTAAAAAGCCTTTTCCTATTACTTACACAGACCTAAAGTCGTCGATGTTTGGCTGTTTATGCACTTGGATGTTGGCCACTTACGTCTCGGTTTTCTCTCCTCCAGCTTTGGAGACGATATCCCCGGCATGGAGGGTCTTGGCACTGACATTACAGTAGTGTGCCCATGGGAAGCCTTCGGCGACATGGAGCTCAGCGACTTGGCCAAATACGGAATCATTTAAACGTGCTGCCTCCTGCCTTCCTCACCTGTCTCTTCCTCTCCTCTGTCTAATCCCCCTTCGCCTGCCTGCCTTCTCCCCTGTCTCAGCTTGGCGCGTCATTATGGGGCTGCCGGCAAACCCCCTAATGTCCTCTCGTCTGTCTACCTCGTGTTTTCCTCCACTGAGTGGATGAGAGCATAAAACTGCTATTTTTATATTAACATTATTATTATTATTATATGATACTGTTTACAGTATATATACTTGAAATGAAAAGACGAGAAAAACCTTCTTCCCTTCCTCTTCCTCTCTTCCACTCCGGACTTCTCCTCCCTTCTCATCCCCATCTACCCTCTTCCTACCAGAAACCACGGCTATGGACGCAAGCAAAACACTAGTTAATTCTAGCTTGTATTTGCTTCTAGCTGTCTATATAATTGTAAATATTTTGTTGTCAGCATTGTACCTTTTTACCTTTTTATCTTACCTTTTATACTTCCTTCCTCTTACGTTGTATTTTGTACTCCATGTGCACAAGGTTACTGTGAACATCAAGGGATGTAAAGAGATCGTGCAAAATGCCGTAACGCTGAAAACTACAATGCGCTTTCACGTGATTATGAAGGAAGAACTCCCTTTTATCCCACTCTCCATCTCTTTCCTTGCTGCTATCTGATACCACGTCCCTCTTTAGAGAAAATAAAGACGTATGCTGTATGTTTTGTGTTGCGAGCACAACGAGAGAAAATGTACTGTGAACTGGTAAGCCCTGATTATTCTAGTAAACGTGTATATTTTCAGTAATCTTGTCCTTCTTTTTTTCATCAAACACCAACTACAAATAATATCACTAATAAAGACCTTGAGTGACAAACATTATTTCCCAGTTGTCTTGCAAACTGAACACATTGACTTCAATGAGTTAACTACAGTACTGTCTGAGTACATCTAATAATAAGTGAGCTTATTTTAAGGCACCCTGAAATCATCCCACTCCCACAGTCTCTTTGTTGCAAACAAGAAACAAACCAAGGTGTTTGCCTTTTCGGATGTCATGCAACAACAAACTGTGTTTTCTTCTCATTTGACAAGAAGAACAGCTGGTCTGCTCACGAGCTGGTAAAGTGAACAAGTCCTACTGCAGCTCACACACCAAACTGTAGCAACATTAAAGTGAATAATGAAAGCTGAAGCTCTACGTCATGTTCAGGGTGTCAGATTGGCTGGAGACAGTTTTTATGGATATAGTACATACCTTATGTGAATTCAGTTAGTCTAAAGACACCCAATAATGCGATCATATGACCTCAGTCTGCTGGCATGGAGCTGCAGTGGCTGTCTCACTGTAGACAGGTGCCTGGCCGAGCTTTGGAAGCGATTACAAGAACCTTTGATTGAACTGTGGGTGCGATGGAGAGCTGGTGGAGACCAGTCCGAATCAGTCTTGCAAGTGAAAAGCTTGGCGGCAGCATTTCGTGGACATGTTTTGGGAGGGCGGGTGAAGAAAGACGCTGAAGTAGCCAAGCTGTGCCCTGCATTGAAAACCAGGAAGGACTAAAACACAGCGACCAAGAAAGTCAGACAGAACAATACTGACATCCATCTGAAGAATATTAAATTAGAAAATTCTGACTTTACTCTTAAACAGTTACCCAAACAACCATTTGGCCAGTGTTGACACAGTGGGATGTCTCTTCAGCCGAGTGAGCAGCACCAAGTGGCTGACACGCTGAACGTGAATTCTTCCTGCCAACCTTGACTTCCTCTGGTGTTAACACAACAGGGAGACTTCAGATTTCAGACCGGTTGGAATGTAAAGTGGATGAGAGATTATGGTTTAATAAACAATTCACGGTGCAAACACACAAGCTCTTCGACTGAAAAGATAAAACTCTGTTCCTCTTTGTTTTGCACCGCCTCAGTGAATTGAGAGTTGAAGAGAAACTTCAGATTCAACTGAACACACCTTATACACTCTCTACTTGTTCAGGCATGACCTGAAGTGTTACGTATGGGCTTGTAAAAGACAACAGTTAGAAATCACTGACTATTCTCCCCGGGGCTGACTCCGTGATTTCAATTTGTTGTTGCTGTGATTTGCCAGTAACTAAGGTGACAGGCCGGTCCTGTTCTCTATGCTGGTGAGGCTGAGATGAGTCAGTTGGACTCAGATTCACGCCCTCCCTGCTTCTCACCCTTTCTCAGGATTTATTTTAAATGACAGACCTCAAAAGTGCCAAGGACACTGGTTACTTCACTTAAAGAGTCTGTGAGCCACACAAATGGGATGCAAATTCTTTCAGGAAAAGGGATTTGTGAACAGGGAGGAGACAACTATCCCTCCCAGTGTGTGCTTATGTGGATGAACACCTCCAGGTGTGTGAGCCCCACCTATTCAGGGAGGGACACGGACAGGAAGAGAAACAGGAGGGGTCTAAAAGGAAAGTATGAGTTTGTTCAAGGTGCAGGTTCCTCTGCTCTTACCCAACCTGTTGTTGTAAGGTGCAAACAGTCCTTTCTCCGCCTTGGCTCCAGACCTCAGAGGCTCCATTACTCCCTCTCCTTTTCATCGTGTGCTCGACCTGTGTCCTTGTGGTGGGGAGAGAAATGGGCTCATCATCAAGGTAGAAGGCCCACAACTACACCTCAGCAGCCAGTGCTGCACAGACAGACATTACTGAACTCTTCAAATCCAGACTTTAGGTGTGTGGTTACAAAGAGAAATCGGGCCGACTCCCTTCTCAAAGGATTGAAGGTAAGTGTCTTGTTATATTATAGAGATTGCTAAGAATGGGCCTCTTATTATAAAATTTAATTTGGCAAATTTGAAAGTTATAAAACATTTAACTAATAATGCCCTTTATCTTATCAGTAAGTATTATATCAGCTGTTGCAGTTATCCAACAATCATTGCTTGGCGCCTCATATTCAAATCATCTGAAAAGTGAAGGGGACACATAGAAACAATCTCCTAAAACTGGGTGTGGCCATTGCATCACAAATCTCCCTCTAACCCCTGTGATTTCCTGGCTGGTGACACAAATGGTCAATGTTGAGGCAAAGTTTCAAATTTCATGTGTGATAAATCTGCCAAAGGTCATCTTTGAATCAGTGAGGGATGAAACAAAGGCTCTGTTACAGACTGGGGGAAGTGGCATCTTATCAGGGGTGAATATCGTTGGCTGTCTCTCCCCTGCAGTGCTTGCAGTGTATAAAGCACAGCAGCAGTTCATGCTGCTGTTCTGCCCCAGCCTCAGCTCCATGTTACAGTGGCTTTGTCCTCGGCTCACCCTCGTCTCTGCCTTGTTCCGGCACGTTTATATAACTCCCCGCTCCAATTCTTTTCACTCCGGCTGTCAAGCCTTCTTCACCTTATTTCTTTTCCACGCTCTGACCTCTGTGTAATCCTGTCTGCCATTTTATGCATCCTCAGCCAATACAACCTAGGTTTTTAGAAAAACGTGCAGTTGAATATTTTGCGCTGACATGCTGTTTGTTTCAGGACCTGTCGTGTCAGAGGACAGTTGAAAGGAAGGACTGAATCCCCAGGTGGATTATCAAATGAACATGGCCTTTTTATCCAAAAAGCACAAATTCCCTCTCCCCCTCCCGCTCCTCCTGCTCATCCTCTACGTTCCTTTCACCTGTCTGGGCCAGTCAACCAACTCAACTAGTCCCACAGTCAACAGTACAACCACCTCCTCTGGTTTAAATGATACCTCCCTGAAGGGTGTGCGAGGCTGTGGCAAAGGACTGAGCCCCATATACAGGTACCTGTGCGACCGCAGGGCCGCATGGGGGATTGTACTGGAGACTTTGGCATCTGCCGGCTTCCTGTTCAGCATGGGTCTCCTCCTCAGCCTGCTCTTCTGGTCCTGTTGGATCAGAGTCTCATCCAAGAACCAACGCAGCAGCATTGGAGGCACTGTGACCTGTATGTCCCTATTCCTGTTGGCCACAGCAGGGATCTTCGCCATCACCTTCTCCTTCATCATCCGTCTTACCCCTCAGACTTGCCCCACGAGGATCTTCCTCTTCAGCGTGCTCTTCTCCCTGGCATTCTCATGCATAGTGGCTCGCTGCCTTGCCCTGCTGGGTTTCGCAGCTGCCCGCGGCTGGGGAGAGCCGGCCCTGGTGTTGGGGCTTTTCACTGTGCAGGTGATCATTTCCGCACAGTGGCTGATCATCGTGTTGGTCAGAGAAAAGAAGCCGTGTGAGTACAGCCCAGAGGAATTTGTCATGCTGCAGATCTACGTGCTGTGCCTCCTGGCGATAAGCTTAATCCTCTGCCTGCACTTCATGTGCCGCTCCTGCTCCACATACAGCTACAGTTACACAGGGCCCATCAATCATCAGGGGAGGCTGCAGGCCTCATTGCTCTGCCTCACAATGCTGCTGTCCGTCTGCATCTGGGTGGTATGGATCACTATGCTCACCAAGGGAAACCCAGAGCTGGACCGCCGGCCAAAATGGGACGACCCAGTACTCTGCATTGCACTGGTGACCAGTGGCTGGGTGTTACTCATGGGGCATGGGTTATCCCAGGTTGCCTTCCTCTGTCGGGGGGAGGCGAGGGCTAAGGATGCCCCTTTAAGCTTCGCTGGCTGGACCAGCCCCAGCGCTGATATCCCGGGACTCAGCAGTCAGAAAGAAGGAAGAGAAAATGGAAGCTTTGAGACTGATGGCGAGAACAGGAGAGGTGAGAAGCTGTCCTTGTTAGCAAAAAACTGACTGGAGCATAATGAAAAATGAGTGAATTGTGCTTAGAAAATAAACAAGAAAATAAAAGCTCCATTTCACATGTCCAAAGTTCATGCATTCACTGTCATAAAGAACTTAGCACTAAAAGCCACATGTTTAGAATTTTTTCTTCATGTTTTTATTTTAAATGGCTTACATGGTTAATTGATGCTGGAAGCAGTTGATTGATAAATGCATACATTGACTGTTTGTCTCAGCTCAAAGCTTGAAAACATTTGTATGCTCACAGCAGAATAACTCAGGAACTCTACCACACAAAAAAAATCAAAAAGCGAGTTAACGTGAGCCAAACGTCACTTAATGTCAACATTAGCTAATACTATAAAACTGGTGAGCTTAACAGCAAATAGCAAAACCTCTGAGTCTCTCATCGCGATGTTTCACTGCTGTTCAACTTTCATCCATAACTTTATTCTTTTAGAAAAAACACAGCAGTCTCACTTTTAGCCCGTATACAAAGAAGGGCTAAAAAGCAAATATAGCAAAAAATTTTAAATAGGCTGAGTTCGGACAGGAATTCCAGATTCACAAATTGACACTTTTTGAATTAAAATATGACTACAAATCCCAAATGAATTCAGCCACCAGTGAGCTCAGCTTTCACGTGGCCCTTCATGATGAACAGTATGAAATACACTGATAATTAGCAAAGCGTATCGTGTGTCTCCCTTCAGGCCGGAGAGCTGAGCCAGCACTCCGGTCACCCTACGAGTCTGGATTCTCCATGACAGTGAGTAATCAACCATTTGGATTAACAGTCAGACTCCACATACTCTACAATTAAACACTGTGACCTTTTACTACTGGAGCCAGTTTTAGCGAACTTATTAGTATGATTAATGAAGGCAAAGTTTATCATGGGTTTAAATGCCAGTGACATGATGAATGTGTGATTATTTGTGTGTTTCAGGAAATCGACCCTAACAAAGATTACACCATTCCTCGCCCTCAGACCACCAACTACAGGGAACCTTATGATGAATATTATGGACATGACTAAAACTACGCTCATTTTCTGTGCGATAATACTGATACAAAAGATAAAGCTGAGGATGACCCAGCTACGCACTAATCTGTACTTCACGTACTTGGCACAAAGATATGTTTCCATTTTTCATTTTCTTGAGCAAATGTAAATATTTCCGCATCGCGTTATAAGAAATGCTGTGTCAAGTCTGTCAATAGGATGTAAGTCTCCATCCCTAAGAGAAGGAAGAAAAGGCTTCAGGAGGAGTCATCTGCCAGAGTTTCATCACTGAGCCCAGTTTTCAACTGGCGGGAAAGCTACATCATAAATACTTAGTGGAAGTGAATCCTTATGCCTGTGTGTGTGTGTGTGTTTGTGGTGTGCACCCTGCGTGCTTGCCTGGGATGATATATAATAGCCCTGAGGTGATAGAGGAGGCGTGAAACTGTCACTCTGAAGGTGCCAAACTGAATGGTACAGAGAGGAGAGAAAATCATTTGGGTGAGATGAAATGAGGCTGGAGGAAGATAGGAGAGGAGACCTGCCAGCACTGTGGGAGGCTCGTGCCATTCCTGATTAACATCTTCATATTCAGAGTTACAGTTGTTGGATGCCGTACTACATCAAACTCATTCGATAGTCCTATGTGCCTGGGAATGTGAGAGGAAAACAAGATGTGCCTCTTTTCACTTACGTATATTCATGATTTTTATACATTCTTGTAACAAGTGCTGCCAATAAAAGATTAATCTATTACAGTGTAGATTTGGTTGCAATAGGTTCACACCACCTTTGCTTTTCCTTCTCTGCACAGATGGCACACCCAAGGCCATATTCTCCCCCAACCACAATCAATGCCATGCCTCCAGGCACCTGCTGTGAACTGGAGCCTGAGCCTCAGAGTGGTAGTAACAAAGCTCAACCACCAGGGGGCAGTGTCTAGACATACCAAGTGACACTGCTCTGCTCAGGGTGGATGAGAAGAGCAGATAACAGAACCTAACCACTAATGTATCACTGCAGTGTAAGAACTAAGGCTCACTATCCCAGGTGGATCAGTTTGGGGTGGCCTGTTCTGCACTTTTCTTCCTCTTATAGCGGCCTGCAGCCATCCACAGAGGTCGATTCCACACTTCAGCAGATGCAATCTTGGCTCAGCATCCCCCTCTTATCACACAGCCTTCAATCTATTCAACCAATTAGTCCAACTTCAATTACTCACTGAGTGCATGCCATCAAATTGGCAATTGGCCTCTTGTGCATTAGAGCAATTAGCAGGGATATGAGGTTTCCCGTCACATCCAACCCATTTATGGCCATTAACTCCAGATGCAATTAAAGATTGTTCCAGATTGTTCCCCTTGGCAGCGATGAGAAAGTTGGAGGCGGTGAAAAAAGCTTATCATGCAGTTGATTTGGTCTGGAGGAACAAAAGTGAAGCGTTAACACTGATGCAGCCCAGCCGAGCAGTATTTATCGAGCGCAATTGTCTCCGTCAGTGCTCTGACTCACAGCAGCTAATGCTCCACTGAGAGGAGAACATTTCTGGACAGTCTGAGACAGCATTCTTGTTCATCCTGCAACTCCTCTTAGCTCGTACACCATGTTGAATCACCAACAGTCCTCTTTTGGGTCCCCCTGCTATAGAAGGTTTATTAAGGAAGTCTCTCCTGATTGGATAATCTCATTCCAGACAAACACTGGAAAAAATGATAAGACTCAGGAAATCATGGGTAGGAAATAACACAATGTTCCCCAGCTCCAACGTTAAGGAACATATGTGGGACTCTGCTCCCATGCTGACAATACATTTTTGGGACAATTAAGGGAAACTTGAGAAAAGCACAGAGCTCAGGTAATAATTAACCAAGGACCACTATAAAAACCAAACAGTTTATTTATTATATACATTCAATAATAATGAAGAGAATAAACAGAAGGCAGACACAAGGATGGCAAAATAAAACAATGTGAGAAAATACATGTCACTTACTGAAAAAAAAAAAGAAAAATCACTTGGATAGATGAGCTTTTAAGAGCATGTGACAAGAAAACTCCACATGCAATTCAAACCCATTTAATAAAGCCCTGTACAAAAACTCCCACTGGGTTGACTTGAGCACAGTGCTGGGATTTAAGTCGGGGAGGGAGGGGGTGACAGGGGTGATCTTTAGCCTGACACACCTCAAACACACACCACAGGAGTTGGTGCAGCTGTAGCACAGTTGCTGCTTGATAATCAGAAAAGCACCACAACATTTTGCCAACTGTGTGAGGTGTAGACGCTGCTAAACCAGCATCTCTGTGGACTGGCCGTGATGCCAGAACCTCTTTAAGCAGACCAACTTTAGGGTGGAGTTATCTCTTTGGTGGGCCCATGTCGTCACCGTTAGAACTTTTTGAGATTTATTTCATTATAAAAGCCACACAAAAACCCACAGGGGTCCAGACATATCAAATTAAACTTTACACATGTGATATGACTGGTGATTACCACGACAACCACAGAGGCGCAGAGCAGAGATAACCCAGATTATTGAAGCGGACCAAATCGGCTTCCATAAAGCGACTGCAGGCCACTTGGCTCTCCCCTCCCCACCCAGACACGCAGTAATGGACCTTTACTAAGATTCCTCAGTCACTCCTGTCACCTTGCATTACATAACATCCCAGGCTGCTATGCCCCCCCTCCTGCTATGTAAACACCCGACCCTCCTCCTCATTATCCTCCAGCACTATGATTTGAACTCATGCACAAATGAAAAGATTCTCTGACTGACACCCATCCTCTCTCACAAAAGCATGCATAGCAACAGTTATGATAATACTTGTAAGGGATGATAAAACAGAAAAAAAAAAAAAGAAAGAGGTAATGCACGTTGGAAATACTCATTGGACCTACTGCACACAGCTTTCACAATCATACAAAACAATATTACCCCTCCTCACACTGACCGCTCCACCCTGAGCTCTCTCTATCCCCCTGGTAAAATAAATAAAAAAAGAGGGGTGGGGGATGTTGTTATCCTGTCAGCTAAAGATTAATGGCTCAGCTACTCACCTTCACCATCATAGCCAATGTCCCTCGACTAACCACCCACACATTGTTTCATTGTTCAAAAGGTGACCACTGCTGGGCCACAGGGCCCTTTCAACATTGTGTGGACTGCATCGCTCCCCTATTTTCTTTGCCTAAAATTTGGACCTGTTGGCAAATGGCAATTCACAATCCCCTCTCGTGTCTATCTCTACCTTTCTGCATATCCCTCATGACTCTACCTGCTCCAAATTCCCTTGTCTGCAGCAAACACCTCTGCAACTACAGCATGTTCACGTGTTAAAAAAAAAAAAAAAAAAAAGAAAAAAAGAGAGAGAATAAATTAGTGCATGGAGCAAATCAAATTACAAATTTCCCAAATTCCTGCAACCTTTTTAACAACATGCATTCTGTCTTTTTGGAGCGTCAGTGACATTTTCCTGGTTCTGTTTCGACACTGTACTGCAAAATACAGCTTCAACCCACAAACAAACAATATGACAAAGAAGAAGAAGAAAAAAAAAAAAAACAAAAAACAACAAAACAACAAAACCACAAAAATAAGAAATACATTAGGACCAAAAATGTGCTTTCTTCAGTAAAATCTTTGGAACCAAAGAGGCAAATAATAGCAATACAACATAGTGAGGATATATGCAGATGTAATACATAGGACAGAGACTTGGTCTATAAATGGTCTGCTTGTCAGTCCTTTTGTGAAGCCTTCAGACTGACCGGTAAAGAGAACTTTAAAACTATTCAGAGCAAACACTCCCATAGAGCATGATGAAGGATTTAAAATTACAAAATGATGTGGACAAAGAGTGAAAACAGTGAATATAAATAGAAAAATTCTCATTACTTCAAGACTCCATTTAACGGCTGCAATGTCTTTGTTTCAAACAGGCTTCACTGTATTCTAATCTGGGCTGTTCTGCTGGGATCTACTGTTCTGCTGAGTTGAGATCAGACACCATTTCCACACACAGAACAGCTCTGCCTGCCGTCTGTAGGCATAAATATCTCAATTGGCCAGGAGGGATTCCCATTTGGCTGACTGGCAGATGATTAGTTTCTCATGTGGGCGTTCCTGCTTCGTATCAGCTTTGCTAAATCTAGTTCATTTGTCTTTTGACGGTTCCTTGTCCATCCGACCAGCTCATTCACTGGAATGTCTCACGGTTCGGGACACAGAAAGAAAATGTACCAAGTCCTTTTTTTGGCAGAAGGTGGAGCCTTTGAGGGGAAGTGCATTGGATTCTCTAAGTGGACATACACACAGGATCAGTTCATGGCTGAAAGGGGCAGAAGGTGATTCAATGTCCCAGCTTAGTGTTGCACTTAAGAGTAACAAAGGAATATATTTAGGCCAGCAGTCAGGACAAATAAATGGCTCTTGTCACTGAAAATAATGGACAGTTTTCAACACGTCCATGTTATATGTATGTAGATAATGACATGTCTATGTCTATGCAATTTCTTTTCAATGGCAGCTTAACAGAATCAAAAAAAAAAAGAAAAACTGAGGTAATGCAGAAAAAACAAACCACTTGTTTTTTTTCCTTGTCATTTTCAAACTTTTTTTGTTCTTTTTTTACATTAATTTTCTTGGAATTCCTTTTATATTTGGGGGAAGCTGGACAATGTTGGAAAATGACAAAAACAAGAGACTTTTCCCTCCATGTTGTGATACTGTGCTGTTGCCAGGACAACAGTGGTTTCTGTCAGTCAGATGCTCCCATGTTCCCTCCAGCTGAATGTTTACTCTTTCAGCTTTACAGAACAATGATTCCTACATCTGATGTATTGAGCAGTTTGATTCTTCTTTTTTCATCACTATACCACAATGTTAAACCAGAGTGTGGTCTCTCCTGTGAGAGGCTATCTGTACATCAATGTAGTGTTCAAAGACAGAAGTACCTTTTTTAGTAACGCTGTGCTGTGGCAGTTCTATCATTGTGTGCAGGTCAACACTAAAGGAAAATGTAAACTAGAGGAAAATGTATACTTAGTGTTGAATGTTAGAAGTGTGTATACAAGTGTGATTATGTCTTATAGGGCAGTGGATATACAGTATGTTCAGACACCCTTAGGGAAAAAAGTTTGTAGTCTTCAGGATCACACTTCCAGGTCCCATTGTGTTTCTAAAACCCATCCTAAATTGTGTCACGTAGATCAAAGAATTAGGCTCCAGCTTTTTATGTGGGAGAAACACTTGGTTGTTTTTTTTTTTGTTTGTTTGTTTGTGTTTTTTTTTTCCATGTCAGCAACAGGTGGAAGAGTACAGTTTATGATGTGGCAAAACCTTATCGCCACAAAAATAAGAAAGAAACAAACACACACGCATACAAAAACAAAAACAAACCTAAACAAAACAAAACAAAACAAAAAAAAAACACACACACACACACACACAGGTTGTGTCTATTGTCTGCCTGCACGATGAGCTCTTGCCATAAAAAGAGCCTGAAAATGTGTTTTGGAGCGATGTGGAATTCCTTGGGTGTGATTTGTGGCTTTAGTATGGGGCAAACCTACTGTATCCTGCCCGGTATAAACTGGCCTGGAAGAGAAAAACAGATAAATTAAGACTCATATTGGTTTTGGAAAAATATTCAAATATGGTTTATATATGGTCATGCATTTATTGACTCATGTGAGACCCAGATGCAATTTGTTCCAGAAGACACACAAGAAAAGCCCCACAGTGAACCTACAGAACTCCCATCTCACCCCCCCACCCCACCCAAAATGAACTTCTTTTTGTTTTCTGTAGAACTTGTGTTGGCTTTCTCACCATGGCTCCCACTCCGTAGGCAGCAGCAGCTGGAGCTAAAGCATGGTATGGATCTGTGGTGTATACTCGGCCGTAACTGGAAACCAAAACACAACACAGAAGAAATAACTCATTTGCATTAGGCAAAAGGACATCATCATTACATTGGAGCCTTCATGTTCAAGCTCCAATCAGCATTCGTGCCATTTTAGAAAGTATTATGAGTGAGTTCCTGTTTTATCACATGAACCAGGCAGAACACACGTTTCACATTTTTCGCTCGTTCATGGGTAAAGGTAATGTGTTAAGAAAACAGCAGAAGAGTTAACACTTGTCTGTGTGTGTGAGTGTGTTGATCATGACACTCAGGTAATTTTATACGGCATCCAAACCTCTCCTGTGATAAAAAAAAGATACATTTTCATGGATTAAGCTTTGCTGACATAAAAACTTTAAGTAAAAATCTGAAACTTAATGCATAATGCAACTGTGTTTTTATTGTTATCAAAGTAGCATGGCTTGGGCCTCCTCTTTACATCATCAGTCAATTGTCCCATCCCTCAGATCTGTTTTCAGACTGATGTCTGACACTAGAGATCATTTGTACAGTCTATACCTCCTTAGACCTTTTGTTGCACAGTGAGGTGAATGTGTTGACGTTTGCCCTGGATTGACCTCACCTGTCACTGTAAGCGGCAGCTGCGGCAGTTGCTCCGGTTACAGCTGCAGGCTGGGCGTAGCGATAGGCGGCGGCGGCGGCGGCAGCAGCAGGGTAGCCTCCCTGGAGAAAAACACACAAGACAGAGCTAGGTCACATGTCTCTGAGGATCAAGACACCTGGGATGAAGTGTGCAAAAGACAGGTAAGGGTGGCAGTGGGTGGGGGTAATAGAGAGATGTAATATATTGACATTTAATTCTGGCAAAAACTTATAGCTGCCTCTCAAATCTATATACATCTGACAAATCTACATTTCAAAAAGAGCATGTATAAATTATATGTACAATTTAGAATTAGGTTCAATTTTATTTTTCCTTATTTTTTTCATGTCAGTATATTGCATTTCAGGACAGGGAAAGGACAGAGTAATGTAGTGTTTATGCGGGAAGAGAGCTGCTTTATCAATGAGATAGAGAGGAAATTGGACTGCTGAAGTCAAGTTAGATTGTATTTTTACCACTAGAGGAGAGAGGGCAAAATAAATGTGGGAAACAAAATGGTCACACAGTTGAGGCCATAGAGAAATTTCATTGTCTTGTGAGGACAGAAGATTTGAGTAACGAACAGATATGCCAAGAGAAAACCTAAAGTCTGAGGAAACTAAGTGATGCTACGGTTTGATATATTGGTGAAAAAAAAACAGCATTTGTTATTGTTATTATATGCGATCTTACATGTGGATTCAAGAGAGAGAAACAGGAAGATGGAAAATAAAGCCACACACACAAACACACCCACACAAGTCTGTACTGACACTAAAATCAGATCATCATCACTGAGACTGCATGCATGACCCAAATTACAATTCAATCCTAAAAAAAAAAAGAAATAAGGAAACAACACAACACCACTGCATTTGGACCTGATCTGAACAGAGCACAGCAAAGCACAACAGAAACACCCCAGCGTTCTCCGGGACGCCTGCTGGACATGGAGCAGAGAGCGGGAGGGTGGGATAGAAAAATGGGCTATTAGGTGTTGGAGAGAAAGAGCAAGGCTTTCTGGGTGAGTGGAGGAAAGGACGACATGGAGCAGTAATACAGTCTGTCCGCATGCAGCAGCTGATCAGCACATGCTTCAGTAATCATCCTAGGAGGGGTCGGGGGGGGGGGGGGGGGGGGGTTAATTCAGGAAGAGACCATGTTCTCCATATCAACTTGTTTTTTTAAGATTTCAGAGCATCTTGCAGCCTGGGCTTACACTTGCTGGACCTTTTGCTGTGGAAAGCTTTCAATTTTAAAGAAATAAGACAAACAAAAAAAAAAAAAAAAACTTATATTCATTTATTTTTTCTTTCCATAGTTGCATAATTTAGATATATTGACATTTTTAAAGAGACCAGGCTCTCTTTTGAATAAATTGTAAGGAAAAATATACACTCAGTGTAACTTAGTAGTTTAGTAAACAAACAAAGACCTTCCCCTACAATTAGAAAGTTGCACATTTCAGTGAGTTAGTAGAAAAATAAAGTAAAATTCAAAGTAATGGTAATTCTTTCAAATAACAACTAAAAGACAAAATGTTCCAGATCAGATCAGAAGATGATTCATAAGATCAGAGGAAGTAGTACAGTAAAACAATGCACACTGTGGGTTTGGTGTTGAGTTGACCCTACCTGAGGCAATCTGGGACTAAGGACTGAGTCCTGAAACACTAGTCTATAGAGAGAACAGAAACAACTGTTGTCAACCTGGATACACACACACACACACACACACACACACATACACAGACAGACACACACGTTCCTATGTTCACACACTCAAACACTGATGCCTGCTGCCGCTTCCGCCCACAGAGCAGCCTTTGTAGTGGTGTTTGAAACCCTTGATCCTATCATTAAGATGTCACAGCTATGCTTTTTTTTTCCCATTTTTAAACCAATACAGCCTCTTTTGACCTGAGCTGTGTTCCAACTGCATAACAGATATTTTAGTCACAACACACAGACCCAAAAAAGCAAAGAAAAGGAAAAAAACAAAACAAAACAAAAACTCTCATCATAAAAGATCTTGTCTTATGATTTGTGGTGTGTTGTGCTTGGAAGTAGTTTCTCATTGTGGGCTCATTCACCTTTATGCAGGCAGCTCTGTGCAGGGCATGACTTGACGCACATGCACAATCAACCCCAGAGAAAAAAAGAGCAGGAGAAAGGTGGTAGGGTAGAGACAGAGAGGTGTGTTGATGGGAGGTGAGTTTACTTACATATAAGTCTGCAGCTCCGTAAAACCCATCCTGATACACCACACTGAGAGAAAAACATGGAAAAGATTTGGGGGAGGGGAGACAAAGAGGAAGGGAACGGTAGTGGTGGGGTGCAATTGAAGTGGTGCACAGTCCCAAAAACCAGTGTGGATGAAGGTCACAAGGCAACAAAAACAGGGAGAATAAGAGGGAATAGGGAGAGAAAGAGAGAGAGAGAAATAGTTATTTCACACCCATGCAGCATGCAGAGGAAATCCATTTTCCATTTAAGCTCCACAACTGCACCCAAAAACATTTACCAAAGTGTCATGGGGCCAATAGATAGTTCATCGTACTGAAATACCACTATAAACTGCTATTGTTCCCCAGCTACAAGAAAGTCAAGGCAGCAAATGCCACTTTCAATGATCATTTAATGAGGATATAATGCCAGAGAAGTACCGTTTTCAGAGGAGCATGTATGGAGAGGGTATTTCCTGCAGCCCCAATTTTTGCCTTGTTTAGCTTGATTTAAATGTTCATTATAGTAAGCAACCACAAGGCCTTTAACAAATTTTGGTTTGATCTGAATCATTGCAGTCATAACCCCATTAGCCAATCATCACAGCACAGCAACAACATGCACAGTACATGTATTAAGGGGACAAAAAACATCTCAGTAAATGTGAATAATTTGTGGCAAATCTGTGAGCAGGGTGACTGCTTCTGCATAATGACTGAATGTGGTTTGTGTGTTTATGCAAATCTGCTGATGGTGGTATTTGGGTGTTTATTCAAATAAACATTCAATGGTGCAATCCCATCAGTGTCATACTGCCGCTGAATAGCTTGTGAACTGACTGACAATGTGCCAGTTAGACTGCTGGAGAGAGTAAAGTGTAAATGATGTTTGAGCATGAGAAGTGTATGAGCACAGCTGTATTAAACAGAAACCTGGTCAAATAGATTCTGTAAATGGCTTTCATGGGGTGTTCCTCAATAGGTTTACTAAGCTAAAAATGTATACAGTGTCAACAGCTCTCATTTTGGAAATTATTTTTAATTCTTACCCAGGGTAGGCAGGGATAGCAGGCTGAGGCACAGCAGCCCGCACTGCGCTATAGACGGGCCGGCCCCGGCCCCTGAGATGGGCGCCACGAAATGCTGCGGCTGCTGTTGTGGCTGCTGCTGCTGCTGAAGGGTAGGGAAACCCTGGGACTGAAGGAAGAGGAGAGCAGCGAGGACAAAGAGGATTAGGAATGAGATGGAGAGTAGGAGAGAAAGATTGAAAAATAGGGTATTATTTAGAAAAGAAGGATAGGTAGAAAAAAGACAATGTGAAGAGAAAAACAGAAAAGGTCACACATGGATTTAAGTGCAAAGAGGAAAGCCATTTATTCAGCTTGAGCCTTGAGTGTCAATACGAAGAAACACAAGGACAATATAAATAAAAGATTGGACTGTGACTAAAATCGGCTGCAGTAACAATTTTTGGTGTGGTTGAAGGAAGACTGGCCTTACCTGCATAGAGCTCTGGTCCGTACACAGCCCCTACCATGGGACTCAATTTCCATCCCGCTGACAGTCACAGAGAGAGAGAGAGAGAGAGAGAGAAGAGGGCAAAAGAATGAACGGGCAGTTTACAAAGAGCTACTTTAGTGTAGTATGCTGTATACTAAAGCAATTCACACAGATATTTATTGACATCATTAGTCATGCTGCTATTCTGCTTTATTGCTGGCATTCGTGGATAACAAAGAAAATCAAGAGCAGAAGAGCAGGTTTGTTGGTTGTCAGTTACCAAGGAGTGTTTCTTAGAAATTGAGGTTCTTCAAACTGACAACTGAAGGATTCCCTGTGAAACTTGACCCCAACTAGAAGATGTAATGAAAGAGCACACAAAACAAAAAGGACATGCTCCTGAGCTCTTGCCATGTGGCTCAACCCAACCTGCCACACTAGCACCACAAGGTAAAGCAACCAGAAAGCAGCACCAACACTCAGATCAGGTCTTCATACACTTTCTCTTATGGGGTGGGAGTCTTACAAGCAGACAGTACAAATTAGTGTGGCCTTAAAATGACCTGGATAGATACAGTAAACAAATGGACTGGCCTAATTTCAGGCTACGTAATGGGGCACAGGAAAAATCTTCAGCAAAACTACTTCAAACTAAATTTCACCACACACAATTTTCTTTTGTTCCACAGCACATTACTTTATTTACAGTTGATCCTTAAAGCCCTTCTGCGCCTTATTCACACCTATTTTTCTTTAAAATCTCTCTCTGACCTACAGTTTTAAGTCAACTGACACCATGGCTGATAGGTGGTGGCAAAAATACTAAAACTATGAATTTGATTTACTGATGGGCTTTCAGAACGTGATCTGCAGCAGAGCCTGCAGGGATTGTTTGATTATTAGGCAGGCCACGCGTTTACTTTTAATGCGTGTCACTGTAGTCATTACCATAAGGCAGTGTGCTCAGTGCCTCTCCGTTAGGGTAAGGGCTGACCATTTTCTTGTTAGTCATCACCCTGGCCGTGGCGTTATTCACCTGAGGGCGGAGGAGCAAATGGTCAAAGACACAGGCAACAATTCAACAGAGGAAACAAAAGCAGAATGCAATCCAAGACTTACTAGCTTACCAGGCCAAGGCTGATACATTTTAATTTTTTTACAGTAAAATTGTATTGTAATATTGAGGTCCTACTGGCTCATGAAAGGAAAACTTTTCTGTCCTTTAAAATGAAAGTCCCTTGGTGTGTATTAACACCTAGTTCACCAGTGCAATCATTTTGCCTTATAACCAGAGTGGTGTTATGTTTAAAACACTGCACTATAAATCCTAGTCTTCAGAATAAAAAGATCTTTCATGAGCAGTGCGGAATAGTGCCAAATTTGTTTCTTGACAAGGATCCTAACAATTTCATTGGTGTGTTTGTGACTGTGTGTTCATGTTGGTATACGTGTGCATGTTTGTGTGTAAAAGTGGGTGAAGGCTATTAAAGCGATTTTTAGTATTCATGCAATTAAAAGCAAGTTGCCCAGGAGAGTTTGGTGAGATATGTGTAGAGATATGGCTGCCATGGGCGACATAGATTACAATGCTACTGTGACTACATATAAGGGGGGGGGGGGATAGGCACAACCAAGGAAACTTTAAGTTTTTTCCCTTTCTTTTTTTTAAGGGAGGTGTGGTGCATGCACAGGTGAAAGTATTGTGCATGTGTATGTACTGTGCATGCTGGCTGACATATCAGGCTAATGCTTCAGCCCAAGATGGCTGCTAATCTCTCCTCTGAGCATCAAAGGCTAACACTCCGCTCCCTTGATCTTTCCTCATCTTTTTTTGATGGGTTTTAAGAGAAGGAGATTGTAGCTCTCCGTAATAACCTATACTGCCTGAGTGTGCTGTTGAAGCTCCATATCTGACTGTGTGACAAGCTAAAGATTAATGACCTTTCGGCTAGATGAGGGGAGTGTGTGTGTGTGTGTTTTTGCACATGTAAGTGTGTGTGACAAAGCAGTAGAAGGAGAAAGACTGAGGAATGAGAGTGCTTGTGCGTACATACCCACAGCACTCCCATTTAGAAGACCATTAAGGCCCAGGCTGCCATTCGCATTGCCTTTCTCAGTGAGTCAATGTTGTTTATCGGCCAAGCTACATTCAAATGGAAATGAGGTTTACCTCATTTTTCCCTCATTGCAAATGACAAGGTCAGTGGCAAACAATTCAATTAGCCTAGCATAGCTAGCTATCTGACAGCCCTCGAGTATCTGAATGAACACATTATGAAATTGAGTTAACAAAATCCTTTTAATGTTCACATTTTTATCACAGTGAAAAATTGCTGTTGATGAGTAGCACTAGATAACCAGGAGTTTGCCTATATTAATGCTGGGCAATCAACTGCATTAGTGCAGTTTGTGTTCTTGTGTTTGTGTAATGCAAAATTAATCAAGTTGGGTAAACGGTTGACAGTAAGACATGCAAATCAACAGAGACCAATATAGAAGGCAAATCCCAAAATATTAATGATTAAAAAAAAAAATCATTCAGCCTTTCTTGTCCTACTTTTGCCCTCCCAGTCCAACCTGAATAATAAACCTGGACAAAATGAAGTCACATTTCCATATGAAACCAAACATGTGGGGTTTACATACCTAAAAAGAAATATTTCAAAATAAATACAAGGGAGAGGGAGAGAAAGAAGGGGTGCAAAAACATTTGTTTGACAAAATTAATAATCATATAACACAGAAATTACACGCAGCCAAGTATGGGCGCAATACATGACCAAGAGTGAGTAACAAACCCAAAAGGAAAATAAATAAATAAATAAATAAAAACTCAAAAATTCAGCCAATCAGCAAGCGTTGGATGCAGCATAGAGACCAATCAAAAACAATCGCAGCACTCCCACATCTAACACATACGAGACAAAGATGGGACAGGTAAGTTAGGAGAAAGGGATGCAAGTGAGAAGTAAAGAGACAGAGCCAGTCCATTTACAAAAACAGGAGAACGTAAAGATGGAGTGAGAGAAAGAAAGAAAAGGAGAAAATTTTGATGAGCAACACAAAAAACTAATCAACAATTACTGTTGAAAACACAACATATATACCAAGGTGCATCATTCAAATAAAGCAATTAGATTTGGTGACCATTCTCCTGAAAATCTCATTATATGTGGTGGGTTGAGAAACAGAGCACCAAAGGATGGAGGGAACAGAGAGAGAGAGTGAGAGAGAGCGAGAGAGAGCAAGAGAGAGAGAGAGAGAGAGAGAGAGAGAGAGAGAGAGAGAGAGAGAGAGAGCAATCCTCATTCCCAAAAAAGGAGAGAAATAAAATAAACATGAGACACTATGCCAGGCATTAGAACCGTGTCACAAACTAGGACCAGTACACTACGACTATGACTACCACTACAACTACTGATTCACAGACAGTCCACTACAATAAAATCAAACCAAAAGAGAAAAACAAAATGGCAGCATAATATAGACCCAAAAACACAGCAAGGTAAACCCCATATCGGTTTAGAGATGCATATGGTGACAACAACACTGGGGCTTTGTCTGATATCAGTCCGAATACAGTAGCATGAAAAAGGAGATGAATCTATTAGAGTTTATGTATGAATTTGTCCTAAAACAGATCATCTCCAAGTCATAAGTTATACTTATGACAAACAAATAATCTATTCCAACGACCTACACAATGTTTTTATTCTTCCCCATATTGAAAACTTCATTAAAATATTCACAGTGGAGAGTCGAAAAAGTAGGTGAACCTTTTGGCTTATGAAATGAAGCTAACTTGAGTTAGACCTGGAGTCAAGTAAATTAAACCAGATTGGAGGTGCGAGTTAAGCCTATTTTAATTTAAAGCACTCAACACTTTTAATATGCTGATGTAAAACATCCCTGGCAAAAGAGGTCTGAGCAAATTTTTGATTTGCATGAAGGTGAAAGGTATGAGACGTCTCAAACTGTGTCTATAAATGGAAACGATTTAGTTTTATAGTTACTCTCCCTGGAGGCGGACACTCAGTTAAGATGAACTAACACAGAATGACCGGTGAAACAGCAAAGAGGTTCAGAGTAACACTTAAAGGAATCACTAAAGCTGGTTAACGTCTGTTGATGAGGATACCATAAACAACCACAGAGCATTGAGCTGAGTGTCCTGCCATAGGCAACACTGATGCCTTCCAAAAAAAACGTCACATACATTACTGAAGTCTGTCAAAGGACAGCATGACACTCCAGAATCTTACTGGGAAAATGTTTTGGAAAGAAGATACAGTACTATTTATGGTAAAAAAAAATAAAGACCCTGCATGCAACATGAAAACACGCATCCCTTCGATGAAATTCAGCGGAGGGAGAGGTATGATTAAGTGGAGAATCAATTCCCCGGTTAACCAAGGTCTTTTACAGGTTGCAGGGTCACAGCTCTATAAGAAAACTGATCTGTACTTCCTCCTGAAATCTGCGGGTCTGATCAGCAGCTAGTAGAAGAGCTTGTTCCAATTCACTGTTCCAAAAGGAGGGTCATCATTTATTAAATCTAAAGGTTCACTTGTTTTTTTTGTTTTTTTTTTTTTACACCTGCACTGTGAATGTTTTAGAGGCTGTGTTCAATAAAGAGACAGTGTTTGTATGATATTAGATCAAACACGTTGTGTTTGTCTACACTTATGACCTAGATGAAATTCATTTTCTAACCAATTAATGCAGAAAAACAGGTCGTAGGGTGAGAAAAGGTTCACTGACTTTGCCACTGTAATTGTTGTTCACTATATAACACATGGGAGTGAATTTGGATGCAGCCTGGCTGATTTGGTAAGTGACCAGCCTGTTGTAGCAGCTGTTCTTCAGTGGGAAGTTTACTCAGTGTCTGCTAAAGGGAATTTTAAACATGACTAAATGAACCCAAACTATTTATATTATTTCTTTCTAGAAATGAGATGCGACTAACATTTACACCAATTAAAACAATGTAACTAGACACAAATACAACAATATATAAGTAATAGTTTGTGCTTTCAGAAGCCTAATTGTTGGAAGTTATGTTATGTTTAGGATGCTATGGTCACAGTCACTGATGGCAGTACTATGCAACCAGCTAACATGTTCATCCAGTGTTGACAAGCTAAGACACTTCTTACATTTTCATCCAATTTAATAGATTAATCTAAGCAGGACTAAATTAGATTAATAATTTTGTGGATTTATGAATAGGTTTGTGCAACCCAATGCAGATCTTTAAAAGTATGGGTCCTCTGCCCATTATAATTTTACGTGAATTACCAAAAGATTCCTAATGATGAATCCCAGATATATTTTTGTGGTAAGACAGTGTACTAGTCTACTATGTACCTTTGGAAGGTCTTTGTTTTTGCAGCAAAGACAGGCAGGAGTGTTACGACATTTTCAACTGCACATTGTGTCGACTTGGCTGAGGTTTGACAAAGTTTACTGTCCCAAAAGCAGGCAGGTGAGTGAAATAAAGGAATTCAAAACCAGAGCAGAGTTATTTGTCCTGCAGCTTGGGGTCTGCACTCACTCAAGCAATCGTAGGCAGCAATACGTAGCGAAGCTTCATATCATTTCTTTTCATATTAACCAATTAGGAGGAAGAAGAAAAAAAAAAACAAAAACATATACATTAAGTCTGACAGAGAATTAATCAGATGGATTGTAGAGAGACGTGTGATTGCAAAGAGGAGGGTGATTACATTCGGTCATTCCCAGTGAGGTGTTAATGACATGGTGGGGGTGACTGACATGTGGAGTAAATCTTACCACTAAAATATCTATTGTGTTGATGATGCTGTGTCCATCTGTCTGTGTGCTTTTGGTACTGTGCTGTGTACTGTAAAATTACATAACACTGACTGCTTTCTAGGCCAATACTCTGCGTGGGCCTTTAGTTATTAAATCTGACAAATAGAAATGCAAAAGACTAGCATTGTCATTTCACAATATACTATACATTATGCTGTGTCAAAGGCCCATTTCAGGAGTGGGGTGGGAAGGGGATCAGTTCAGTGATAGATGTTTGTACACAACTTACCGTTGCCGTAGAAACAGCGAGTGGTTACCGTGGAGACTGACAACAACACACAGAAGTCGTCAGGGAAACAGAAAAAATATAATAAATAAAGGAACAAATAATCCTAGTAACAAAAGAAACCTAAATGCCCCCCTTTATTGCCCCCTGTGAAATCAAAACCTGATAGCAGCAGCGTTATAGCTCAGAGCAGAATGTAAGAGAAAGAAGGAAGAGGAGGGGAAAGAGAAGGGATGCTAGCTCTCAGCACTTAAGAGCTCTGAGCATCATTACAACAGTCAGACCAGTGACAGGAAGGTATTTTGTGCTCTAGAGAACAAAAGACATGGTACTGGAGAAGCGAGATACAGGGCAACTAGCCTAACCCTAGAAACTGTACAGTACAGTGAGGGAATAAGTTCAAACATTTCTAAGGAAAAGTCAAAAGAGCCCATACAAATGCACATCGCCCTCCACCATAAGAGCAAAGATTGTTTTAATGCTGTCTGGATCTACTCCAGTCAAAAGGACAGGCAGAGATATTTTGGTTAGATGTTGCAAGAGATGACTCATTCCTGTCTGGTGAAGTTAGGCCACAAGAGAAGTTTGTGTTTGGAAACCAAATGAGGATATAGTGACTATAATTTCCAGTTTTTACCAGTCACCACAACAGAACATACCAAAGGACAGTCAAACAATTCAACTGAGGCAGGAAATTTAAAACAGACAAATGGAAACAAAATAAGGCAGACAAAGATGATAGCAAAATAGAATTTTCAAGTTGGGGGAAAAAAAACTGCAAATTTTTACAATAAAACGAAAAATGACAGAAAGACAAAGTTGACTGGCGACAAGAGAATGAAAGGATAAGGAAGAGAAAGAACGGAGCCAACACACAAAGAAAGAGAGGGTTGAAAAGGGCAAAGAACAATCTCTCTTTCCCCTTTTCTCTCAACCTTTTCGACATTTTCCCTCATGTACAAAGCAAACACACATGAAAACTCGCACATTTCATTCATTAATTTTTCCTGGGGGAAATCATGCAGTACCAGAGAGTTCCGATAATATAACAAAACAAAACAGGACAGGTCAAATAAATAGCAGGGGGGTTCATCCATGAAACTGGGATACCATGAGCTGGTAATCATTCGCTTTGGGCCATCACCAAATCAGCAATCATAGTCAAGGTTCCTGGCAATTCAAACTTGGCATAGTAATAATACTACAGAATGAAATCATCAAAAATGTTTGGAATATGGAAATGACTGGTATAAGGCCCAGGCCAAGATGAGTTGAAAGCCAGCTCTGTCCCATTAAGGAGTGCGTGGCGGTAGCATTGATTGGTGAGAGTGTGCATGGTGCAGGCATGCAAGACCACAGGCACGACTTCCTCTCATCCTTTCCACCAAATCCATGCAGTGATGATGATCCTCTTTACTCAGTACCCACCAGCCCCTCCCTTTGCATGCAGAGCTGCACCAATTCTGACACACTCAAACAACTCAGCTTTTCTGTGCTATTGTGTTGAAAGGTCTGACAAAAACTCTGCGCTGCGGAGGAGCTGTCACTTCCCGTAACACTCCAGCCACACAGACCAACCACAAGCACAAAACCTTGGAGCAGTAGTTAGTAAATGGGAGTTTAAGGGTTCTGCATGGTCTCTGTGTGCCATATCCTCTGTTTTCATCCTAACAGTGGTAGCCACTGACATTTCCACTCTGTTTGCAGTGTGGACAAATCTACAGCAGGTACACCAGGGAGCAGCCCAGGAAATGGATGAAAATTACAAACACCTGCTAATTCTTTTGCACAGTACTGACTGACTGGTGATAAGTAAATATCTGTAAGGCATGCCCAGAGATGGGGCAGTTAAACTAAAATTACTTATGTCGTTTCACCAGTACACACCTTGCTGTGTTACATATTGATTAATATATGATATGTATAGTGAAAAATTGAAACCTTATACTCTCAGGAACATAAATGTAGTTCTGTGTGACCAGCATACACTATGAAAATGAGACCATGCATGAACGCTTCCTGTTCAGCTTGTATCGGCAGCAAAAGGATGAAATGTATTGACATACACGACTACACATATGAGACTAAATGAGGAAAGAAATTATCCATCGTTAGGTTTACAGGGTGACCTACAGTCAAAGAAACACAAGTCATCGACAGCCAAAATGTTTCTGCCCATGGCAGACAGATGTTATGAGTGCGGACTGTTTAACCATTTATGTTAGAGCATAGGCACAATCACAGAGACAGCCATGGACAGGTGATGGACTGAGATGTGTATGTTTATGAATAAGATACACACACCTATATAGTGACATATAGGACTCTATATATACACATGTATAGAATTAATGGTGATGAGATGGAATCAGAAAGAAGCAGGTAGAGACAAAGTGAACTGTAGTTGGGCCACTTACATGGATACATTGGAAGCGCACAGGAAACTGACTTCTTCAAAGCGCAGAGTTTTATTCCAGACAAAGAGAAGTACAATATAACTTTAAGAACAATGAATCTCGTTCTATTTCATATGGCTACAGACATGCACACTATGGGAAGCTAAGCTATTAAAATAGATATCAACTAACTCCCATTAGCATGCACCAAAGAAATGTCAGCACTTGGCTTTTGGATGGAAAAGTTTAGAAAACACTCAAAAATCATTCCAAGAATTCAGATAGTTGAGCACTTTTTCTACGAGGCACTCAGGTGCAACTGATTTCATGCTAAGTCAGCATGTCCCATCACCAAAACTATTTCAACGATATAGCTGTACAGAATAAACATGCAAGAAAACAAAATAAAACAAAAACACATATGGCTGTTTGCAGAGCTCCCTCAGTTATATTACGTATTTCCATATCAAAATACCAATCACTTAGGCTACAGCAACTAAACCCATGCCAGTGGATAGCAGTAAACTACAGCCACACACAATAATAGCAAAATATTTTTGTATAACAATTGTATACAGTAGGCCTATATTTCAGAGTTTCTGAATCATATTACTTTGGTCATCTTTAGCCATTGCCATCTCTGTAAACATAGTTCAACAAACTCTGAAATGATATGACCAATTAAAGCAAGAGTTACAGCAGCACCATCTGCAAGGAGGGAGAACTGAGAGAGAGCAATGCCTCAAATAGAAATATCTGGCCCTTTCTCCTCGACTGAAAGAATGTATAAACACAAATCCATGGTTTGTCCTGCTCCAGCCTTTTGTCTCTTCAAGCCCATGCACCATAACAGACAGAAAGAAACATACTCTACAGACTCTTGCTGCTGGCCCACCATGCAGCTCATACATAACCTGCTACAGCCCAACACCACTACTGGGGTATGACAGAGTACATGCAGAGTGACAACTGAAAACACAGACAAACTGTTCGCTGATTAATAAATGTGACTGATTTCATGCAAAACTTGGGAGGAAACACACACATCAGATTAAAGCAAACTCAGGGACAACACAGGTTGTTGACTGATGCAGGGTACATTGGCTCCATCAGTATCCATTCAGCTTGCTGATTGACTGAGGGTGGAGGTGGTTGAGGGATTATGTTGTACCAGTGGATGCAGGTGGCCGTCTTTCATTCATGACCACACTGCAGCGGAACTGAAAGTATAGAACTAAAAAAGGTTCGAGCCAGCTTCATCCATCATGCAAGAACTGACTCAAAACATCCCGCCACACACACTCACACACGCTCACGCTCACACTCACACACTCTCACACACACACACAGGAAATCACCACAGTAAGCCCATGCAGAAATCTTGGCTTACAGAGGTTTGGGTCAAGAGAAACAACATGGACAACTGGCTGTTGAAACTCCAATTAAATCAAACAAGACACACTGCTTTCATTAACTAAGCACATGCGTGTGTTATAAATAAAAAAATAATATTTAATCAACTTAAAATAAATAAATTCAACACACATACAGAAAATCTCAAGTGATCTTTGGTAAGAACCCAGACTTCCATAAAGTGAACATGCGTCAGTGTTGCTGTAATTCCCAGCATGCTGCTTTTGCACCAAGAGCCATAAGCTTGTCACAACCACTTAGCCACAACACCGGGGGAGGGGAACACAGAAGGATTTCTACACTAGGGAAGAAAATAAGAGCATCTGACGGCAATCTGCCATGCATCATCCTTTCACTGCGTTCCTCTTGTGCCCTCCGGTGCCAACTACACAAATGTCATTCCAATTCTTTCAAAAAAAAAAAAAAAATTAAATAAATAAATAAGAAAAAAGAAAGACAGAACGAAACTAAAGGGAAAAGAACAAAAAATAAAAACCAACAATCCCAAAACAAAACAAAAACCCACATTAGTGTGGCTACAAGTTGTGCATCAGTGGAAAAAAAGGTGAAGAGGCAACAGCTTAATGTGAAAAAATGCTGCAGAGGAAAAATACCCAACATGCCTTATATAGTGTTCTTGCACCCCCAATCATTCCTACCACAAAAACAAAAAACTAAAAAAAAAAGAAGGAATAAACAAGTCATTTTAAATATAAAATGAAAAACATTGCAGAAGACCAGGGAGTGGGATACCAGTGGGCTGCATCAGAGCATATCACTAAAGGGAGGATGGGAGCTAGCTAGCAGTCAGTGATCAAGCAGAATTACAAAAGACAGAAGAGGAGAGAGAGAGACATAAAAGAGAGAGAAAAAGAGAGAAGGGAGGGAGAAAGAAAGAGAGCGAGAGAGAGAGGAAGAAAAATTACCTCAATCTTTCGACCTTCCACCAGTGTGCCATGGAGCTTTTCCCTGGCTTTCTCTGCATCTGCGCTGTTCTCAAATGTCACAAAGCCAAAACCCTGCAGTACATGGCAGAGGTTTAATAAGGTGGTGGTAAGTGAGGGGCACATCACTATCATCATCATCATCATCATCATCATGGAAAGAGATGAGATGAGATGAGAATCTGGAAAACCTTAGTGCTGGGTGTGCAGTCTGACATAGTTTAATAGACAACTTAAGTTTCATAACAATGATCTGTAGTGTGGCGCATTGATACCATGCACAGTAAACAGCCAGGGAGAAGTGCAGTTCTGTTCTGATGCAATGGCATCTTCACACTTACCTTTGAACCCCTCTCGTTGAAAATAATCTCTACGTCCAGTATCTTCCCAAATTGCTGAAAATCAAGTTGAGAAAAAAAGATAGTAAAAATAAAGTCAAAGAGAATCCTTTATGTCTTCAAGCTATGTCAGGTTTGCTTTAGATCTCAGTTGTTTAGGACAGATTTACTGCAAAGTCAGATGCTTCCATCATTGAGTTACAGCTACTTTGCACTAGGGGTCACTGTTATACAAAAGACGACTTCCCACACTTCATAGCGTTCCTCAACCCCTTGTCTTGATCTCAACTGTGTGCCATTTTCCCTGTCATTTTCTCACCCATACTATCACACAGACACACGTAGCAGTCAACTGCCCCTCTGAAGCACCAACAGAACACCCACAAATGTCTCCGGTTTGCATTAATCTTCGTCAGTCTATGCACCCCACACCCCTGACAATGAAGCCTCTGTGCCAAAGATCCAAACTATCAACACAGATTTATTGGTTTTGATCTATATGAGTGGCCGAAACAATCCCAGTTTCTTACCCCAAACATCTGTCTGAGATCTGGGTCTCGGAAGCGGAAGGGGATATTTGAGACATGGAGCCGTTTGGGGGTCCCTTTGGCCTCTGCAGAGTCTCCTGCAGAGCCTCCTGCTCCTGTACCTCCAGTGCCACATTGTACACCCGCCTCACCTTGGGATGTATCATCTGCCTTTCCCTATTGGGGGGTAGAGAAGAGGGGTAGTAAAAGATGAGACAGAAATGGCTTATGATCATTATTTCTGCACTGTGACAGCTCTACTTCGTCTCCTATTGGGGGATGTGACCCACTGGAGACATGTAGAGTTGCAGAGTACAAGAAACCTTGATATCGTCACCTTCATGCATTATAAGTAAACTTTATAATTTCATCTTAAATGAGATATGATTGTTACATTTGTGGCAACTAACAAGATTAAGACTATAGAGTCAAGGTAATGGCTTTAAACTTAACGTTTATTTTACCTTGCTATCATGCTCATAGTGGCTAAGTACTTTTTTTTTTTTTGGTCATGTTAATGCACTGGGTGATAAATGTCTGTATGAAGTTTTGTGCTAACTCATTTAGTAGGTACAGAGATATGTCACACCAAAGTGGTTTATACTTCTAACATGCAATTTCATTGAATACAAACTAATAAAATCCTGCCATCTGTTTACTTCAACACATCAAGATGTCAAAAATTTTGAAAACACTATTTTTCTAAGAATACTGTATCCCTAAATTTATCTGTCATGCACTCCAGGATTTTGCTAAACTACTAGCAAACGTTTTGTGAAGTAGAAGCACTCACACTGTTGTTGCTGGTGGTGGGTGAGGTGGTGGCTCCATTAGCAGCCCCTACGTCTGCTGTTCCTTGGACCCCAGCACCAAACATTGCCCCTGGGCCAAACTCTGTTCCTGGGAGCCCGTTTTGAGGTGGGGGTGGAGGTGGGAACGTTGTAAAGGGTGGGGCCACAAGGCCCTCCTGCCCTCCTGTCGAATCCTGAGAGCCCTGTGGGGGTAAGAAAAGGGGAGGGGAGGAGCAAGGAACACAATTTAGCACATGTTCTCAACAGGCCTTCTGCAGAGGCTGCAGCGTCCAGGTGAAGGTAGAATGAGGGGGTTAAAATCCTACCTATTAAATTTCACTGTCTATCTCTCCCTCCCTCTCACTCTCCTTTCCCTACAAGCTTGTCTACCCACCTCCCTCCACCTCCATATCTCTGACAGGCATGTGTTTTCAGTCAGCTGACCATGAAATATTTACACAAAACCCATCTATTATTAAGAGTCAGAAAATTTGATACATGGATACAGGGATATTTCTGAGATGGATGGATAATTAGATGGACTTGCAGATAAATACTAACCATCACATGTTAGTTGCGTCAGGTGAATTTCAGTTCCTGTACTTCTGGCTTTCTTTTAGAGGACATCTATGATTCACATTGAATGTGTATCACCCTTGTTGCCTCTGGTCGCTGTGATTTCTCTTTACTGTTACAACTGTGTCTGCAGCAGGATCATCTACAGATTCTTTATTACTGCTACTGCTGCTGTAACACATAAACCTATGTGTGCATGAGGTGGCTCTGCAGTATTGCTTGGTTTAGACATTTCACACAGTCAAGGGCATCTTGGTGTAAGTTTGTATAAAATCCCTTTACAGCAAATGCACAGAGTTAAAGAAAGGAAGAGGAAATGACTTGATACAGAGGTAATGTGTAAAAAGAGAGAAAGAGAGGGAGCAGTTGGTTTGGGGTCAGGGTTGTCTCCTCTACACCAGGCCAGGCAGGAATGACACAGAGCATCCAACACCATTAACCACTGGTCTGGTCTATGCTGTGGGCTGGATCTGGGCCGGGTGACGCCTAGAGACACTCGGTCTCCAGACAGCCTTTTTAATTAGACACAGTAACTAAGATGCTGCAAAGCAAACTAGCTCCCTCTCTCTCCCTCTCTAATCCTATAGCAGGACTGCTCACTCTGCCTCTGCAGTGACTACCTCACTGGCTGTGGACAGCCAGCTGATGCTAAAAGGCCCATCTGCAAGACAGACAGCTGCTGGAGTCTGGCCCCAACAGATAGAGGAGGCATTAGAAACATGAAGCCTGGATGAAAAAATCTGGCAAACTCATCCACTGCCACTCTCATTGTGGTGAGGCTGAATGTGTGTAAAGTGATTTGTGTTTTGCATCCACTGCTGTCTCTGTCACCAAATGATGATAGAGGACGCTACAACAACCTGTTCAATAGAGATAAATAGCCATTAAAATTCACTGGTATACTTTGGTTAAATCAAAGCTTAAGTGTCCTTGTTAGGACGTGCAAGCTCATAAACATGTAGTGGCCTGTACTCAGACATTTAAGGGTGTGGCCTGTAGTCATATCCCAGCTTATGGCTGAGTCACACATGTCAAAAACCCTCAAGAGAGAGAATCAAAGAAAGATGATTAACTATAGAATATGAAAATGAATGCCTATGATCACACAGAGATGGATTTAGAAGAACTTATTTTTACATGAGTAACCAATTACATTTTATGTCCGACTGTGTGAAAATGTTTGTCAGTGACTGGGTCTCCCAAGGCAGGGATATTTCAGTAGCAGGGATGGAACATTATGAACACTGATCATCTAGTATTTTTTTTCCAGACACTGCTTCGGGGCAGCAGACATGCAGTGGCATGGTGTTCCAAATAGGAAGGCTACAACTTTGCATATTATGTTACTGCAGCCAGGTTTATGGCCAAATAGATCACTGCCAAGATTGCACCAACTGAACTAGGTGCCATTAAACAATTCTATCACAAGATTTTTAAGCGTGACAATTTCTGGGCTACCACTGTAGAGGGTTAATGTGGACTGGTGCTTGTGTATTGCTGTGCTATTGAGTTCACTGTGGGTAAAATCCAAATCTAAATGAATGGTGGACAAACTGATGGACAAACGCATAGAAAAGAGATGGAAGCTGTCAGACTACGACCAGAGGAGAAATCAGTACAACTTTAAGTCCACACAGGCATTCCTGACCCAGTGACTAAGGAGCAGCACTGCCCTACATGGCAGTATTATATAGTCTCAAGGAGAGGGGAGAGAAAGGAAAAAAGAAATAATGGAAAAAAGGGGGGCTTAACGGGAGAGGGAGAGGGGGATAATGGGAAATAATGACACATTCTTTTTTTGTTTTGTCTGATCTCAGCACAAACTTTCCAAGCCTGAATTTTGACATAATGCGATAGGATTTGATTAGGCTTTGGACTAAAAAGAGAAGAAAAACAACCTGACCAAAGAAGAGTCAATCATATATCAAATGATATGTTTGGTTCTTTTTTTATTCACAAATCAGATGTTACAGCTATAAAAAGGACCATCTGGAGTAGGACCTATTCATCCACACTGTTTCACTGTCACCGCAAGCAAGCATACACCAACACACACAGCAGTTTTGTTACCTGAGACACCATATGTTTTTCCATACACGAGGGGGTGAGGGGGAGGCCTTTTTTCACTGCAAACCTTTCAAGCGTGAGTCTATGTCTTTCTGCCTGCTGGCTTAAGCCTCTAACCAACAGAGTAAAGCTTACACGAGCCACAGAAACACAGAACAAGCGGCCAAGTGGTGATGCTACTCAATCATCAATTGTGCAAATTTTTCTAATGAAACTATCGGTAAAGGCCCCTGACTCAGAGTAGATATGCTCCGTTCAGCTTCCTCTCCCTCTGCTCTGCTTCTCTATTTTTCTTCTGTGGTTGGACAAGTAAGTATGCTCCTCCCAACCTCCCTTTTGCCTTTCCCTCTTTGCTCTTGCTTACAATGCTTGATGAAAGCCAGAGGGAGATTTTTTTTATGTCTATAAACCACAACACCCGCCCTTCAGGTCACTCACAACTCCTACTGCACTGTGATGCCCATCAACGCACAGGGGCACAGCCCATTTCCTTATACAGCTGCCTTGGTGCAGAAGCTCCCGTCTCTCCTTCCTCACTGTGGACCAATCAGATTACACAAAGGTTGTCTCAGAGAGGAAAATCTATATGTGACTGGCACAAATCCAGGGAACACGCGGATCTTTATCTGGCAGGAAAAATGACCAAGCTAACCACTTTTATTTTGATGTTCATACTGTATTTGATCTTTTCAGAACCTCGTGGATCAAACTCAGCCACAAATTCTCAGTAAGCTACAGACACAAATGATGATGTCCATCACTGGTCTGTGGCGGCATGCCATGCAACCTGCCTGTTTTTGATAGTTGTGATCATCTTCAAGCAGCATCATAATCACACTGATACCACTCTCTGAGGACTCTGACTCACCTCAGGCAGCATATAACACAATAAATCCAAAAATAATCAAAAATGTTGGTAGTTTCATATGTGCAAGTAACAATAATTAAGAGTATTTAATAAATACTGCTGTGCAGAGGATTAAGAAATCCTGAGCAGCATGTTAAGAGCAACAGCATGCTAAGCTGAGTTAGCATGGCAGATAATGAAAGTGTGTTCAATGAGGCATGGAGTTCACAAGAACCTCTGCATGAGTCAAATTTTTTACAAAGCACAACAGACCAAAACCCTGAACCTTGAACTATCAAAAGCAACAATTACGATATGTAATTGTGAAATGTAACTATTTTGATGGCAAAATAAGCATTATGGTCACATTTTCTGGTTGATGATTCTAAAATCTGAAGATTTTAAGATTTTCCTTCATGATAATTGAGTGACATTTGATACAATATTCATAATATTTAAAACACAGCCTGGGCCTACAAGTTCCAAGTAAACACAAAAAACTGCTACAAAAAATGGACTGGACTCAGTGACTAACTCCCTAAACTTAACAACAACCTTCTGACCTGACCTGTGCCCTAAAGATAACTATATCTAGCTAGCCCAGTGAGCAGTGATAACTAACATGTCTTTGGGGTCATCAGGTAGGAACCTCCTTTCACCAGTGTTTCGTCTAGTTGGTCCTACGACACCTCCAGGAGGCTAGACAGTGATCACTAGCGTTACAGAGTCACCCCCTAATGCCAGCCATCACCGCTCCTCACACCCGGGCAACTATTGCAAACAGCACTACCGTCAACTATTCTGACCTCTCACCAACTGCACCAGTGAAAGCGGGGCGGTGATACAGACCCTGGTTTGGGTAGGGGGTAATGAAAGTATAGAGGGTGCAGGAGATGGAGGACAAGATACACCCAAAATGTCCTTTAATCAGAGAAAGAAAATAACACAAACAAAATCAAAGCAATGCAGGCCAAATTAAGAAATTATTGCACTTTCACTTTAACAGAAGAAAATAATTGCTTGAGAAAATCTGCTAATTAATCTTTTATGAAAATCATCAGTGGTTAAAGTGGATGACAACTGAAGCAGGCAAAAAAATAATTTAAATGATGATTTAAACTAAAAATAACATTCAGAGTAAATTTAAATCAAAATCAAACTAAAGGAACAACTGATAGAAATACAATTCATTTCAATTCAAATGAATATTGTTTCCATCATAATTAGCCTTTATTTAGCCATCTACTAGATTACTTCAGTGACACTGATTTCAGAGGGCAGAGGAGCTAATGAAAAACTATTAGTAAAGCTATTGTGCATGTAAAGAAAACATTTGCTTAATCGTATTGTAGTATGACCTCTAGATATCTATAGGTATTATTCTCACCTGAGAAAAATACCTTTAAGCGACCTTTCTTCCAGACAGTTTGAATGTAAAAATGCAGCAGCACTGACTGACTGCAGCAGTTTACGCTGGTGCACAGTGTAGGCACAGTGCTGTTTATCATGCAGGATTATCTGCTGTTTATCAGCAGATGCTGCATTCATTTAGAACTCTGCTGCACCGTGTCTGTGTAGGCATCCCTTGCAACGCACCTTTACGTGTGTACATATGTGGGCTCTGGTGTGTGGTAGCATGTGTAGTCGTTTCACACCTCAACCTACAGCAGACCGCCTAAGGCATTGGCAGCATTAGTGTGAGGACAATAGCATCATGGCTACATTAGCTGTAAGGCAAGATTTAAGACTCAGGTAGATAAGCGTCACAGAGTGAATTAAGTCACCAATGCTCCAGCGAAACCAATACTTGGGTTTATTTGTGGTAACAGGCACTCTGCTTCTGTCTTCATAAGAAGTCAGTGCCATCTGTCACCTTCTAACTTAAAGAGCTGCGGCACTCAAGGAAATACCTGTAATCCCAAAGGATAATTACAATGAATTAAGATAAACATGTGATCACCTGGTAAATAATTCAAGAAAAACATACAGGTACCAGTCCTTTTTGTCTATAAATGTGCGACTGCACTTTTACGTTAATTTTTCATGTGTGTGGTTGCACTCACACATAAAGACAGGCACACAGAAGCCTGAAGGCAACAAAGGTGGATGTGGATCCTTCGCAAATTCCCTGAAATGCTGTTGTCGCATGGTGGCTGACCAAGCATTTTTACGGAGATAATATGAGTCGTGCTACAAATAGACAGCTTAAATCCTTGGATGCCACCTTTCCTCACTGGCTTAGCTCTACATGGATAGATCATGCATGATGCACCACCTCTGGGCATGAACAAATACACACACAGAGACACTGAACGCGAAAACACATTTTTAGACAACCTGCTAAACTAGTTTTAATGTTTTAACAAATTTATAACAGGCACAATATGTGCCACCTTCTATAGTAAGGCTCACTAAATATTCATACAAAGGTCTCCACCACACTGACAGTGTGAGGGCATCCTGCCCAGTCTGGAACATCTCAATTATTATCAAACATATTTGATATTCTCACAAGAGGTTTTGCCAAGGAAGTGGCTGACTAAGCTCCTTTGCTGCAGTGAACAGTATGAAGATCAATTTGAGCTAGAGGATATAAAAAATTAAACCATCTTAATTCGAAGGAACCATTCAAAACTTTGAACAATCTTTTTCCTTCCCAATCCAGAAAGACTGAGACCCGTCTATTTTTTAGGTGTACATCTGGAAAACAGGTGTGGACGAATAGTAAAAGACTTCTACCATCGGTATAGTAAAAAACTAACAAACAACCAACCCCCACCCCCAATAAATAAATAAATAAAAATTCAGCAACCAATGAGGCACATACATTTCTACATCTATGGCCTGCAGTGTCAGCAAAGAAGGTTGTAAAATATTGACAGTGGTAACGCAAATGGTGCCGTCAAGCAAGACCTGCATTTAAACTAGGCATTTAACAGTAACGCTTAACCACAGTGTATACTATAGTCATGTCTTATGTAAAATAGAGAGCAGCACCATAAATTTTACAGAGGGTGGTGTGAATGGAAGTGGGTCATCTTTAAAGTGCATTCCCACATGGTGCTGCACCCCGACACCTCTGCCCTCACACCCTTCTAGTTACTACTGCCACTGTCCATTTGGTGCCATTCTCTTTGAAGAGAAATAATGTAGTTATAGCTGTTCTGGCCTGTGAGCAGGACAGAGGAGGGGGGGGGGGGGGCAGATGAAGGAGGGAATGGAGAACGGAGTAATGAAAAGCTTAAGCTCAAAATTTAAGAGATCAGGGGAAAGAAACCCTTGATGGACACTGTACAATAACGTCCATCAAGATTTCTTCTATGATTAGTATAAACCCACAGTAGGTTTGACCTGTAGCTTCTCAACCCTTATGTCTGTACGTAAAATTTAAAAGACCATATAAAGAAAAATATTCTATAATGCTACAACCACTGTCCACCTAGTTGAGACTTCACTGCGACCAGTGCAGAGACAAGTATTATTGGATGTGTTCAAGCCTTGGAGAATTATACAAATTGTGCCATTCTTTGGATGTGTCAGATGCAGGTAGAGTGTGTGTATGTGTGTTACCAAAGAACAGTGTTACTCTGTCTTCATGAACCGTGACTTTATTTGAGTTTATTGTGGCTTAGGGGGCAGGGTGTTCTTACAGTACTCCTAGCAACAACAGATGCGTTTCTGTGTGTTTGTGTGCAGGCGTAAGCGTCTCAAAACAACTGTCTCTTGGCACCTGTCTCCCTCAATGCAGGGACAGACGAAGTTTAAACTGCATGGACAGCTTGGATGACAATGTTGTTTGACAAAATCTCAGCCAGCCTCCACCCTCTGCACATACAACATGACCCAACATGACATAAACACATACATATGAAATATAAAATGACTCAATGTGCAGTCAGCAAGGTGAAAGTATATCATGCCCACTGTACATGCTTGTCAACAGAAGCAGCCTAAGCAATTGCAGCCACCACGTCTGGAATCATGTACCTCCCTGTCATGTTCCCCCAATCCCAACAACTCCCTCTAAGGCCCAGGGGAACCCAAGACCAGAGAGCAGGACATGCTAGAACAGAGCCAGAGAACAGCTCTCATCCTCAGGCTGTCTCTCAGCTAAGGTAGCATAGACACACCCACCATATGTTAAGAGCAGCTTTTCACACATCACTATGTTATGTGCTTTAAGTAACTATTTCAATAAACCAGGGCTGTCAGTCAGGAATTTTTGCAGGAGAATATGTCTATATATCATCTCCACACTAGTTACAGGAGGAGCTCATTAACCGGTGGTAAGAAGCCATTAGACACAATTTTACAACCAAAAGAGTCAAAAATATTTGAGAACAAAGAGTTAAAAAGTGAAAGGAGCCAAGTGGTAGTGACAAGCCCTGCTTTTAATCTGATGTTCTGCCAACTATCTGAAAAGGCCTCACCTGGGCCAAGACACAGCAAACCAAAACAGCCCATACCATGAAACACCAATGAACTGCTTTCATCAAACTGAACTTAAAAAAAAAAAAAAAAGATTAATAAATTCTTGTTTTTCTAGTTCTGATCCTGCAGTTCTCAACTTGTGCAATAAGAAGTTTATAGAAAGAAGCTTTGCTGCAGAAGTGAACTTACCGGCAGCATTGCTGGGTAGTAAAGTCCCATCATTGTTTGATCGAAAGCTGCTGACCAGCCCTCCACTTTCCCGTTCCTTCTCTTTTCCCCTAGACTGTGGGTCTCTACTTCTCCTCCTGTTCCTCCTTTCCTCTGTCTGTGCTCTAGGACCATGAGCTGGCGATGGCTTCAGTCCACGTCTGTCTCAAACATTCAAATTCTCCCTCTTTCACTCCCTCTTCCTCCTCCTCCTTTTTGCTGGGGTCTGTTCTTCCACTTCTCCAGCACGCGAGCCTCGTCTGCTTGTCACTCTCTGCTTTCTCTTTTCTTCTGTCTCCCTGCCCCTGCTGCTCTGATCCCCCCGGGCCTTTCTGTCTCTCTCCTCCTGACAGCCTGAGTCTCTTCACTCCTCCTCTCTCTCGCTCTCTCTCTCTCCTCTTTGCTCTGCGTCTGTCATTCACGCGCTCGCATTACACATCTTGCAGCTCCCCCTGCTTCCTCTTGTTCCCGCCCCTCTTTTAAAACTTTCCTTCCCTCCCAGCCTCAGTTCCTCCTATTCATCCCTCCATGAAGCCATCTAACTGTGTCTCTGGATGGAGTCAGAAAGCTGCTTTTGCTGCCTCCTCCAACCCCTGGGGAGAGAAAAGGAACAGGAAGGAAGAAGATGCTGTCTTCTATCCACGCACTGACTGCCTCAAAGTACAGAACAGGAACGCGACCCCCACTGCATTGCAGCTTTTTTTGATGATTTATTTATTGCGTGGCAGGCTGTCAGCTCTAAAAAGCAGTGGTAGGTAGGCCAGTCGGTAGACAGGTAGGTAGCTAGCTGCGTGGGTAGGCATCTAGATCACCATCTCGCTGTTGCTGCGTCCGCCTTCATCACACAGATGGAAGTATCACAAAACTGAGAACGCTGGCCCACGATTCCAGTATCTAAACCCGAACATGAATCTGTATCACGCTGCATTGCGCCTTTTTCTTCTGGCTCACACTCCGTTCCCTCACTTCCCACCACAGTATTGTTAGGAGGCGCTTAATTTGCAGAGATGAGAGTGCAGTTCCTTGCACTGCATTTTCATATGGGAGGGACTGAACTCTGCGGAAAAAAAGCCCTGATGCCAAGCTTTCAGACATCTGCTGAGTCTGGCTAGAACTGGGTCCAAAGGGATGGAGGGAGGGCCACATGAGTGATTCTAGGAGGAAGTGGTGCGGGAGGGTGGGGTGGGGGGGCAAACAGAGAGAGCTGGACCAGAGTTTGGGGCAAAGGGGCAGGGGATGCAGGCAAGAGATAACGGGATAGGATAAAGGATAAATGGATAAAGGGCTGGGTGAAAAGAAGAGTGAGGGATGACAGGATTAGGCCTGTAAGTGATGAGGATGAGAGGATGAATAGGGGATGATCTGAGGATTAAGCGCACAGACTGAACACAGAGATAAACACACCCAGGCACACACAAACACATGCACATAATGTACACACAGATGTGCTGTGATCATATTCACACTGCTTCTGCACCTTGGCTGACACGAAGACACACACGGACTCAACAGAAAGGCTGTATCATTGCATCAACTCTCTCAACTGTTTCAAACAAAGGCCTGCTCTTCCAAAAACACCGTCAACAGATAGTCAATAGCACAAGATCAACTGTGTGTTTTGGAAAAACTTTTTTTTTTTTGGGAGGTTATGACCTAATTCAAGATTGCTATTGCTAAATGCTTATGTGTAAAGTCTCTGCAGCTTGTTTTTGTGCCTGTGTGTTGTTAGCCCTGATCATTTCTATGACCTAAACAGCAAAAGATTGGCCCTGCAGGTCAGAGAGGCCACACACACATTTACCCTAAATAGTTGGAGCAGCAGGGACCCACAGGAGCCTGTCACCATTTAACACGCTCACATTGATACAGGAAGAACTACAGGTAGTTCAAATGTGTATAAAACAATAGACAGGGGCTTTCCTTGAAAAAATGTACTGCAGCAACGACGCAAGCTAGGCTTGGATAGCTCTATTTGCGTGATAATCAATAGCTAGTGTGCTGGAGACTAGCACAGATGACTTAAATCATTTATAAAACAAATGCAGTAGCCTGAATTGGCTCTGAATGAAACAGATGACAGGAGGGAGTTCAGAAGTGCTGCAGATCGCAAATACTCTCGACCCAGGTGTTAGTCTGCTCTAACTAAGCTGCTGACTGTTGTATGACTTCCATTTCTGTTTCACCTCTGTTACACTTACACTTCTGTCCTCCATCCTATTATCCCTCTCCTGCCTATAATATGTCTTGTCTTTTTTTGTTTGTTTGTTTTTCCCAGTACGCGAATAGAAATAAGTAAATGCAGGACACGTGGGAAGAGAAATTGAGATCTAAAAGAAATTAATTCTAAACCTGGAACCAAATTGTTACAGTGTGGGCCTCCCCCCGCATTCTCAAGGAGCTGCATTCCCAAGAAAGGAGATACTGAGTAGAGCAGGAGGAGGAGAAAGAAGAAAGAGATTTATGAGAGGGGATGAGACATATGAGAATCTCCAATGTTGTGATGTGGGGAAAGAGGTTGGGGGTAAGCAGACTCACAGACCAACACTCCCCTCCTGTGGCACTGCCAGAGAGCTGCACATCCCATACACACAAACACACACCAGGAGGAAAGAGCATGCACACCCACTCTCAGGTACAGAGCCTTTTCTGGAAATCTCACTCAAATGGGATTTGCGCACCTGCACATAGACACACATGCATACATGAGCGCTGAGATGGTTTGAGCCGCTCAATGTGTTCTGCTGCTTGGAGGTAGATAAGAAAATTGTCAGCTACCCTGCTGCTGTGATGCACATACACGGCACTCATTACAGAGAGCAATATGCATGGAGAGACACTCAGAATGAGAAAGAGACAGAGAGAGGCATAAAGAGAGAGAAGGTGTGAGAGGACAGCAATTGTATTGTAAAATGGATATTTTCTTTGAATGAGCTGCAACTTATCGAACTGACTTAGCTAATTCTCCTCTGGATTTAGAGGCTCCTCAAAAGGACTGCGTGGCTGAAAACTAGCATGCCTCGAGTGATTTGGGGTTCTGCATCGAATTACATTTTAATTTATTATTACACAGGTTTGCAAGCAGTCGTTAATCTCTTACCTGACTGTGAGGTGTGTATCCATGGAAACCAGGGTTTAAAGGCTCATTGTTCTGCAAGAGACAACAGGAGAGGAGAAACCAGAATAAATGGGCGGGTGTTCGCAAAGTGAGTTGATGCAGGATGACAGTAGAAACTTTTAAATTTCAGGTGGAAAGGTTTCAGATGATTTTTTCAATGGGATTAAAAAATAAACTAATGGTCAATCATTAATAGAGTAAACAGAGGAGGGAATTAATTTAACAGATAACAGTCAGTGAGGATTCCATGATTGTTGAACCATCGCTGTAGTTTATCAACCTTTTACAGCCAGCAAACCAATCATAATCCATGGGCTGTGTGAGAGCCCCCCCCCCCCCCCCCCCCCCCATCAACTCTGCCCCAGAAACCAGTGTTGTGGTTAATTGCTCTGTAATTACTTTTAATTAGATTATTTCTGTCTCCCCCCCTCTCCTCTCTCTCTGACTAGTATTTTCTTACACTGTGTCATTTTGGCTCCTGCAAAAGCAGTCATTGTTTGCTGCAGAGCTAAGGCTTGAGGAAGGAGAGGAGGCAAAAGTAAAAAGACAGGCATAAAGACAAACAAGGGGAAGGGGGGGTGGGGCAAGAGGCGGATTGGCTGGAACAATGGGGAAAGATAGCCAAATGATGATATTTTGACAGCAGTAAGTGAGATGAGACCAGCAGTGTCTAGCCTGCTGACATGCCTAGCAGAGAAAACATGACCACCTAGTGAGCCAGAAAAAAGTGTGTGTGTGTGTGTGTGTGTGGGGGGGGGGGTCCTATGGGGAATGCGGTCTGAAGAGCTACTGATGTTTTCAGTAATCTGAAGGAAGTCGACAGAAAATGTTTCACATCAGTATACTGCTGCCCCTTGCCCTGACTGTGGCCCTCCACTCAGGAAACAGCTTGAGTGTGGGCCATGTAATGCCACAGTGACAAGACAGGTAGATTTGCCGTCTCAATAGTGTTAACAGCTCTAACCTCCTGGCCCTGACCTTGAGCTGTACACTGCGGGAATCACTTTCATATAGGATTCATTTGACCATATGAGGGCAAAAGTTTGAGATGGTAAAGGCAAAGTGACATAGACAAATAGCTACAAAGCAGATCCCAAAGAGCTTGCTTCAGTGTGGTGAGATAGAACTTGGAAACACAGAGTGTAAACCCAAAAACAGATGTGGTTATGATGTATGGAGACGTAGAGAAGGGGAGGGAGCGTCTAGACAGAGTGGTTTAATGAAAGGTTGAGGGAGGATGTAGGTATGAGGTAAAGAAAATGGACCAGATGCAAAGAAAGGTTGAGAATAAGAAAGAAATGTTTTTCTTTTGATGATCAGGCAGTAAACTGTGTGTGTGTGTGTCCATGTCCACACTAAGGACTCATCCTCCCTTTCCCTTGTCTGAAACAACCATTTCTTTGTCTCCACTCTCCACTTCCTGTTTCATCTGGAACCAATTTCCCCCTCGTGCCTTGTCCCCAGGGGGAACACTCTCCTTGGTGCGCCACATTTAGGGGGGGAATGGCCTGCCTTATATTCACCAGTATGCTGACTGTGTAGACTCTTATTCCGCTCAACATGATGGAGATTAGATAGATAGATAGATGGATTAAAAAAAGCACTATTACAGAGCAGAATCTCAAATCTTAACAATGGGTAATTTCAAATAAAACATGTGAAATAAAAAGAGATTTTGGGAGTCAGCGACACTGCATTGCATTTCAAATAAGAAGAGCCATGGTTTCACAACAGAAACAAGAAAAAAATTTGAATAAAAAATAAAGCTTGTACGTGCATTTTCAGTTCAAGTAACGGTGAGGGCACTGCCCTAGCAAGACAAAATGGGAGGAAAACTGGAATGCAAGTGAAATCTATACCAAAATTAGCTCTAACTTTCAAATTAAAGTTTGTGTTGGTGCTACAGTGGACAGAGTGGAAAGAAGAAAAGGGAAAGAGGAGGAGTTTGAGAAGAGGAGGGAGAGAGGGTAGAGTTTAGCAACATCTGGAATCAATCTGTCTGCAGGAGCAGAGGGAGGGAGCGGGCTTGTTGGAAGATGGAAGGGCAGAGGAGAAAGAAAGAAGAAAAGAAATAACAAAATGAGATGAAAATAAGGGCAGACATAGGAGAAGGAGGAGGAATGTGGGGAATAAGGCAGACGTAGCCAAAAAAAAAAAATTTAAACAGTGAAACATTTGCAAAACGGAGACAATGAGTCATAACTGAAGAATGCCATGTGATTTATATTTTCTTAAAGGGTGGGGGAAGGGATTGGGGGTCTGAACTTGATACCTAGCTTTCAGACATACTCATTTCTTTACACTAATGCTAAAGAGTGCACTCTCTCTCACACACGCGCACACACACAGTTTTCCTCTTCCATATGGCATTGCTTTTAGGTATATTACATGCCCATGTGTCTTGAGGAATACACAAAAGGCACTTGCATTTATGTCTGCCTACTTAAAATAAAAATAAGTAAGTGAAAGCTTTGGTTGAAAGCTGGGCTTTGGTGCTGCACTTCTGCAAGTTTCCATTAAGTTAATTCAGCGTGTGAGTGAGGAGGAGCCTTTGAAGGCGCCGGCTGGCTGACTGTGAGGGCTTCAGACTGCACTGGCAGGGCTCAGCAAAAGCACAGAAAAACCAGTCACACACACATATACATACTCTCGCTCTCTGTCCCCCACTCCCCCACTCAGTGGAGGGGAAAACTAAAGGGCGTCTCTCTTGTTTATTTTCTCTCTCTGCAACTTACTATTTTAGGAGAGGGAAAGAAGTTGGGGAGTTGCTGGAGCAAATGGGAATGAGCGGGGGAAAGAAAAAGGAGCAGCAGTGGTGAAGGGAAGGCAAAATGACATGAGGTCAACAGATGGTGAGAGGGGAGGGAGACAGAGGGAGGAGAGGAGCAGGGTAATTAAGGGGGCTGCTGCAGGCATCCAGTGGCCCCTAACAGAACAGCCTAAGGAGGCAGACTGTGCCAGTGGCTTTGTGGTCTCAGTCATATCTCCAAATATAAGAAAACCCACACCTGCTAACAATAATAAATTATTACACAAAAAACAAAACCCCATTCATTGTAGAATAACAGATGCAGACCATTCTTGGCAATCACAGGATCAGTATAAGAGCCAATGATAACTCTAAAAGATCAACAAATCACGAGTGAGAGAGAAAAACCAGAGAGGAACATGCCACGCTGTGAGAGGATCAAACAGTGCAACGAAGGAGGAATTAAGAGAACATGCTGGAGGGCAGAGGACAGAAAGTGATGGCTGTACTGTACTGACAGGGTTATAACAAAAGATAAAGCTGAAAATGACAAACGCAACCAGAGATGGTTGATACGCGGGGACATCAATACACATCAAGACAACCGAGAGCAAGGACAGAAAGATGAGATGAACTGCAAGTGTCCCCTAAGACTGAAGGCTTATTTCTTATGACAGAAACTTTTTCAGAACAGGCAGCCAAAAACCTGCCCACGCGATGGGACAGTTACGAGTATTTGTTTCTTTTTTGGTTAAAGTTTCTGTACTTTTTAAAGGAGTAGGAGTCTTGGAAAACTTTTCATAGAGACAAGTTCTGTTTTTCCAATTCCGAGAGAAACAAAACATCGGCTCTGGGGCATTCACTGGTTGGATTTATTGACGACTGTCTCCTTTCCTCTGACTGTGTGGTCTACTACGAACAACAGCTGACCTGCAGTTAAGAATTATACAGGTGTTCATGTGTGGGCCTCATGCAAGTCCATCTATGAGCAGTCGCAAACATTGACCTCTGTTTTAAATTTAATGGTGCCTTTAAAGTTTGCCACACATAATGTCCAACGTGTGAATCCAACAGACTAGGACTAGCTCCTCACTTTTGATCTTAATCAGGTAAAGGTAAATCCTTGTACATGAAGATAGTTTCTTGAGGTATTGAATGTAATACCTACACCATGTTGCCAGTGTTCATGCCACTTTATGTATACATCAAATAAGAAAAGTTCATATGAGGCTTGCATACAATTAGTTTTTTATTGTTGTTGTCTGATCTTATGTCCTCCCTAGACTATAGGAAACACTAGTAGAATTTGCATGTGGATAAATTTATAATGATAATATGAACATTAAATAAATGATTTCAGAGTATTCAAGAGCTAGAAGCTGTATATATATATATTTTATTTTATTTTTTTTCCCTCCCCCCCCATAACCCCCACTAATAGACTGCATAGGCCGTTTCATTGTTTTCTGGCAGATGTAATTATTTAAGTTTGTGAGGACAAAGCCTGCAGTGCACCATGGGTATTCATTACGTTACAATAGCTAATAAGTGAAAGTGGAACACGTCTATTTCGGTTTTTCATTTCATGCTCTAACAGATTGTCTGTGATATACTTATTTAATGACGTCTTGGATCAGTTCTCAGCATACAATGATCCACTTAATAAAAGTATTTGGGCTCAGTATTAAACCAGTTACTGGCTGATATTAAAGGGGACAGACAATCTCACACATACAACTTAATAGATCTAATACTGAAGCAGTGCATCGTAGATTACCCCATGTAAGGGAAACCCCATGTGACGTCAATAAATTGACATGTATCTCTTTGTGGGTAGAGACGGGAGCAAATGTGACAGTTTGGGGGCAGCACTGGAGAAGAGGCATTTCGGGTGGGGATGACCATAAAGGTGAGTTAACATGCTACTGTCATTTAAAGGGGGGAGAGAGAGAGAGAGAGAGAGAGAGAGAGAGAGAGAGACAAAGAGAGAGAGAGAGAGAGAGAGAGAGAGAGAGAGAGAGAGAGAGAGAGAGAGAGAAAAGGGTGGGGGGGAGGTGTCTTATCCATTCCTTTTGGTTTATGAATGGAGCCTTTTCCTTTTCCATCAATCACATTATTTCTTTACACTTAAACAGAACAGCTGTACTGTGCTTGTGCCAGTAAATGACAGTAAATTGAACTGAACACACACAAGAAGAAAGAAATAAAGAGAGAGGGAAAATATGAGTTGAGTAACTGAGGAATTCTTAGCTTATCATCGCCAGTTCAAAAGTCAAGGGTGACCCACTCTGCTAAGCTCAAAGTTTAAAAGCAATCATTAAACAACAGCAGAGAGCATATAATGACAGCAGGTAGGACTATGTACGATCCTCTGGAACATGTTAACACAAATAGGTACTGCCAAAACGCATAACCTGGGCCACCTCCTCCCCTTAAATGCTGGTTCCCTTTCTGTGGAGATTTCTTCTTTTCTGTGAATAGTACAGGCTGCTGACTTCTGAAGGACACTTTGGGTCTGCAGTTACACACATGCTCTCTAGGCATTTGCATGACTAGTTGCTACTGTGACTATGCAACCATAGGGCACTGAAGCCATTATTTGAAGCTTTTTCTCAGCATTTCTCAACAGCATTTTCTCCTGCTATATTATTGGTATTGATTAGGCACCCCAAAAATGATTTACATTATCAATTAATCCAATGTTCTGTATCCTTTTAATACACAGATAAAAAAAAGTATATGCGATGGGACTTTTTATTGTTTGATCTTTCAAATGTTTCAAGTGTTAGTGGCATGACAGTGATCATTTACATTATTGATTTGTAGATTATAGTGATGCTACGAGTGATTGATTGCCGGTTTTCAATTAGTATTTTGATCTGCGCTCAGGGTGAGCTGATCATATGATGCCAAATCCCTGACACTCTTGGCAACAATATGTTCTCCAGTCTGGCAGTTTATCAAAATGTCGAAAGATGACAAACTCACTTTAAGCAACGTATGTGATACTTGAATTCCTCGCGGCAGAATTCATCAACATTTTAATACGATGAACCTCATTAGACATTTGACAACCTGTCACCTGACAGAACACTGTGAGTATGAGAAACAAGCCCAAGCAAAGACAGTCTAACTTGCTAATTTATCAAGCCATTATTGATGATACTTTGAGCTCCTCAGTGTATTTCCACAATTTTTTTAAGTTCAGTTAGTTGTAGTTGTATAGGTGGTGCACAATGCTAGACGGTATGTGCCACAGTTTACATGGGAGAGTCAGCTATCAGTAATCGATTATAGGCCACAAGAAATAATTATCTTTTAATGTATGAAATGAGAGAAAGAATTGGGGAAAAATGTCCATCACAATTTCCCAACCACAACTGATGCCAGTCTATTTACATTGTCATCATTTGAAAGATGAACCGAATGATTAACTTTCTTTCGCTTGACAAATTCATTCATTACAAAATCATTCCCACTCTAAATCTGGCGTTAACAAGAGATGCCTATGAAAAAAAAAAAAAAGAGAGAGAATTTGAACAGCTATTGCAAAATACTGTTTACATTTGGTTCGCAATTTACTTCTTCATTACTCCAAACAGATTTTCAGAGTTTCCTTTAATGCCTGTTCTCAAGTGGTCAGCAGGGATTAGAGTTGCTATACATTTTCATTAGGTTGTAAAGGAACAGGTTGAATTTCACATTGGACTCTTGGGCAAAGAAAAAAAAAAAAAAAAAAGAAAAATTCTATATGCACTTCTTCCGCAAGAGCAAGCAACACTCAACACTGAGTAATGAAACAAACATTCAAAGGAAAAAAAAAAAAACCCAAAACTGCTCACTATCAGTAATAACCCATCTCAGTGATCTGTCCACTCATATCAAACTCGCCCCCGCTTCGCCTGCTGCCCTCTCTGCACTGAGGCCCGTTAAAGCGATCAGTCTGGTTAATGCCCTCTCCTAAATGAGCTTTGATCTTGTTAGTGCGACACAAAGCCTCTTTAGTGCCAACGATAGGACAAATCGGCTCTCTGAAACAGAGGGAGAGACATAGATTTAGAAACTACTCCTCTCTGCATTCGAGTGAACCACAGAGCTTCCTCAAGACAGGGCATTAATACTACCAACTGGGAACAGATAACTTAAAGAGAGGGATACATTGAAGAGAGAGATGGGATGAAACAATAAGTTGATGAGGAGAAAAACAAAAAACTTGCCAGATGTGGAGACAGAAAAAAGCGACTGATGCTAGCGAGACGGGGGATGGACTGGGAAAGAGAGATTGTCAAAGATGGAAGAGGGGAGACGGGACAGCAGAGAGACAGAGTGGAGGGGGGATGGGTTGGGATGGTTTGCCTCACTGGAACACTGAAAGCCTGTGAACCAGGAGTCAATTAGCAATCTGGAAATATGCCTGGGGGAGACAGGAGGGGGAAAAACCAGAGGGCAGCTAAAGGGGAGCAGGAGGTGGTGGGGGTGTTGAAGGGGGTCTGCAGTTTGGATGAGGCAGAATCGGGGGGAGCATAAGCAACAAAGGGGGGGGGGGGGCGCGCTACACTCACATTTATTATTACACTCCTGATTTACAGTCTATCTGGAAGGTCAGCAATCTCCCGGCTGGAGCACTACGGTAATTGTTGTGTGCATTTAGATATCGGATCATCCCCTGCACTTATCTTCCCTATACCGAGCTTTCACCATGCTACAGTGAGCAGTCGCCATTCAACTACCACACTGAATGACTCACTGGCAGAAGCTCTCAATGTCATTTGATTTTTCATTTGGCCTTTGAACTGAGTGTTATTCGACCACTCATCTTCATTCAGAGCATATTCTCATCCTTATCATCCTTACCTCTCCCCCATCTCATCATGCATTGCTTCCATCCATCACTTCCCTCTCATCCTTTATCATGGCCCATGATGGTTGCAAGCTAATAGCACTGACTTTCTATTCTCTTGTTGCCTCCATCTTTTATTTACCCTAACATCAACTCCCAATCCATGCCACATACATCTGAAATTTCTCTCCCAACCCAAATATTGTGTTCACTCTTTCTCCTTGTATAATTTTCTCGATCTATTCATCTGCACATACTCCCTCCCCATTTTTATTTCCAGGCCACCCAGTGCCCAACAATCAATTCAACTGATGGGTAGCAAAGATCCTCCCCACACCACACTGCTCATGGTCGCATCATCTTTGCCGGCGGTCTATAACCTTTCCCCATCATCAAGATCTATCCTGTGAAGCTTGCACACTGTTACATTACACGGGGACCTATTCGTCATTGCAGCAGGTCAGCCACACAGCCAATTAAAGTATTTTTACCAGTTCCCCAGGATTCAATTACCTGCCAATGACCTCAAACTGTGTCCGCCTGCCCTGCGATTGCTGTTAGTGCTGTTTTCCCCGGCTAAAACGCCACACATCAGCAGAAATGTTCTCTTGGACTGCTTTACTGGATTAGAGGCACTTCAAGGAACATGCATCTGATTGTACAATTAATGTGCAATGCATGTGTTTACATTAGAGAGAGACTACAAGAACCAAACAGTAACAGATTACAGCAATGGAGAGTAAGTGAGAGAGAAGCACCCTATTCCTCGGCAATCCCCTAATTTACTGTAATATGTACATATTAGTCAGACAGAGATGGGATTAGCTGTTGAAGCGTTGCTGTCTCAGCAGTCGAGTCATGAAAGTAGGGAAGACTTGTGGAGGACTCCCTGAACCCCTTCACTCCTGCAGCCTACACCAAAAGGCTCTGTTCTTTGTCTTTCACTGTGGTGACCCCTCCCCCAATCCTTGTCTGCCTCTTTTTTTTTTTTAACACCTAGCGACAATGGGGGGGGTCTGGAGTGATTAATGGTTCATGCGGTGTGTGTATCAGGATTTTATGTGGTGACTCGCTGCAAATTCTCATCACAGGTCTGAGTAATTTCATCGATGTGAACCAAGAAAATGATGGCGTGCACTGCAACTTGTGACAAAGCACTGGTTCACTTTCTGGAGGACAGGCATGATAGATAGGTCTGATCTTTGCTGTGCTGCCGTCTGTCATAGCAATGGAGTCTGTATCATATTACCTTTGTCTGGCTTGGTCATGCTCCCTCATGAGCTCCAGAAGCACAGGCACACTATTTCATTTACCCCCATTTTACTATGCTGCATTTTGCGCCGTCTTTCCTTTTCTTTTGCAATTCATAAATCTCACATCACAGTTTTGATTTAAGGATTTTCTGTTTGCTGCAATGATGCATGATTATGCTGTTGATGAGAGAAAGGGCCCTGTCAAAACATTATCATCACTCCCTGCTGCTGCTTGCGAACAAAAGCTTTTAGTGAAGAGGGAAGAGGAGGTACACATGATACTTTGTTACAGCGCTGCTACACATCAAGCTGAGAAACACAACGACACGGCTCGGAGAAACGGATACCACGCGTGTTTACAAGCCATTCCTACCTGTCCAATGTCACCGACAACACTCCCGGTCCCGTCTATCCTTGGTCTTTTGCACTCCGCCCCAGCCAAGTCAGTCAGGGCAGCGGCGGTCTGAGCGTCGGGCTCCGGGTCTCCCCTCTTCATCCCCCGGACAGCTGCTGGACCCCCGGCCGCGTTCGCATGGGGTCCGGCTGTTGTATCAATGTCTCTCTCCCGGTCCATTATTCCCCGACTAACGGGTAGCATTATCGATGCAACGTCGGTCGACATTAACATTGGACGGCAGACAGTAACCAGTCAAAGTCTGTTTTTTTTTATTTGTTGTTTCTTTAAAAAAACCAAAAACAAAAAAAAAAAAAAAAAAACCTCTGCCTTTTCCTCTTGGTTTGTCCACAGCTCGATATTGACAATGGATCAGGCTTTTCCCAAGACGCGTAGACGGATAATACAGATTTTCATCAAGACAGCTCGCACTGTTTATTGTCTAACTTAGCCTTAGCTATTCAAGGCGGACCATTATGACCATCCCGGGGTTACGGAAACGGCACAGTAACTGGAGCTTTTTTCCTTAAAAAAGCGAAAGCACGCCGAACACTGACCTATTTCAATAAAGATCACACGTCCGACTCTCGGGTGCCTGACAAGCTAATTAGCCAGCTAACGTTAGCTAGCTGGCTAGCATTACATTCCGCTAGCTGTCTTTCTGACTGAGGCTCTCGGAGCTCACTCCTCCGGCTGCCAATAATAGAAAATGTTGGGAAAGAGCTGCACGCAACACTTTTCCTTGTGACGTCCTCCCCGCTGCCGCCGCTAAACGTGCTGGTTTTTTTTTTTTTGTTTGTTTGTTTGTTTTTCCTCTTTTGGTTTTTGTTTGTTTTGGGTTTTTAGATTAGTTTAGTTTTTTTTTTTTTTTTGTACTAAAGCCCTCGCTCGGTCCTACCAGCCTTCCTGCCGCTCGGTCTCGGTCCCTTCTTATCTCGCCGCGGTCTGCCGTGGATGTGTCTTGGCGTGCGGACCTGGCTGCACGGTTTCCTCTGGTCTGGGTCCCAGTTGGTGGAGCTCGTAGCGTGGAGGGAGCCCGAGTGCGCCGATCCGCGGTCAGATCCGGCTACGGAGAGCGGAGCGGGAAGGGTGGGACACCGGGAAGAGGTGGGCTGGTCTGAGGTCTGCGTTTAGTCTGTCTCCTTCTTCTTCTTCCCCTTCTTCCCCCCTATCCTCCTCCTCCACCTCCCCGCCTCCTCCGTCCTTACAAATTTCGCTCTACATCCGAATTAAAGACGAAGATGCTTCTAGTTTTGCTAGAACCCCCCCCCCCCCCAAAAAAAACAACAAAAAAACAAAAAACAACATATATAAAATAAAACGACACGATGAAAGAATAATGAATTAGTGAAAAAAGACAAATACTAAATACATAAGACAGGCCATATTTTACAGCAGGTCTTTAATGTATCCTACACCTAGAAGCAGAAGTTATATTAATATATTCATTAGTGTGTGTCATTTTAAGACAATGTCAGCAACACACAGTGTCATGACATTATGTTTTACATAAAAAAGACAATTGAGGTCCACTGTGGGGAATTATGTAATGGGGTTACATTATTTAGGACGTATTTGCCCTGTAAATCCCATTATGTGTATGCTGTGTATGAGTGTGTGTGTTTAAGAGCATGACTTGGTAAATCTAAACAAAGGGTTCTTTATTATCACAGGTAGAAAGGATCGAAAAAATACATAAATACTGATAAAGCAAAAGAGCAGCGAGAAGGCATCTACAGCCTCTCGAGTTGGATTATTTTTGGAGGAATAATTTACAGCCCACACGAGTTTTTTATGTTTTTGCGCCCCCTAGTGGGTCTTAAATGACTGAGCGGCTGAAGGGACATATTTGCGTCTTATTAGGAAAGAAAATTCAACATCCTCTTGAGAAATTGTTGTCATATAATTCAAACAAAAGCGCCACTAATCAAATATGGCTGCTCTAGTGAGGAAAGGTTTATGGTGGCAAAATAACTATAACAGCGAGAGGAGGGATACATAAAAAAAGAAATACTGTGTCTCTGTTGGCGCACACAGTTGTCACACACTTACACACACATACACAAGACAATCTGCCCTGATTCCACTCTCCGCCTGCCTGCCTCAGAACAGATGATTGTCATCACTTTAAGACAACTGCCAGTGCGTTAATGTGTGTATCTGTCTGTGGTCTCACTGTCTGTCCCTGCAATGATGGACTGCACTAAGGTCACATCGCTCCACGTTGCTGCCCGTTTCATGAACAGGCTGTGAGAGCCCACAGAAGCCATTACTCCCTTAATACAACTCCACACCTCACAGGCCACTACATATTTTGGCAATATATATATATATATTTTTTTTAAACACCATGTTAATATCTGTATTTCAGTGGCACTCTCCATTTCGCCTCCAGTTTTTCTGTTTCCATTGTTTCTCCCACACTGCAAACACACATTCATACTAGTAGTATGTGGCTTTTAGCGCTAGGAATCTTCATTTCCATCTACTTTGAATGTGTGTTTCAACACACTTTAGTTGTTGAGTCTCGCACTCAGACAGCATGTTTGTGCACGCATAGAGAAGAAAGGCTTTTTATAAGTCACGCCGGTTGCCTTCACGCCTACTACTACTACTACTACTACTAGATTGAGAGAAAATTGAAAATAACTTTGACGAGTGACTAATTATTTGCCTCAAATTTCACTGAAGTCTGCTTCTCTTAAATCTTTAGCATAGGAGAGGAAAGTCTTTAGAAAAGCTAAAATAAGGGAATTAAAGAAACAACATTAAAACCCAGGGAAATGGTAACCCCCCCCCCCCCCCAAAAAAAAAAAAAAAAGTTAAACTAATTTGGAAGAGTTCACTTAGCCACAATATTTTAAAGAAAGGCATTTAATTTGACCACATCGTGGCAGTTTATGGGGCAATTTCAAATGTTTGTGTCATAACTTTCACTTGTGTTTTTCCATGGTGGGTAAAACAAAACCCATAGTGATAAAATGTAACACAGCTTTTGACACAATATGCAGCCTTACTAGCTCACTGTCACAACACGAGTGCTATTGCACAAGCTGAATGAAGCAACTCTGTGAAATACAAGTTTTGTATTATGATTGTAGATACATGTTGAAGTAATTAATAATTTTTGTTTCTGACAAAATCTGATCAGGAGTTCTCAAAGTTCTCATAATCTTCAATATTTTGCTCTGAAGTATTATGGGATGATATATGAATGTTGGTTTTCAGCTCTCTTTTACACCCGAACAATTCAACCTTAGTGTGAAATTCCTGCTTGATAAATTTCAGGGACGATGCAGCTTTTTCAACCACACAATACAATTCCTGTCTCACAGCCTCATGAACAGAGATGCTCGCTAGACTCTACCTGCTGCACTGAGCTTCCTTGTTGTTGTGCCTGCCAGGTCTGGCCTGCCCTGTCAATTCCAGTCTGGCAGCAGCAGTGTGCATTTATTTCATTACGAACCCGTCATGTGAATGTTCAACATGCACAATGCTTGTGATGGTGCAGGCATGCTTGTCCTGTTCCTGTATGATGCATGAGAGGAACTTGTGCATATCTGATTCATGTACAAACATCCGGAGAATGCTTTGCATTGTAGGAGCCAATGCCACGACAGTCCTTAACAAGCAGTTTATTCAGACAAGGAAAGGCCAGTAGCACCTTGAGAGACCTGAATCATTTTTATTGGGTTTCAGAGGAAGGGCTGTCCTTGTTTTCTAACTGACTTTCCATAAATTGAGTAGAGTGCATGGTAGTCCTGGATAAAAGCACAGGCACGCTCTGTTAATGTTTAACATCACGTTTTTAATTTACGTTATTACAACCATTTCTTTCACTGCAAAGACAAAACTGCGTTGCGTTTTAGTCCAACACCGGTGGGCTGGAAGTCAGTTCAGCAAGATCAACCTCTCCGTAGAAAATGAGCATAAAAACGTGATGTGCAACGCCGTTTTGGCCTGTACTCGTTGAAAAATATCTGCGGTGAGTGTGCAGCATCAATTCGGACCGGAGCAAAAGAACGAAACTTGCCATTTTGTTTCTCGTACAAGTAAATCCCTTTCGCTTCCCAAAGTTTCGATTTGACTCGTCCAGTTTTGTTTTACTGTACAAGGCATCCGCGTCCGTCCCCGCCGATTGGTGCTCCCCTGTACCTGCCATCCCTCTCAGCCAATGGCGACCCAGGAGGCGGGACTTAGCCGACACCGACGGGCTAACGCACGGAGGAATATTGAGGTTGTTGGATTGTGTCTGTCTGTGTCTGCTCGACTCTTCCCCGACAAGCTCCTCCATAAATTCAGGTATTTATCTTATTTGCTCATTTACGTGTGTTAACCACAGAGCACATTTCAAGCCCTAAATGCATTTCGGGGAATTTGCAGTTAAAACACAACGAGAGGCTGGAAAGATAAACGCATGTTATGTTTGTTAAATATCCGCGAGCCTGCAAAGCAACAGGCCCCGCACAATTGATGAGGTCATTCGTTCCCGCACCTCACAGATCCTGAAGTGGACGGAATAAAGCGCTGGTCATCATGGCTCTGGATGGATGTGGCCTCGCCTGCAAGTATATCCTCTTCATCTTCAACCTCATCTTCGCAGTAAGTATTCGTTGATATCCTCATTGTAGACTAGACTGTCACTGTCATCTGTCTTTTACAAAAACTCAAAACAAACAAAAAAACTATGAATATTTTCTTTCCAGGTTTAGTTTCAGTTTAATTTCTGAAAATGAACAGTATCATCCATTGTTAAACATATGTTAGCCACTTATACTTATTTACTATACTCATACCACCCAACAACTGTTTCTAAAGCAAAAAAAAAAAAAAAAAAAAAGGAAAGATTTTACACTCGCTTATAATACTATTTCTCTTAAAAAGCTTTTTAAATTGTTATTGTGCTTTTCTTGTACCGTTTTGTCAGTTGTGTCAGTTGTATTTTTGTGATTGGAAATGCCCTGAATAGTTTGTTTTGTTTGCCTAGCTGTCCCACAGCTGGTCATTCTGCAGTTTGAGCACTTGAACATTAACATTTTCCCACTGGGTCTAACACAAAAGTTAGCAGACATGACTCTACCAGCCCGACAGACAACTGTATGTGCAATCAAAGAACAAGCAATGGTTTACTCTGTTGTTTCATTTCCTGTTTGGCAGCTGGTGGGGTTTGCCTTCTTGGGTCTAGGCCTGTGGTTGAGATTCAGCAATAACACCAGAGGCATCTTTGAAATAGAAACCCTCAACTCAAGCGCATTTGTTGTTGGTAAGTTTGTATTTATATCAAATCTATACAATTTATTGAAAACAAAACAAGTGAGGGGGGAAAAAAGTATAGAAGACATTTTTTTTATTTGCACCCATATTCATTTTCAGACGTGTCTCTGTCTGTATTGTATTAGGTGTGACTGTTTTGATAGTTCTGGGTACAGTGATGCTCATCGTGGTGATGTTTGGAGACTACGGCGCCTGCAATGAGAAAAGATATGCTCTGCAAGTGGTGAGATTATTTCCTGCCTTCCTTTTTCTGTTTCCTGTAATGAAAGAAACCTGGCTTTCACAACACTAACCTCTAAGCACTTTGTTTTGTTTTTTTTTGCATGAAAAACAAGCTGTTTAATTGTGGAAGGCTGAGTGGGCCACAGAGGCACTAGAGGCTTTACAGTGGTCCATTTTTGCTCTCTATTACCAGAAATTTTCCCCCGTCTGCATCACATTTTCTTCCAAAAGTTTATATTTGTGAGAGCCAAAGAAAATGAGTTTCTTGTGTTCTGCATTCAGTGAATTGCTGTTATGCTCTCTGATGGTGAACAAAATCACCACTCTCACATGGAGTCTCTTCGAATCATGATCTCTTTATTCACGCTGTGCGCAGAATTTCACACAACAGAGTCACAGGAGACGAGCTCCCTGAACAAATAGGAACAACAGTTTTTATGCACAAGACAACACCCACTGGCAACCCACTTCTGGTCAGAGATAATTCACAAGGCCACAGTGCCTCCTTGTTTTGTGCAGAGGCCTAATGAATTACGTTGCATCTCCGGAGGAGGACATCATCTGAACTGTTATCTCTAGAGGGGATGTCTCTGTCTCTTTCCCCACTCCTGCACGCTAAGTCAAAGTTCTTGACACAGTACGCACTTAAGAGGGGCCGAGGTATGTCGCAGTTTTTGGAAGGCTGCAAAAAATAAGTCGTCACAGGTGTTATATGTTTCAGGAAACCCAACTTACAGCAGACAGATCACAATAACTTCCTCATATTGTTTTCTTTTGTAACTTAAATTTATAATGGCTTGCCAGTAAATAATTTTTTTAGTACAAACAATTAAACTAATGTGCCAAAATTGTAATAAAAAAAAAAAAACAAAACAAAAAACAACCGCCAATGCCTGGTCTGATGGTACCATTGTAACATTAGAATCACTGTAAAGTGGATTCCTGAAACTTGCAGAAACACATTTTCAATGGTGCAATGAAGAATTTAATGAGATCTTCTTAGTTCCTCGTTGTTCTACCTCAGGTGTGAGACAGCATTTTTGACCTTTGCCTTTATTTTTGGCACCTGGACGTCTCTTCTTTTCATCCATCAGCCTTTCTGCTGGTGACTTAGATTTATGCTCTTTCTAAAGCAAGACTTAGCATATCGGTGCATTGTGGCATGTTCAAGAATGTGGGCGTAATGAGTGATCAAACGAATTAAAATATGTGCCAAAGTCAAACATGCACGGTTTTGTAGACAATCTGTGATTGCTTCCAAAATCTTCTCAAATAGATGCTATTCATGTCTTCAGAATTCTTGTGCAGTGGGATTTTCCAGTTTATCTCATAGTTTAGTCACTCCCTAACTGTGGTACAGCACAAAGCAGACAGACGAAGCTTGTGTGCTGTAGGAACAAGCAGGCCGTCGACACAGTTGAAAACTCAGAGTACAGAAACACACAAACATAGAAACATAACAGCAGAGATACTTAGAAAGAAACAAATACTTACTTTCCCAGAATCCAGGCAGACAGCAGAGGCAGGGCCCACCTGCTCTTCAGTATTCATTTTTTGAGTTTTATTGGTCTGAACATGTCAGAAAACCCAAGCAATTAATCAACAGTAGTTTCATAAATTAGAGCAGCATAAAATATATATTTATTTGCTTTACATTTTAAGGTATTTTTCCTACTAGTGAGAACAAAAACAAGTCTGTTTTCAAATCCTTGGCTTTATGCACATGCCTGCACTGATGGACACATGCTACTTGATTAATACCCATTTTTAATGAAGTCTTTAAATTTCAATTTTATTTAATATTTTTTTTTGTCTTCCAGTTCTCTGTCCTCCTGGCCCTTCTCGCCGGAGTTGAAATTGTCGTTGGAGTGCTTGCTTATTTCAGGAGCGAGACGGTGAGGGGAAATAGGAATAGGAGGACGAGTATAAGAGATGGAAAACGATCAAACTGTTCATGTCTTCCATTTCCAACCACATTTTTATGTTGAAATTTCATAGGTTGGAATGAACATGGCAGAGTTCTACACAAGCATGTATATTTTGTATGTGAAAAATGGTGGAGATCCAGCAATTGGAGTCGCTCTCACAGGCATCCACAAAATGGTCAGTACAAATGCACAGGTCCCTCACTTCAGCTTGATTTCACCTTGTCAACCTCAATGACATCATAACTTAATTTTTCATTATTTCAGTAATGCGCAGCTACTATATTTAAGCCATCAAAACTTGTTAAACATCTGATATAAGGCTTACTTTGTCATGAATGTAATTTTGAATGTTATTGACCTCCTTCCTCTCGCTCCTCTGTCCTTCTGTAGCTTCACTGCTGTGGAGTGACAGGGATCTCAGTTATTGAGTTAGCACAACAAACCTGTCCAAAGCCGGACGGATTTCTGGAGCACATCGCCATGCCTGTATGTTTGCGCAAAGAAATTAGCTGTTTTAGTGAAGTTGTGTTACCTGGACCTTTTGTCTTTGTCTGTAGAAGTTGAGTTTTTCCTGCCTTGATCCTTTTGCAGAACTGTCCTGGCATCATCACAAGTGTCTTTGAAAGTAAAGCACCACTGGTGATGGGCTTCTTCGTTGGAACTGGAGCATTGTTGGTAGGTAAACATGCTGCATGCCACACCCTTCCACTCCCACCCAGTGCAAACAGATACCTAAAGTCTTTGTCCCTGTTAAGCTCACCAATAGGTTACTGTGCCTCTCCTGCCAAAGCAAAAACTCTGTATTGTCTGAAAACATCAGTATCTACTAATAAAAATTTCATATTGACTCAATGTTTTACTTAAAAAAAAACATAAAGGGATTTTAAGTACAGATGTGAACTATGCTGCATTAATTTGTATGTCCATGAACATGCATAATTTTGTCTTTTTAATGTTGATTATGATGTTAAGTTCTAATTTTTCTGCATCCCTGTTTCTCTCAACACTTCCCCTCACACTTTGCTTTAAAACTTTCTTTGTTTGCCTTCTTTCGCACCCATTGGTTTGCCAAAGATCGTAGCGCTGATTTGCAGCATGACGCTTCGTAGAAAGATTTCTGAGTCTGTCTCATCCCCTCAGTACATTGTCCTGACTCACTCTCCCTCTACCCTGCCTCAACCATCAACAATTGTCTCCACTTCCTACGCTTACCCCGACCCAGACCCAGTCATCTTCACCCCTCTCACTGTGGCTAACATCCCTGTGGCTCAGCCATAGCTTTGACTGCAATGCCATCATCAAGTCAAATGCTTGCTCATAGGGAAATTTGAGTCTTTTAAAATAATTTTATAGAAAGTTTTGGTTTAGACCTGCTCAATATGTAAAGTGCCTTGAAATAACTTTGCTATGATTTGGCACTATATAAATATATTTGATGGTTGGATTTTTCTCTTATGTGTTGGCACAAGACAACACTTTTTTTTTTTCCTTTTACCCAAATTGGAATGGGGAAAAAAATGGAATTGCAAGATGAGGGATTAATTCAATTTATTGGAAATATCAATTCTAACATATCTAAGATGTGCGAGTTAGGTTTGTGTTTGCAGCATACTTTCCCTCATTCCCAGATTATTGACCAAGATTTTCCAACCACAGCACATGGGATGAATTTCACAGACACATTTTTGACAAGTGTTTCTTATAAAACTAAGTGTGTCAAACATACAGTACAACATAAAGTCAACTCTTGACCTCTTCCCTCAAGATCTGCTTTTGGGTGCAAATTACTTTTCCCTGCCCCACCTGTGTAAAAACCTGTTATTAAAATTCGGTTATTTCTGTATCTTTTGGCACAGAATGTAATGCATTGTTCCCTCCAGCAATTCAATCAGTCTCTTCTTTTTCTTCCACACGAGGACATGTGCAGCAAAAGCATTCATCAATTACATGCTTTGGGTATTTCTATTTTGGGCCTTTTTCAGTTTCACACATTTCTGTTTCGATGGCTTTATGCACTTCTGCTAAATCATTCTGAGACTGGTTAAGTGGTTAAGTCAGAGGTGGTGAGGAGGAACTAGGGTTATCTCCTATTTTAATCGCACAGCACCTTGTATCATCCCTGCTTTTTACTTTCCCTTCTCCCTCCCCCTCTGTGTGAATAATAGATTACCGCACTGGTCTGCGCTGCAATCCTCATGCAACAGCTCAAGAAAATCAGTCAAGACATCACTTCATACTATACAACTGTGTACTAAAGAGGAGGATCTTTTTTTTCCTCCGCTGACCCCCGTTGGTCTCATCAGGGAAGACCATTGCAGACGTTCAACCAGCAAAAGTGTTTACGGATTTCCCTATATGTCTACTAACTTAGCCTGACCCATTTTAAAAGTGCAAAACAAATACCTGCACTGCTCAGAGCAACTTTTTAATGCTTGTCTGTTTAAGCATTTCCTGTGCCCTCAGTTAATTGGATATTGTGTTGTGGGAGCTGTTTGTTTTAACAGGTTGTACTCCAAGCTTCACTGTGGTCAATGTCATAATGTGGAATGAATGGAAAGCAAGCTTAATTTTGAGAATTTTATTAAGAGGTTACATTTCATAGAAAGTTATTTTTTATTTGGTAGAGTTTTATAAAACCTACATTTGATTTGTTTAACTTTGTTAATGTGTGTGTTCAAAAAGCCACAGGATTTGCCAGAGAAAGTCAAAAACCTATTCCTCAGCTTTCCTCACTCATAAGATTTTCTTTAAAATGACTGTATTAAGATTTCTAATTATGCTTTGGCGTTGTGAATCATAGTTGCTTTCCTGCATATAGTAGTTTGATACTGATGAAAGCATGCATCTTTAAAATTGTTAATTATCTCCTTGTGACCAAATGAAAAAAGGTGAAGCGTTGTACTGGACCTACTTGTTCCAGTTTTGTTTGTTTTTAACTATCTTACTGTACTTTGCTGTTCGAGTTCACAATTTTAGAAATAAACATTTTTCTTCAACGTGTGAAAATGACAAAACAAGTACAGTTTTGTAAAACTTTATTTCATTGCTCGTCACTGTTGGGACCTATGAGGGGAAAAACTCATTAATGCAGCTACCAAGTAACAGTTAACCAACAGGTTTTCCTGATTTCACCTGTTGATTCACATGCAGCAGTTGTGTTGAATTAATGGTTATGCTCTGAACTGTTCCCTGTTAGTAAAGCTCTATGTGAAATATGAGGTAACTGGAAAATGGGAATTAAAGTTTTGTTACAACTTTCTTTACGTTTCCACAATGTTCAACTTACTGTTGGTCCAGCTGACACTGCAGACACCAGCAGAAGAACACACTTCTGTTAAGCACAAAAAGTAGACCTGGGGAGCAAGAACAGGAGTTCAATGGTTTTGCTACATAATTACAGTGATTCTAGCCTACACACAGCAAGTATACATTACTCGCCTTTGGGAGGCCTAACCTCAACAGAAGATCATTTATTTCAAAAGGTATGGATACAGTAGATGTGTCTTTGTGTGATCTTAAGTAGGACATACCTGTGGATCCCCTATGAGAGTGGGTCCTTCTTTATCGATGTAAGAGGACCTTTCTGAGAGCAGAGGCAGGAAGCTGGAGATTATGATTCTCCGGATGTGGTGGGAGACCGCAGAGTGTGGGGAAGGAAGCAGCTGTGAATCAGTATGGCTGGGGAAGATAAACAGCAGTCAAAGTGCTGTTGTAACCTAGAGTATCTGAAGGAAGAATTAATGCTTTAAAAAAAAAAAAAAAAAAATGCTGTTGGGTCTTAAGGACCACAGAGTTTCTTAAACTACAGGATACAGAAATATATATATATGAAATTAAATGTAAAAAGTTTGACGTAATCTGCCGTTTTGGTTTGGATTTATTTGTCATTAATGCTGACTGCCAACTTTGATGAAAAGCAAGGTATTTGTTTTACAGACTTCCTCTTAAAGCCTCAGTTAAAAATGTGAAGCGTGACATAAGGGGGCTACCAAAGGCATCCCATCAGGACATAATACGTTTGATGATATGCAGTTGATCCCCATCTACTTCTATCGAGTGCTTAAATTTTGGCTAAGTTCATTTATATTATTTCAGCAAAAGTAGATGTTTTATTTAAGAAAAGGCAGAAAGAAACCCACAAGCTGAACTTTCCAACGCAATTGTTGTGCTTCACACTTATTATTCACACTCCTGATCTGATGCCACACAGCTGTCACATCAGGCCATTATCACTATGATACTGTGTCGTGTGATTCTGGGATTCAGTCCAATATTGGAGGGGTTACAATACTTTCCAGAACACCCAGATGGCTGCTCAGATTTCAACTAAATTCAAAGAAATGCTGGCAAATCAATGAGAATAGAATATAATATAGTGACATTGCGTGTTGGCCTACAACAGCTGCAAGAGTGAGTCAAACAGTCACATAATACAGTGCAAAGGTTGTGTGAAGGCATTAAGTCAACAGTGCAAAGCATTATTTAGTTAAAATGCTATTCAATGATGAGTCAAAAAGGATTAGATTATTCTTCAACTCTTCAGCTTCCCAAGCATAAATTTGGCAAAAATCAACTTTTAACACACTAAAATGCATTTTATTCCAAAGACTAAATCTGCAAAAACTGTTAAAAGGAATAGTGGTTATTTTCATTAATCTTTGGATAAACATACCGATTATAAATGGGCATCCAGCTGGTATACGGAGTGTGAGTGTAAGCCAGACAGGAGTGAACCAGCAGAACCAGGTCTGACTCTGGGGAGGCCAGCAGGTTTACTTCAAAATAAAGTGGTCTGCCACGCACAGAACTGAGAGGCAAATGAGCCTCAGAGTGGTAGCTGGTGAAGGACTCATCTAGAAGAAAAATAATTTCACACGTAGATGGAGTAATTTAAAGTGGTGCTCAGAAATAAGCTTCTACAAAACACCTGGTTCACTGACAGCTCAGTGATTCAAACTGCTCACCTGTTGCAATTCTCAGCTGCACTGTGTTGGTGGCTGGTGTAGACTGGGTGGGAGGTGGTGGTTGAGCCATCAAATGGAGCCTAACTTCATCTGGAGATCCTGGGGAGGAACTGCACTCCACCATCAGCCTGTGGATCAACAGACAACCAACTCAGAGGACAGCAGACTCTTACCCGTTTCAAAATATCCAACAATTGGTGTTGTAGTGTTCCCTCTTTCCCTTACCCAGGAAGGAAGTGTCTATGTGGGCCCATTTTGTTTAGTTAAAGTCAGCAGTGATTGTGAATTATTCCAGTGGCATGTTGTAACAGTGAGATAATGAAACTGTGACATTTGGTGGGGGTTAAAAAAAAAAAAAAAAAAAAAAGAAAAAAAGTGACTAAGTATTAGTCAATACCTGTAAAAATGTATTCTAACAATGGAAATGACAATGAAGTTGTTTTTTTTTTTATTCCTCCAATTACATTTAAGGGTTTTATTAAGGTTATTAAGGGTCAGTGTATTAACTTGATCTGAAGGCAAGATGGATTCAATATCAAAATGACTGGACATTATAAAAAAAATAAATAATTTGTGCATTTTCACAGATCTTTTATAAACTGTGAAAATTTCTTCTAACCCTATCATCACTCCATAAGGAATGGTGACTTTAAGGATGAACTTTAGTGGCACAAAGTGTGCGCAAGGCAAATATTGATGCCATATCCAAATGAGATTGTCCACTTAGCATCGAAAACATAAAGTAAACATTGAACTCTGCATGGAGCCTAGTTATTAAATGAACAAGTGAAAACAGAAAGTAACTATGTACCTGACAGGGTATTCCTGCATCGATTCGTGGTCTTGAATAAAATTGAGACCATGCACCTCCAAAACATGAACCACTGTATCACCAAACACCTAACAAGGATATGACAATTAAAAATATAGCTTACATAATTTCACAAACTCTAAGAACTTCACTGTGCATGACGAGAACTGAGATTAGTCAGAGCCAAAGCTACAAAGAAATCAGTCAAGTTGATCAAAACTTTAAAATGAGCCTCACATGCTTGTTCACTCCACAGCCATTTAGAGGCACAATGTAGAGGTCAGGGTCAGAGGTCAGTTGTTGTGGCATGCAGGATGCATTTGTGGTCTCAGAGAGATGAGCTGGAGGGGTCACTGTAGGCTCCACCACAGAGTCAGGCACCACAAAGACAAAATGCTGTCCAATTATACAGTCTGTAGGTACACACACAAAAACCTAAATGTACATCCCTTCTAAATATAGAAGAAACCATTTTAATGTCTTCCATTGTTGTGAATTAACAAGTCAGACAAACCAGGACAAGATGTGGTTTTGAATACACTCACCCTTAACAGGATATGAGCAGCAGAAATTGAATGCTGGGCCAAAGCCACAGGGAGAGGCAGAGGGAGTGTGTATGTAAGCCTGATGACTTTCTGCTTGCATTGAACAAACAAACAGAGTAGGATATCTATTCAACAGCAAAGCGATGACAGGTGTATTCATGTATCAGTAACAGCAAATGCATCAAGTCTGGTTAGTTAGAACCAGATTACATTACCACTATCTGCCCCCTTGTGGTGATGTAGTCAACACACTATGCCTGCAACTCAAAGGAAATGTCAGCTGACCAAACAAATTGAGAACACGGTCAAAGAGCCTTTACCTCTCAAAACATCATCCAGGTTCTCTTCTGATTCATCTTCACCAGGATGCTCAATAGGAGCATATGGATGTTGCTGAATCATGTGTGTATAAAAACTTTGAAAAGGACTGTGCAGTGACCACGGGACTCCTGGATATTCTGCTTCAGGAGCACGGCGCAGTGAATCCATCCTGCCGTGGTGAGAGTCAGACGGACCATTGAATTGTGAGTTGTCTTGGGACACTTCAGGCTGGTATAGGAGATTGTAATAATAAGGATGAAAGCCGCCATTTCGAACATCATCATCATTTTCTGATTCTGTGGGTGAAGCAGTGGTTTCATATTTTCTATAGGATGGATGGTGCACTGAAGAGGGAACTGCTTGAGGCAGATGGTCTGTATCTTCTTCCGATGAAGTTGGAGATACATGGTTGTCTGCACTCCGTAAACTTTTGAGTGCATAATGCAATATAGGAGAAGGATTATGGTTGGATGGGGAAGAGTGTTGTTGAAGAGGGGCTGAAACAGGGTCAAGGCCAGGAGAGAAAGTGTTTGTAGGTAATCTCTTTTCATCATTCAACACCGGTTTTATGTCATCAGTTTGAGTAGAAAGTGGATTTCTGATCCATTCTGCAGTGTATATTTCAGTGCTACTAATTTCATCTGCATTTGCCTGATTGATGTGGGCATTCACTTTATATTTGTGATGATCTGGAAGTAATGACGAAGGAAAAAATGGGTGAATGACAGACAAATTTTCCTTTGCAGCTATGTTGTGATGCAGAGGAGTTAACTTTGTATTCTCCTCTTTGCCAGCATCTGGAATGTTGTAGAAGTAGCGGTGTGCATAATGCTGTGGATAAGGTATGTGAGGTGCCACGGCTTGGCGAACAGATTTAGTAGTTGCTTGTAGGAGGTAAGGATGAGAGGCAGCATCAGGAAAAGACTGAGGGAGTTGGTCTGAGTTAGCTTCAGACTGCTGGACGTTGGGGCTCAACAACGAAACTTCAAGGGTATGAGAATTACTGGATGGCAGTTTTTCAGAAACCTCAGGACCTAGCTTGGGGTCTAGGGGTGGGCCAGGAAAAGGGATTTTGGGATGATGGTAGTAGTGGTAGTATGGATTGAAGCTGTGGCTGGGAGGCTGGAGAGAGGACACCTCAGTTTGAACTGGACAATTTGGAGCCAAGCAGGGTAGATTTACAGCACTTTGCTTCTCAGAGATACCCAAGGGAGGTGCTGCTTGTTTCTGTTGGAGGCCTGGGTACACTTGGCTTGAGTCTTCCCTTTCATTAGTAGCTGATGGAGAACTGTGGACACTGTCCTGCTTATACTTCTCCCTGACAGGAATCTGGTGGGAGTAGTTTTCCTGATAGTGTGGCTGAGAACCAAAAAGGAGAGACTGTGGACCAAAGGTAGGGTCAGAAATTGAAGATAAGGGAGTGAGAGGGTTATGTGTGCCATGAACATCAGGCCTTAAGTACTTATGATAATATGTAGGGAGAGGATAGTAAGGTGGTGCCAGGTAGAAGGGTGGTGCCCATGGAAAAGCCTCCAGTGCTTCTGGATTTGGCTTTGTTTGCACCATGCTGGTGACAAGCGACTGATGGATTAGTGGGGGTTCTTCATGGGGGGAGACAGGACAGGAGACTGTGAATATTTTTTCTCCTATATGAAGAGAAAGTGTGTATTTTTCATCCTGAAAAAAAAAAAAAAAAGACCAGACATTTGCTATTAGACTATGTTATATGTTGTAAATATGCAAGAATTTATTCAAAGACAAATAGTGCACGAGAAAGTCAACTACGGCAATATTTACAATTTATTTGCTTGCGCATTTAGTGATCAAATCTCTTCCAATTTTTTTACCCCAATAATTGTCTCACACATGCTTATTTAATTTCAAACTCTTCATTGTTTACAGATGATAGATTTAAAGCTGTTTAGAAATAGTTTCTGTTTTCTAAAGGCAATGTATTCTTGTTATTGATGACATATCTTCAAAAGTCCCCCCCCCCAAAAAAAAAAAAAAACAAAAAAAACAAACACCCATGCACTTAAAGCACCTCACCTTTACTGTGATGCCACACATACGGTATGGAGCAGTGATCACAATCTCTGCACCATGTGTGTCCAAGACGTAGCCACACTGCTCAGCTAATGACACCAAAGGGGTCCACTCTCCTCTCACTGGAGGGAAAAGGGTTTAAAATGTTATTATTATTATTTTTTTTTTTAACTTTAAGAAAGGTAATGAATGTTAAAGTGCATTGAGTAAGTATAATCAGAATGAATAAATAAATGTGCGTGTTTACCATTGATCTTAAGCTCTGCAGGATCCTGTCCCTGCACTTTGATAGTCATACCATACAGGGAGCAGCACAAGGAGGAGATGCCTGAAGTGTGAGGGTGTAACTGAGCTACTGGACAGGACATCTTGACTGGAATCCCCCTCCAGAGCAGAGGCAACACGTAGTTGTCTTCCTGACATTTCAACAGCATTTTAAAAACACTCTGCTTTTTAACCGTGGTAGAGAATGCATCTCGGCACTTACAAAAAACAATTAAGAGACGAGTCAGTGTTCAAGACATCTCTATGAAATCAGTACATACTTCAACATCTCAGTTCTGTTTTAAAAGACTTTGTGTATGTTGTGTATCACTGTTAAGAAACGTGAAAGCAAATCCCAATGGAAGTAAACTATTTCAATAACATTACTGTCCATTAGAAATGAGTGCAAAAAGAAAACACATGGTGTATCTTTTTGGATTTTTGGAATAAATCTCAATGAAAATGTCTTTTAAAACATTATCTGATAACATTTTGAATCTGAGAGTGCTATGATAGTACAAACTGTGTGGTAAAGGTGTGACTCGATGAATTGTCCATTTGAATATGAATGTTTTTAGTGTTTGTATCTAGTACCTCCTGTGTCACATGACAGGCATCATAATCAGCCATCAGGGTGAGGTCTCTCCATGTGGTCTGAACAGAGTAACCGCACTGAGGTGGCAGCTTAGACAGGGCCACAGATGACTCATTCTCTAAGATACAAATAGACACCAGAAGAAGAACTTGATTTCACTCCATTTACTGTCTCGTTTAAGCTGTGTATAGAGAAGCCCAACCTCGATCCAGGAGTAGTTGTACCGCTCGCCTCCTCCTGATAATGAGGCTCATGGCCCTCTCTCCACACTCCACCACAGGCTGGAGTCTCTGCCAGCTCTCCTCTGTGCCTCTGAGCCGCTGACCTCTGGCTTTAGCCTCTGCCTGGACTGGTAAACAAAAAGAAATCCAACCAGAGTTCACAACAGACAATACACACACATACAACATAGAGTGGCTGGGTGAATGACTTGGGTTTAAACAAAACAAATTAAATCTCAGATTGAGATTGAATTTGTTTTAAATCAGAGAGAAATTCCTGAAATGGATTATCTGTCTGCTCTCGGTTTTAGAGGCACTGGATGTTGAAAATAAGACAGGGGCTGTTAACAGCTGTATTATAATATCAGGTTTCAAGTGCTTACATCAACACAAACATAATTGCAAAGCAAATAGCAAATATTAAGATTGGTGATTTGTGATGTTTATATGAGCGGGCTCATTGAGGTCTCCGATCAGTAAAAATGTGTTGTGCTTATTGTTACACACCTTGCCTGTTTGAGCCTCACTTAGTATGATTGGCAGCATCCACAAATTTGGTGTGAAAACTGTGCACTGCACATAAAGTGGGACAATTGATTCACAATGATAACTATATCCATATTCACAGATCACCTTTCCCCTCGTATTGAGGGAAGTTGCGCCATTTCTCACTTGCTGTGTGAACTTCCTAATCGAAAACAAATTACTAGTCCGTGAATGATTTCCAACTGAACACGAACACGTGTGATCGGAGTCATACACAGGCCTTACCTGAGACAGCAGAATCTGATTGGTAGCCCACGTTGGGAATGTTTGGTTCAAGGTGGCCGATGATGTAAAATCTCCCTATCCTCTTAATATTTCCTTCCCTGCAGTCCTGCTGTGGACGGCCATGGGTCGAGTGCAGCCCCTCTCTGTCAGTCTGCCTCAGTCTCCGGTTGTTCAGGAGGTTGGGGTCCCTCGCAGAAGACGCCATGCCGGCTCCAGGTCTCCTTCCAGAGGTTACAGTTAGTACAGTCCCGTCCCTGTCGTCCAGACGCTCAGCTCGGATGGAAGGACGCGTCGTGGTTAAATCTCTGTGTCTGACATGATGGAGGCGCCGGGGAGAGTTCGCCTCGGCGCGGCCCAGCCTGGCTGAACTTATCACTGTGATGCTGCGAAGGAGAAGGACGCCGACGCAGCATCCGCTCGCTTTGAAACGCATTTTCCAACACTTCCGCGTTGCGTGCCTCAAAACACCGGGAGCGCGTGAGCAGCGGCGGGGCTTTAATAGACTTCCTGTCCCCACACCTGGCCGCTGATTACCCTCACTTCAGTTATCCGGAAACTGTATTAGTATTAAGCGTTAACGTTGCTGTTGTTGTTTTGTTTGCTTGTTATTATTATATATATATTTTTAAATCTAAATAAAGGAGGGTTTAAAGAGAGGTCTCCTCAGCCACAGCATGGTAACATTCCCGCCTAATTTAAATAGCAATGTGCACAGTTGTTTAAGCTCAGTTACATGAATCTGTTCTCACTAAGAACTAATAATAATTTCAGCGGTAGCGCTTTGCATGTAGGAGGGTTGTAGAAACTGGAGCCCAGTGACAGACAGGACCTCTGCCGACTTTCTTTGGTGACCCCCAACCAGGAAAGGTCAAAAGAAGAATTATTATGACAAGATATTTTTATGTGCACTAGAGGGCAGCACTGAATTGCACTAATCCAAATTACAGAGTATCATTTTCTATCAATCAATCACTCTATCTATCTATGCAGTGAATATTTAGAACACATTTTGTCTTTTTTTTTTTTTTTTTGCAGTTTTAATGACTTTATTTCTATGTTTTATACAATTAGGAAGGTAAAACATTTTTAAACATACATTTCAAATGGAGATATCGTTCTGCCTCTCTAACAGAAGTAAAGTCACACTGACATTCAAACCATTTGCCTTCTTCAGTTCCGTATTTTTATCTGTTGTCACCTTGGAGTTGCTATATCACTAGATCAATAGAAATGTTAAATACCGTAAGTCATGTTGTGAGATTGATCTATCACATAACTCCTGTATATCGTTTACATTCATTTGCATTGTTTAATTTTTTTCATATTACTGAAATGAAACCTGTATATGCAGTTTTCCTCCCCACAGATTGCAATCTGGCTTGATCATAAAAGACAAACATATGAAATATGGGTTACTCAGGCTACTGATACTCCATTTTTTAATGAAAAAAAGATTTCTAGTGATATTATCTTTGAACTACTAAGCAATCAGCCAAGAAACAAGATTACTGTCAGTTTGCTGCCAAGTCCATCATCTGACAATAAGTGACTCTGCCAAGCTGTGATCAGTCATTACACCGTGGTTATAATGTTATCAGCTGAGATAATTTCTCTCAGTGGAGGACTTATGAGGAATGTTTTTCCTGTATGTTCAAAGATGGCAGTAGAATCAGACAAACCACACATTCACTCAGTTTGAACTGTTTAATGATTTTAACTACACTTAATCACGAGGATCTGAATCTGTGTGTGTTCGTGTGCATGTCTATCTATGGTGAAGTGAGAAGGTTGAGCAGTTGATGATGGGCGCGGCAGTCGAATGACTCATATTTGGAGTTGCCTAGCTACAACCAGGAGTTGTTTTCTTTAGACTCAGAGCGAGTACAGTCTGGATTTCATTGAGAGCAAGGCCTTGTGGGGGTGGGATAAATGCAGGGGTGACTCTGAGCAGGAAACAGGAGGAGCAGAAATGTTCTCAAAGACGAAAAGAAATCACGTGAAGAGAAGTCAGCGGAGGGGGGGGGGGGGGCAACAGAAAGGACTGCTCAGGGTGAGGAAGTGAATCAAGAATGAAAACCCCTGGACAGTAACCATAGAAACTGGTTGGCTCAACTAAATAAGAGGAATTCTTTTTTTATTGAATGCAAACGGTGGAGAGGGAAACACTAGCGCACAACACTGGCACTAAAGGAAGCTGTCGAGTTTGTAACAGACTTCCGAAACTGCATCTGTCCTCAGTTAAACTATAGTCAGAAAGCCTACAGGACACAACTTCACTTACCTGTATTTCCTACAAGAGTGGTCACCCTTTACCATGATATTTCTGTTCTCTTCTCTTCTCTTCAGCTATACAAATGTACAGTTTATGGGAAAAAAATGCAATTTCATAAGATATGTATAAAAAATTGAAAAATTATTTAATAATAGTATTATTTTTATTATGGGAAGATTTAACTATGAATTCATTCTTCTTTTGAAAAAAATGTGAGTTAGGGTTAAAAATCCTTTACAATAAATGTTTTATATCTATATGAATATGTATATATAATGCTCACCTGACCAGTCTGGGCATTATGGCAAAATCAGTGCTCCCAAGTTACTCATTTACCTATACTGTATATTGAAAAGCTGACAAATAAGGAGACGTCCTTCAGTTCCTCACTGATGAAATGAGGCTGAGGTTGCTTTCAATTAACAAGTTACTGTGGAGAAAAGGCCCACAACGTGAGCAAACACTGGGAGGGGACCATTCCTGGAAAATGAAATTTATAATCATGTCACTCCCAAGGAGCAGAGAGGACAGTGGGAAGGTGTGTGTGTGTGTTTTTTCTCCTGTGCCTGTGTGATAATGTGTCACTCCCGTTAGAGTGTTATGAGTGTGCAGAATGTATGAATGTGTGCTGTATCTAGTTTATGTAACTACCTCTGTAAATAGATGGGATATAAACACATATGTATAGTTACATGTGAATGTGTGTTTGTCTCCCTCCTCCCCTGACACGCCTGTGCAGTAGCTTAGCATCAAACCCAGCCTGGTTACATTGGGAGTAGGGAGGTGGGCAGCAGTCAACTTTTCCAATTAGTCAACAGCCTGTGGTGAGCGTTGAGAATTTCAACACAAAGCCACTGACATCAGACCCTTTTTATTACCCCGCCTCATTCAAAAGCATAGACACATCCAAAGTCCTTGAAATTACCCATCAAAATCCTATAAATACTCTGCATACTCTTTTTTAGACACATTTAGAAATGGCAGGGCAGGGTGCAACATTGTGTAAGCCAGAGAAGGAATGAGCTGAGTGAGACAGTCATCCACAGCGCGGGAGCTGTACTGTTGTGTAAAGCAGCAGTGAGTTTCTTGTGGCCTGACTCGCTCTCTTGGCATGTAGGCACCACTCTGCTGCCTTTGTTTTGGACAGTTATGTTGAAATAATCCTGCAGGGAGACGCCTCACAAACACCTTCATTAAGAGATTTTGTTATAACTCAACCGAAAAATAGCAATCTATCCAGCTATATGCCCCGTTCGTATATTTGCATCAAGTTTAGATTTTTAGCATTAAGGGACACATAATAAATGTGTCAGAGAATGTCAGATGTAACTAACTTAACAAACAAGTGATAATTAGAGACAAGACTGTGTAGTGATACAGTGCTTGTTTAAAGAAAAATGTGATCTCCACTTCACATGCCATATAAAACTCAACTTCCACAGTGTAAAGTATTGAAATGTAATGTCTGTGTTTCAGTGAGTTTTTTCAAATCTAAGGTTTGGTTTGGCATTTCACATATCAGAAATCCCACAGTGTTCAGTAAACTGGAACTTAGAACCAAGCTGAACCAGCCAACCCTGAGAACAAAATTCAAGGAGCCATTATTAATACTTGTGCACACAAACATTTGGCATCTCAGACACTATCACAACTGTTCCAGTAATTCTTTATGACTCTGGTTTTTCCAGTCCCGATCAGTAATGGCAGCACGACAAAGGGCTGTTTGTTGAACAAGCCACCCTATTGGTCCTCTTTAGACTCTACAAAGGTGTGTGATTTGTTGATTTGTGTTTGGATCTAATAAGAAGCGCGTTTTGGCTACGCTCCTGTCCCGCCCCCTGCTACACATAGGAGTAGACTATGGCATGGTCAAATTTTTACTCTGAAAAACGATAGCTGACTGATGCATGACTCATAGTATTTCCTCTGCTGAAAATATACTGAGAGCTGAAAAAGTTTCATTCTTGCATAACTGATGTCGTTTTGGTTCCAAAGGCATGCACACTCGTTCCACTCAGCAACTCTCAATGTAAAATTATGCAAGCGAATGGGTGCCGTAGCAGACCGAGCAGCACAGTACAAACCATGGCTTACCTTACATGCAAGGTGGGGTCAACACGCCCAGAATCAAATCAGGTCCAACCACATTTTCCATTTTCACTTCCCTCTTTTTCTCAGTCAGTCTCTATTCTTTTTAGATCTAGATCTACATTGAACCTCCCATCTGCCATCCTTCCTCACATGTAGCCTGTCATGCCTGTCACCTCATTTGGAGGTGCGCATGATGGTGATTGATTTCTGGAAAGATCTTATGGGGTTAAACAGAATTACACAATTTTTCTGCAAACATGATGAACAAAATGTTAATGTACTGGCATTCTTTCCCATCAGGAATTGGGTGGGACACCGAGGACATGAGGTAGTTTAATCAAGGCGTGGTGTTTGAAATTCAGACTTTTGATCTTGAACAACAGACGGCTTCTGTTGATTTTGATAGTGCTGTCATAGAAATGAGTGATACGCATAAGCGTTGCCATGGCATTGGTGTCATTTAGTCCCTTTCTCTACAAATGAAGGTTATTTTCCTTGACAACCATATTGTAATACTCAGCACTGTACTGAGCTTTCATAGCAGAAGAAATGCTTTGGTTTAATTCCTGAAAAAAGAGTAGAACATAACACAAGTAGATTTGCTGTAAACCCAAGTAGGCTCTGCTGCCTTTTGAGGCCACTGTATTTGCAGGTAAATTATTTGTGAAGCCTGTTATTATCCTGCTGGCTCAGGCCTGAGGCTGAGGCAAGCTGACATGACACTGACCGCGTAGTGTGCTGAGCCTTTGAGTCAGACTTCTGCTGCCCTTATCGACATATTTTTATATGCACCAGAAGTAAACAAGCAACCTCAGTCTCCCAGTCCATGAGGATTTTTGTCTTCTTGTTTAGGTATGACTTTCCTGTTTTTTATTCGTGTGCTTGCTGATACTTCTGATAAATTTTGCTTCCTCATATTCTAGAAATTTTTTGGAAGTTCTATCTTCCATGTGCTGCTAGTAATTTAAGTTTCAACTTCAGTGCATTTAGCACATCTACACTTCCTTCTGGCTTTTTTTAGGCCTTTTTGTAGGCTCTTTTTTTTTTTTTTGAAGGAAGGACATTCAGGGTTTGTTTGTTTTTTTTTTAAGAAAAGTGTTAAGCTTCGGAAAATGCTGTCCCTTTTTGAAACATCTCCTCTTTAAACTTTTCATGCTCATATACACAATCACCTAGAAACTTCAACCAGATCATCACATTCATTCAGCTTCTGTATCATTTTAATTTTTGTTAAACCACCATTTATACTACTACTTTCACAGACGTTTCCACAGACGTGCATTAAATGTAATGTTCAAACTCACAGTCGTTGATGTCATCACACTGGATTTTACCTTCATTTCCACTACATTAAATGATTAACAACTTTTATGTTACATCTGACAATTCAACTGCTTTTACACTTCAGATGTTGACTTCAACTGCTTTCACCTACCCATCAAATAAAACAACTGCTGTTACAGCCCACAACTGGGAGTCCCGTTATTAGGACGCACATTCATTTGTCAGTAGGACAAGTGTCAGTTTCTTTTCTTGACACTTCCATCTCATGACCATTTCATCTTCTGTCATAAGGTCCAACATTCGCAACTGTTTCAGTAAGACAACTATTTCAAATGTCTTGGAACTAAATGCAAATAATAGCAAACAGTGGGTATTTATTGTTGGTTTCTAATTAACAGTTGCCACACAGCAGTATTAAAAGAGCGCCACATTGTATAGCTATAACTTTGGGTAAAAAGTTATAGACCAGTTACCAGACTGTGTAGTTAGTTTTTAAATATCTGTATCAGCTGAATTTTACATGTGCGCAACATATAAAACGCCAGATTTTTGAGGCTGACGTTAAGACTGAGCTCTTTGACCTAATACCTGAAAGAAACTTTGGCATTGGCACTATTTCCCATTAATATGTGACTTGTATTGAAGCATTATCAATAAGCTCAATTAAAAACAGGCGAATATTGCCATGTGTTATTCTGCAATGATGTCACATTGATAGGTAAAGTTAAAATATTCTCCCTCACTGAAAGTCATGCAGATGACTCATTGGAACCATTAAGATCAGTCATCGGCAAAGAAATGGATAACAAGCAGTAAGTGATAAGCTCACAGGAGTGTGAAATATCTCCAATAACCCCCCCCCTTCTGCCCAAATTGCTCTTTCACCACCTTCACGTCACACTCCCCCTTCCTCTCTCTATTCTCATTCCCTCACTCTATTTCCCTCCCTTTCTCACTCAAGCCACGACTCGCACTCATTTGCCTCCACCTCTTTTTCCCCTTGCAACCAACAACATTCCTTCATCCTGAAACCTTTTCCTCTGTAACAAAAGCTGGAAAGCACACAGGGTGGCAATCTGAAAGAAACACCACATTGTCAGTTGTGCAATCGTGTGTGTTTCTGTGGCAGGGATTGACAGTTTGTTTATATTCCACACTCAACAGTGAAGATGTGATTGTGATTGTGATTAGGCTGAAGTCTGTTGCCATGGTAGCATGTGTAAAATCAGATTCAACAATGCCCAATATTGTGGGAGTTCCCCTCTCAAACACTAGTGAGTCATCAGCTGTGCTTTGGACAGAGAAACAGCAACATCGGTTAAGTGACAGAGCCGTGAGACATCAATATATGAGAAAAGTCTGTGGCCTGCCCACAAAAGTTATTGAAACAGTGGCTGGTTTGAGCCATTGCATGTCTGTAAAGAAGACGGAAAGAAAGAGGGTGGGAACTTGCACAGGGTGTGGACTTGAAAAGAGGGCGGGATAAAAGTGGGTGGACAGATAGTTTCTAGAGTTTGTGCATGAAGACTCTGAGTCTGAAATTAGTGTAATTGAGAGCCGGAGGAAATACACTTGAAGAGACAGAGAAGACACACATCCAACTGTAAGTCAAAGCTGCTTCTTCTATTTATTTATTTTTTGATTCCCTCTGCATGTCTTACTTTTCTAAAGCTGGTTAAAAATGTTCACACTGTCGTGTTTGAATAGGATCTGACTGCTGACTACCGTTTTGCTTCAGTATTTTTTTTGTTATATAACAAAAACGGGACGATGAGAAGCACAGTGAAGGAAGGTGTGTATTTGTGCTTGAGTTCACCTCAAACATAAATTTAACCTTCATAGGCAGCTTTTGCCCTTTTGGTTACTTTCAAGACGTGTTCCTGCAGCAGTTAAATGCTGCAGTGACTGATCTGAATGTTAAATCGAGATGAGGCACAGGACAGATCTTTAACCAAATGTATTCTATTTTGTGTACCAGATTAAAAAAAAAAAACAAAAACATGCCACATCCAGGCCAGGTCTGAAAACCCCAGCAGGAGCAGCTGCCACATCCCATGTTTTCAAAAGAGATTTTTGGGGGCGATATGATCAGAATATTTAATAAGTGTCTTTAAATTGCAGTGTCCAACTGCTGAGCATTCACTTGTTCCAGAAGTTTGTCTGTAGGAAGACAGCTCAAGAACATGACCTATTTGTGTTTGTTGCACTTCAAGCAGAGCTTATTCAAAGCAAATATTTAGTGAGCTAACCTTCTCAACCAATTTTAGCGGTCTGGGGTGAATGAAAGGCGGAAAACGCTGGTAGACATGTGTGGGGGTGTGATCACATGTCTTAGTGTACCCATGCACGCCATTTGTGTGTAGGAAGCGTTTTTGCATTTGATAGGTAACTGGCAAGCATGTGTATTGTGGACCCAGCCCTTGACCACTCCTTCACCGTGGAGAGAACCAGCACATACCAGATGTGCGTCTTTCTCCGTTCACACCCAGCGCAGCCTCCGTAGAGCATAAAGCCACAGAAAGATGATATTTTAATTAGAGTTCAGACTGGTCGAATGGCTAACTGATATTTCGTGAAGTGTTTAATGGTGTGTACACATTCAAACTAAAGGGGGATGGGCGTAGGCCAGCAGGTATTCTCTACAGTTATTTTAAGGAGTGGCAGGCTTCATGAACGTGCAAGGCAAGTCCCAACTCATCGGCTTGCCATGAACTTCCCTCCACAACACTCTCTTCCTCCAGACCAACAACATCCTTTTACGCAGGGATGACTTGATTTCTCCGTTCACAAATCACAGCTTCTGCTCTGCCTCTTTGTTACTCTTGATATGAACATTATCTCAGTCTATTTTCAGCTATTTCACTGGGAACGGGTTAGATGGAGCTCAAAGTAATTATAAGTTGTGAAGCCACACCCTGAGTGGGTGCCAGGTTCGGGCCTTTGCTTTGAATGTTTTCATAAAGACATGTGTGTGCATACATGCGTGTGTATGTGTGTGCTCGAAGCTGTCATTAATGGCTCCCCATCTGAAACCAAGCAGGAAGTGTGGAGCCTTTGTTGTGGGCAATATTCCATTGTTTTTGTTCTGTGTGTGTGTGTGTGTGTGTGTGTGCGCGCGCGCATGCATGCTTTTTTCAATAGGTTGTGTGAGTTCTCCAGTTATATTCATCTGGCATAATAAAGCCTGAAAAGCGGCGTAACAAGTTTTCTCTTTGCCCCTCCAGCACAGTCATCATGCTGATCCTCCTCGCTGCCATCTTTGTCCTGCATATCATCTGCATCATCCTCCTCCTGGTAGCTACTATTGACAATGTAAGTGAGACTGTTTTTTTTTTTATCTCCATTTACCTGTACAGTCCATCATTCCCCTGCTACATAGCTGTACTCCCTGAAGACACACTTGCCACAGCCTAATCCCCAACTTCCTGTCTAGATTGAGTGTTGAAACAGACAGTGGTGGAGAGTTATGTACGTTGCTAACAGGCTGACAGAAAGCGCAAAGACACGGCTGCTGTGTGATCAGCTGCTTACCTCTCCTTCATCACTCAAAGCCTTCATTCCTGCTCCGTCAATGGCCCACTGTTCTTCTCAGGGCCACATGTCTGACATTCCCGGATGACAGATAGGCCTGACCAGGGTTTCGTCACCCTCTGCAGCATCTCTGTGTGCTCCTGTAAACTGCAAGCAAGGCGTCAATCAGACATGTGCCGGGGCATGCTTTTCATAGACATGTAAATGTGCGACATTCTTGTAGTTAGTGTTGTATACCACAGTGGGGGGGCATTCCTCCGTCTGACTGGGCTCCCTTTGCCTGCAGCTTCTCGTCAGGACACAGGGTGGACATGTTTCAATTCTCTGCATCAGCTCCACTTTACACCCCCAAGAGGATGTGCATTTATGTATATAAGATGATTTCAAATGTAAATACTGTCTCTCTGCACTTCTCTTCAGGCCTGGTGGATGACTGACAATATATCTACTGACATCTGGGCCCGATGGATTCAGAAAGACGGAGTGTGGAACTACACCGAGCTCCCAGAAGGCCCTCACTACACACAAGGTAAGACCTGTTTGCACGTCTGGAGAGTGAACATGCTCAGTGCTATTTTGCGTGTTTTTATGTCATTCATTTTTTATGCTTTTTTTTTTTTCTCTCTTTATTCTTGATCATTGGCTTAAAAACTGCAAATGTCATCAAACTCAAAGTTAAATGAAGATATCTTTCAGCTTCTTTAATCTGCTTTATCGTGGCTGGGTAGGTGTAGTTTGATTCGTTTAGATTGACACCAAATGGAACGGTCCACTGTGGCTAAATCCTGATTGGTGCGCAAAATAGGTGATGTCACCTTTATGCAGGTGTGTTCAACAGAATCCTGTCACTCACAGTGAAACAGGTTTTTTATCAGACTCAGATTCAGTCATATCTGTTGACTGACATGCTGAATGCTGCATTCACGGGCCACAACCAGGAACAGGAAATGATACAAAGATTTAAGTGATTGAAACTTTTCAAAAGGTTTTGTTTTCTTGTTTAATCCTCTCAGAGCATACACAGGTAAATAAACTGGAATAAGTTTTCAGTTATCCAAATTATTATCATCATTGTAACTATTTTTCATTGCAAATTAAGATCTGCACAACTCAAAACGATGCTTTCAAGGAGATAAAATCAGTCGTAATCGTATGTCTCCACTCGTGATGTGTATAGATTAGATTGTACTGTTCCTGCCAATGAAGTGCAGCTTTACAGTTTCCTGGGCTGGTCTATATATTTAGTGAATATTTCAGACTCCTCATGATGCACAACCACACTCAGCATCTTCCATTGTCTCTCACTGGCTCCCCCTGCAGAGTACCTCCAGGCAGTACAGGCCAGCTCAGTGCTCGCCTGTATATTCTGCATCCTAGGAATCTTCGTGTTTGTGGCTCAGCTCTTCACCCTCGACAAAGGACGGAGGTTCACCATTTCTGGCATCTTCCAGTTTCTTGCCTGTGAGTATTTTTCTCTTTCTTTGTCCGATGGTGTCATCTTTCCTTCTCCCTTGGATCTTCATGGATGCTCATCTGTACAACTGTTTCGTCGTTCTCCGCCCTCACCTGTGCCCATGTTTCCCTCTCCCCAGGCCTGTGCATCATGATTGCAGCCTCTATTTACACAGACCGCTTCCACGTTGATGAGGCCGATGGTTGGTATGGACACTCCTTCATCCTGGCGTGGATTTCTTTCGTGCTCACATTCATCTCGTCCATCACTTATTTTGTGCTACGCAAAAAGACAGCATGAGGACACAAGACCTTGTTCCAGCCTGCCTAAGAAATTTGGTTGTATCTACTCTTTCAGCAGAAATCCAGGTTTAGTTCCAGTGGATCAGAGTTTATATTTGCCTGTTTTGGACATCAGATTTGATCTTTCGATGTGCAGCTACAGATAAAGCAAACCTGTTGATAATCACAAATACAAACTAGAGTTTAATTCAGTCTGCTTCCAGTTTTGGTTATTTCTGCACCTCAATCAATATAGGCTGAATTTGAGTGTATTTTCAGTTTTGGCCTAAATTTCTTCTGGAGGTGTAAGCATTAAGAATATTTTTGTTGTAGCTTCAAAAAAGCCTTAAACTTTATAAAGATGATGTGATAAATTAAAATCCAACAATGTGTCTTGCTTTTAACAAAAGCAGGTTGAAGAGTAAGAGCTGTGGTATTATATTTTTTGTTATGTACATTTATATATGGATATAAGTGTTTGATAAAAAAGGGTGAGTTTACTCGTTTAGCTTATAGTTGTTGGGTTTTTGTTTTTTTTTTTTCAATATTATATTGTTATTATTGTTATCTGCTTTGGTCTGACTTGTAATGCGACCTTAATTAAACACAGTGTAACACCAACATGATGCTTGCCAAATTTGTGTAACACTATGCAATGATAGAGAGAGAAATAAATTATTTTCGGTATTTGTGATTAGCAAAACATCAAATCAATTTACACGGCACACAGTACTATATGGCAGACAGCCTGCACTAATAGAGTGATCTCAAGAACCTTTTCCAAACACATGATGCAAAGTGTAATGCCCATCTGCTCTCCGCTAGCTGTAAATGCAGCTTTATACCACTAATATATCAACCTTTCATATCTTTCAGTCACACCAGCTCAACCTAATGTGACTCTTCAAGTGTGAGATATAATGTGTAAATATGTTTTGTTTCCCATAATGCTCCAAATGTACAATGCTGTTATTTTTGCTACTGTTGCTTGGCAATATCAGTGATTTTTACCACATTAAACCTTGGTTTTTATCCAACTGTGGAAGATATTCTTTATTTCTTTTCCATTTGTTTTGAGGTAGAGTGAACAGTAAAGCCCAAATGTTCTCACTACAGTGTTGTATTTCTGGTATAGGGCTGGTAATCAGATTTATTTTCTATAAAAATGTATATTATGATACATTTCTGTGTTTTGTTCACTCTCACTCTGAACACTAGTTGACTTGTTCTCCTCTGCATCTACATTGGCCTTCTATATTAGAATTATGTGATTATGATCAAAGGTAACTACACTGAGTCAGTGGACTGCAGTGTAAATTCAGACTACATGACATGACCATGACAAACATTTAACCATAATGCCAAGATGGGTGCAAGTTCTCTGGGAAACCTCAGTGTACATTGATAGTTCAGAGCGGGCTGTAGTACTCCTCCGGTCCATAACAGCTTTGCGGGATAGATAAGTGGACAGAGACAGATGGGGTTGCTGATGGAGAGGGGAGGGACAGGCGGTGGAATGGGGATGCCGGCGCAGGATGGGAGGGGGGAGGGGGGAAGGAATCCGAGTGAGGGAGAGGAAGGGACTGCGAGTGCGTGAGCCTGGGAGTGGTGGAGGGTGGTAACGTTGACGATGGAGGCTCATAGTATGGAGACAGGTGGGAGATCCTTGGAGGGGACGGGGGACAGGCTGGAGTGATGGCTGGGTTTGGAGGGGTGTAGTAAGGAGCCGGTGGCAGGAGCCCCATGAAGTTAAAGCTGCAGGGCTTGAGGCCCGAGATGCGCCTGGGCCCCACCATCAGGACCTTCTTGGTGTAGTTGTTGAGTGTGGAGACTCCAGCGGACATGCAGACAGTAAAGGCAAACCAAGCCACGCTGACGACAGAAATGAGAGAAACAGGAAGAGGCTCAATGGCAGGGTCTTTGTTGGTGTTTCATTTTTACTTGAAGAGAAGTTCTGACACTGTGAACCAATGAGAAAAAAAAGACACAGGAGCATAATTTGGGCTCCTGCAGAGAAGCTAGAAAACATGTGACAGATTGAACAGCAGGTGATTCGACTGATTTAAGGGCCTAATTACACTGCTCCATCAAAGTTGTGTTTTAATATTCAGTTTTGAAGTAAAATCAAAACTAAAGCCCTCAGTACACAATGGCGGAGGTTTGGAAGTGGGTGGGTAAGTGGACTGACAATTATAGATCCTTGCTACTCAGGCAGTGCAGTTTAAATCAGGCTCCGTGTGTCATATATGAGTCCACAGTGTGTGTATAGTGAACTCACTAGAAGGCCCAAGAGTAGCCATAACTGTGAGGTTTGAAATCCTCTGGTCCCATTGAGACAGTGGTTTGAAACACCTGCATAAACATCATGTGACCCACCATCCCAAGCAGCCCTGAGAAGACAGAGAGAGGGAATAACTGCGGATACTGATCATCCTGTGTTGCCACCGAAGTCATTCTGATTCCAATATCTACGCAAAAAAAAATGCCGTACCTCCCAGGACTGTGAAAACAGCAGCAAAAGCATTGAGCAGCTGGCCCCAGCGCTGCGTAGAGGGGAACCAGGCCCTGATGCACAACTGCACAGACAGAAGTATGCAGCTGATTAGCAGCAGGCCTATATACATGACCTCCATGGACAGTGACAGCCACATCATGGCTGTGGAGGAAAGAGGAGAGTTTGAGCACAAGGACCGATGAAAATACGATTTTAGACAATCGGACAGCCGAGACCAAAGCGCAGGGGAAAAAATAATCCATTTACCTTTTTCTGATCCTGGAGTCAGAGTGTAAAAGCCTCGGCACTTCTCCTCTAAAAAAAAAGAAAAAAGAAGAAGAAGAAAAAAAAAAGAGCACAAAACAAACAAACAACAAATGTTACTGGAGTCAACATAATAAGTATATAAGAAATAAGTATTTCTTATACTAAGAAGACATTTGGTTATTTATACTAGAAACATTTGGTGGAGAGCTCAGCATCCTTTCTCTTTATTGCGCAGATTGTATTGTACATCTAAATGAACACTGCAGTCAAATTACTTGGCTACCAGCCAGATTGATGTAACAGCACGAAGTGTTTACATGGCCTAAAGTAACTTAATGGGAGATTATAAGATTTGCTCTGTATTAATCTGAAAGGGTAGGCCATGTCGGGAAAAAACACAAAATAAGTCATTGTGTCTTATTTTTCATTCTGTTAATGTTTTTATTTTCATTTATTCGTTTCCACGTGACAGTAAAAATACTGTCACCCCAAAAATGAGTTTTTTCCACCGCTGCGAGTAATAACACTGAAGAAACCAACAAGCAGAAACAACCGATTTCTGCTGCCAGTTAAGCTTCTTTGTGGCTTGTTTACCAACGTGCCTACATGACAGCTGCAATAATCAGTGTATCGTATTTGCCTCTAAATAACGGTAGTCATGAAAGTCTTAGCCCACTTAAGAAAACAGACGCAGACCTGCAGAGCACAAGCAAATGTGGACACAGATAGAGAACAGAATTTAGAGAACACACAATCATTTGAACGCCTCCTCGTATGTGCTGATGGTGCTGTGGAGTTACGTAAATTAGTTACTGCCCTGGCAAACATAAAATTATATGAAAAAAATTATTAAATAAAAAAAATTATATCTTAAAATAAGTCCAAAAATGTTAACATAAACAACAAATTACTTACATTTTCTAACATTAACATAGAAATAGCCATTGAAATTGCCAGCAGATACAAAGCATTTGATCATCATTAGTATTTGCTGTTCTTTTTTCTGCACATCTGGGGTATTTTAGTCTGACGTAGATTTTCCTTTTTGCTTTGTTTTTGGACTCCACCACCCCTGGTCTTTTAGAAGCAGGTGGTATGATGTCAGTGGTTGAAAGCAGTGTTGAACAGATGAGTCTTGGGGGATATTTTGAATATGGAGAGTAAGGGAGAGTCTCAGATGGCTTGGCTTTAAGGAGTGAGCCTCAGTGGGTCAGCAATGGGGAAAGGCCTGTTGGATGGGAGGAGGGTTCAAGTTAATGAGAGCTTGTATGTTAGAAATAAATAAGCTGAAAGAAAACCACAATAACCTGATAGACAGCCACAATCTGCAAACCGATTCATTTGTAAAGTGATTCTTTTTTTTCTTAACCACTGTAACAAAAAACATACAACACATTTTACAATTCCTACTTAATTAATAGGTAATATTTTAGAATTGTTAGTTGCCACAACATAATTCAAACATCAATTCGCTTTCAGAGAAGAATTTAGGCCTCTTGGAGCAAATGCATATTCACATTGCCATTTCTTTTCACTACAGCCAGCGATCAGAAGGTTCAGCATTAATTACATGATGTTGATTGGTTTATATAATTGGCAACATAAGTCCATTTTAACTTTTGGCATGAACTTCTGTATCAGTCAAACTTAGTTGCAAATCAGCTGCAAATGAGGCGGTGAACATCCAGCTGATGTTTGTGAATCCTATTAACCTTCTTTTCTCTCTCTGGGTTTCTAATCCATAATTGAGTCATGCTGTTGATGTCTAAATCTCAGTGAGCAGAACACACACAAACAGTAATCCTCTTTGGGCTCAGCACATGCCCAAACACACTTACTCAAACACACATTTACACACACTAAGTTAACAATTCACCTCAATTCATATAATCACCTTGAATTTCCTGTCTTCCAGTGACCTGTTTCATTGTCTGTTGCACTCGTGTCACAGTTAACAATGCTCTTCCCTTCAACCTGATTCTTTGTGGCTCTTCATCTCACCTCGGGTGAATCATCCATAACTCAAAACATATCACCAGGGCATGCTTTTGAAATTACAATTATAGCTAATGAATAGCATAACCATGGCCACATTTGTTACTGTCAATGCTTCTGTTTAGATTTCTTTGTAAAAATCCATATTTCCCTCACTTATTCATTTTCTTTTTTAATCTGCATAATCCTTTTCAGGTTCTCTAGTGGAATGTGTGAGGTTTTACTCGTTTCAAAGAAATAAAACACTGCTGTTCATTGACCGTCCTTAGTTACCAGAATTATCATATTTCCAGCTGACTGGATGGAGAATTTATTTTCTCTCATTTTCATCATTTTTAAGCCCACCCAAAGAGCACAGAAATCAATATAATTCTCTTATGGTCAAATCTGTCATACGTCTACCTATTTTGTCCTCTCTCACCCCATGCGTCTGTGTAGATGTTTTCCTCACATGTGATGAACAGTCCTGTGTGAAAAGACGGAAAGACAAAGCGGTCGTCACCCGTCTCCCAGGAGAAATGGATGCTGGTGGAGTTGGAGACACCCGGAACAGGGATGCAGTTGCTCTGCTTGGTGGGTGAACAGAGTGGCTTCGGCACCTTCTGTTTACCTACACACCAGTAGGAGGACATGAGGGCAACACCACCCAGGAAGAGGGACACAGCTGTCTGGATAAAGGAGAGGCGAGGGGAACGCATCTGCTGCAGGAACGCCATCATGTAGGTGTTTAAGGACGGCTTGAATTAGATAGGAAGAGACAAAGAGACATGTCCAAACTCAGGAATGTTTAACAGTGGATATGGGTTACTTCCCTAGACTGAAAGAAAGAAAGAAAGAAAGAAAGAAAGAAAGAAAGAAAGAAATAAATAACCAGAAAGTAACACACCAGCACTGCATGTTATATATCTGACAAGCACAAGTTTCCATGGTTAGGCTACTTGACTTCAGATTCACCTTCATTCCTGTAGCCAGTGAAAATATCAGCAGCATGTCATTACAGTAGTCTCAGAGGAGAAGCAGCTCTGCCCAGTTGCCTGAGATGATTAGTGAGATGTTGGAAAGAAAAAGTGCAGAGGAGCCAGTAGTTTTACATGACTAATCACATCTAGAGTTCAAAGAGACTGTGACAGAAAAACCAGCACAACGCTGGTAATTGGTCACAAGACAGACAGTTAAATCGGAGAAAAACGGTTGAATGTTGCTCCCACCGTGGAACCTCTCCAGGAGCCAGATGCTCAAACCAAAACCTCTGAGCGCTCCATGTCACGCAGTGAATTAGATGTGAACCGAAGAAGAGAAGCACTCACCTCCTGCAGACTCTCACGTTGTTCTCCATTCTCTAATCAGGTGGACAAGGAAGGTGAAGGAAACATCTTGCACTGCTCCTCAACCTGTCTGTGCTCCACTTCACTCTTCATCAGATGGCAAGAGTGATGGAGGATTTTGGCCGTCACACTGACCTCTGTGAGAAGAGTAACTGTCAATCTTTATGATCCGAACCCAGCGGCCAGACACACACACACACACACGCACAAACTCCCTCCTCTTTAATCCATCAGTATAAATCCAAAACAGACAACTCTGTTCCATCTGTTTTCATTTTGATTCTCAGCCCTATTTTGATCTTCATTCATCTCTTCTCCTCTTATCTATCCTCTCTCCCAGAGCTTTCAGCCAGTGAAAGAACCCAACACTGTTTTGAAACATGACCTTGAAATGATGAATAAGTATGACAGATAAACACGATCACATTGCATAATATTACTTTGCTGCACTGCATGTATATGGCAACTATTTGACCCTGAGAGGCAGTGAGGGTGAGAGTGGGCTATTTAATTACTCCAGAGTCCAACAACCACTTGACTGCTAAGGTTTTACGGTTTTGCCAGGAGAGAATAATGCATAAGGACTACTGAAACCACGAACAGATCAACTCAAGTAGCTCTTCATCAGCCTGTCCCATCTTGTTCCAAGAGTTCATTTGATTTAATCTGTTGGTATTTCTCATATATATATATATATATATATATATATATATATCTGTCCTTACTTTTAGGCATTTAAGTCATCTGTCCATTCATTTAATCTATCAATTGATGGTTGTATATTTATTGTTAGCTATTTCAATATCTTATTTTAATATATTTATTATTCAAGTTACTTGCTGTTTATTAATCTTAGCTACTTGAACTGTTCATCAATTACATTATACCAGTTCTTACAATTTGTGCCATTTCAACCATCTATCCATTACTTTTATTTATTTCAACCACTTATACATTAGCTATTTGTTTATTCATGTTTAAGCAATGCCAACAGCTGCTACTTACTGCACACTAGTTTGGCGCTGTCTAAAATCAATTGTTGTTGCCACTAATCTGTTCCTTCCACCTTCTGCACCTGTGACAGCTTTAAGCAACCCAATATATGAGATTTTGCTCAATAAACTGATTCCTATTTGATGAGCAAAGGTCAAAGTTCAATTTGTGACATGTTATTGGACGTGATTTCTGTTATGCTTTGAGAGGCTTTGTTCAGATTTTGAAAGCAAACATCAACTCGATTAACTGATTAGATTTTGTGGGCTCAAGATCAAAGGTCAAGGTCACAGTGACCTTACATCTTATGATTTGCGTCAAGGGTATTCCAATATACATTTTGTACAAATGATTTTCTTTGTGTGTTCAAAGGCTACCATGACTACACAAAACATGTTTTTGACCATAACTCAGTAACCATAATGAATTACAACTCATAGAAACACCTGGTACAACAAGTTTCAGGCTGGGGATCGTTGTTGACGGAGAAAAACAGTCTGGGCGTGTACAAACTGTGTCTGTGTAGGTTCTCATTCATCCTGGTCATAATTATCCAAAGAGAAGTGAGCTGAGAGCGAGAGGATATATAGAAGTCCAGCCACTCTCAGCTCAATGCTCTTTGGGTGTAAGGCGCCCTTGCCTGAAACGTTGGCTGGGGTTGGCTCCAGCACCCCGTGACCTGGATGAATAAGTGGTAGAAAATAAATGAGAGCGGGAGAGATGTGCAGAGGGAGGAAGAACTCTGTTAAAGCAGAAAAAAAGAAATTGGGGCCAAAAATATCAGATGAAACTGAAACAGGTTGTTTTATCAGTGCAACAAAGGCAACAAAAATAAGCAGGAGCATACTTGAAGCATTTTTAAGTGTATTCATATTTCATATACATATTGACAGGTTTCTAATACAGCATGGTTTTGATAGTGTAACTGTCTTCTCAGCTTGATTTTTTTTTTTTTTTTTTACAAGAATAACAATAAAAAATGATAAAGACAACACCATGTACGACTCACTTTTATATTTTATGGCAATGCTTCTTTTGAATGAATTTTGCATCTCCAGATCAAATCGCTGCTGTTTCACTTCAGAATGAAACCATTCAAAAGTACTTGGTTAGGCTTTCTCCCACTGGCCAGTACAGTTGGCCAATCACAGCCACTCATATGACACTTCCAACAGAGGACTTCAGTTCCAAAGATGTTACATTGCTGTCCAAGGGACTGACACCGGCCAGTCGAACGTAACTTCCTATGTAGAACATGAACACTTGTGCACCCAGTACATAATTCCACAACAATGAAAACGCCTCAGTGTCCTGTCCTCCATCTTTTTCCAGTCAGCACGGTTAAAGATGGCAAGCGCATATTAGTCCATAGTGTCATCCCCTCCTTTAACAAGGCTCTCTCCTTCTCTTTGCACATTACAAACATTTTGTACTTGAAAAATAAGACTGTCCATCTGATTTTTCATGAATACTATCTGTACCGTAAAAACCCCAGTGATGAAAAATAAGAACACTTTTCAAAAGGATCAAAATGGAATCAAAGACCCAGATATCAGCATTTTTCCACTTTCTCTCACGTGCACATGAACGCACGCACACGCGCGCACACACACCCACACACGCACACACCTCACTCATACACATGACTTTTGAAAGGCAACAGATGTCCGTTCTCCAAGGCAATAATGTCTTTGTGGCAAACTCAACCCTGACATTCCAGACAGTATCACTCTGGCTCCTCCCTTTCCAGGAATGGGAAAAAAAAAATAAAAATAATAATAAAAAAAAATGTTTATATATATATATATATATATATATATATATATATATATATAAAGTGAGATACATCCATGTCATTTTTATGAGTAAATACTAATGAGGATAAAAAATAATAATGATGACTAAAATAATAATGTGACTGTCCTAATATCATACGATAAAACACTACTTGCAAGAGGATACAACATTCTCGCCTTTTCTTCTGTGGGTTTGACACCCAGCTTGCTCCTGTTAAGCCTCTTCAAAACAAACAAAAGATAACCTGGGAAAAAAGGTAAATGATAATACAGGTGATGATGAAGTATTTAACACGTTGAGGGTGTCTGAGAAAAATCAAAGTAAGCCTAGGGAGCAATATTGTTTCTTTTGTTCTTTAAAGAAAAGTTCCTCCGTCAGTCCTGACATCTCTTTATTCCACTGCGACCTTCGTAGTTTTTTTTTTTGTTTTTTTTTTTTTTTTTTGTAGCTCTGTTCCTTTATGTTGCATGTCTCTGTGGGCTTTTTTTTTCTTTCTTTCTTTTTTTCTTTTCTGTTTTTGAGTTAAGAGCAATAATTCTCTCGGAGGGGTGGGGTCTTTTCCCCATTGTCTTAAATGTAAATAATGCTGTTTCCTGTGGAGACATCGTACATTCCCTTTTGTTGTCACAGATGCCAGTCCTGTCCTTTCACATTGGGGCTGCAGCACAAAAAGGTTTCTCTGTCGTCTGTTGTCCCAAACTAGCCTAGGAAAGGAAACACAAAACAAATAGATGTAAGCATCATCACAAAGACACAACTTTCACATAGTGCACACCTTGGTAAAGGCACCGGTTAGTTCTTTTGAATTGGCTCCATAAACATATAATTATAGGTTTTATTTTTGTTATTGCCACACATTCTGCATGCATTGTTTAAATGTACATGTGCAAGTTAAGTCACACACTCAAAATATTCTATTGTGTCTGATTCAGTGATATTCATTTTCAATTAAACAGCTGTTACCAGGTAACAACTGAATATAAAAATATACTGGGATGAAAATATGATAAGATAAAGAGAGGAGAGAGAAAGTTGCTATAGACCAAAAGTTTTCTGTTGTCATCTTGCTTAAAGAGAAAGAAAAAGGGAGGAGTGGTAAGGCTTTAGTTTCCATGAAGAAAGCCTGGGCTGAAAATGAGAGTGACAGGGCGCGACAGAATGAGATGGGAGTGAAAACATCTACACAGATCCAAGAACCAACCAATAAAGCATGGAAGTTATGCTGCTTCGGGAAGTGAAAAGAAACAGCCTGAGGAAACAAATTTATCTAACATTAATTAGAGACCAGTTTCCCATCACACAACATTTATTAGTAGTGACAAAACATTCTGGTAATGAGGTGGAGCTTTAAATCAGCCTTGTGTTATTTTATATTACATGCCTCCATGCAGTAAGAACAATTGTGTTTTCCTCTCCAGACACACAATTCTGGTACATCTGGTACAGGCGTGTAGAGCCTCCCTTTTTTTCAAAGAATAATTAACAGTAAAGATGTTTATGGATAGCCCAAATCAACTTAAAACTCATGCACACACACAAACAAAAAAACATGCAACTGAGTGTGAACTTACAGCTCCCAGACTCCTGTGTCTCTTCTTCCTCTCCGTTTCTCTCAGCCTCTCTCTGACTGCTCCAGGTACATTGACTTGGCTGGCCGGATGCTCTGGGTAAACTGAGACCGAGAGAGAGAAATAAAATTGGTAGTGATGGAAATAATTGAAGACTACAAGCTCAGTGCTGAAGACCTAGAGCTGCTGAAGTAAAAGAAAAAGGAAAATTCCTCAGAAGTAGGAAAACCAACCTCTCCTTCTTTACCTTGTGCTTCGGACATCGCAGCGAGAAATTATCTTCATTGAGAGAACAATCTAGAGAGAAGAGAGACACAGTCAGCTGTCAGTGCTGTGCAGAGACTGCATCAGAGCTCTTCGATGCCAAAATACTGCATTACACTGACTCGCATTACACAGAGCTGTTGTATTCAGTGCGTCCACTCACCTGCTTCAATAGCGCACAAGTAGTGATAGCGGAGTGTACAGCCTTTACTGTAGCAACCCAGAGTGGAGCCAACCATCTCACAGTATGAGCAGCTCTGAGTGGAGACAGAAAAGAAGAAGAAATCAATACATCTCAAAACTATAATAGACAATGAAGATCAGCAAGGGGGCGAGAAAAATGATAAAATAAAAATAAAATGATCAATAAGCACGATTAAACCACAGCAGCAGGAATAAAAAAAAACTGTAAAGCTGAGTTATCCCAAAACAAAACGGACAATAATCTGAAAGTGTACATACTGTATTTATATTTATCTACACATCTTAAATATTTTTCTTCTCATTTTTTTCTTACCTTTCATCTATCTTCTTTTTTTTTTTTTTGAAACTGTCCATGCTTATTGAACTGCTGCATCAAACTATATTCCCTTTGAGGGATAAATGAAGGGTTATCTTAAATCAAATAGGTTCAGAGGTCACTCACTGTTTCTCTGGCACCATCTAGTGCCTCCTGCAGGCCATACAGCCTCCCATTGACAAGGTACACTCCACTGGTCCACACTATACATCCTTCGTGGACCCACAGCTCCTCCGGGTCCATGGGCATCTGAGGCAGTTGAGCAAGTTGCGCCAGGGGTCCAAGGGAGTCCAAGGCCGGTGGTGGAGGCTGGAAGGGTAGGGATGCCTTACTGTTGGATGGCACCATTCTGGGAGAATCATCACTAGATTTGTGTCTCCTCTTAAACCGAGGGTGTGAGGTCAGCTTCCTGTGCTGAGGTCGCTGTTGAGCTTCATCTGTTGGTGGCTGCAGCTGTTTTGGCACCTGCCTCTGTTCAGTCTCCTGGTCTGGCTCTCTCTTAAGCTCAGGGATGGGTTGGATATCTAGATTCATGTCCCAAGTTAGTGATGATGTTTTACTACTGGTGGTGGTGGTGGTGGTGGTGGTGGTGAAGGAGGAGGAGCCAGAGGAAGAGGAGCAGGCGGAGGAGGAGGAGGAGAAGGAGGAGGAGGAGGTGGTGGTGGTGTTACTGAGGTTGCTGGCCACATGCATCATCATATCCTCTCCAGCAGCTGGTGAAGCAGTTCTAACTGGAGTGTTCAAAGATGCTGGGTTTGAATTGAGGCTGATGGCAAAGTCACTCTCAGTCAGAGGCTTATTAAACTGAGCCTCTTGTGTTTGGGAGTCTTGGCTGGTGCTCAAAGTAATTGAGCTTATGTCTGAATTTGGTCCTGTTTTGTTTGTGCCTGTGGTTGCTTGACATTGTCTGATCTGGGGCTGGTTCTTGGGGAGTTTTGCAGCATATTCAGCTGGATAGAAAGGTCCATAGAGATCTCCAAGGTGTTTGTAATTTGCCCATTTCTGACACAGGCAGCAAAGCAAGCGGCCGGAGTGATTGGTCTCTGTAACCACGGGTCCTGAAACAACATAGCCAGATGAAGGAAGCGCTTTTCCTGACTGAAGTGTAGTGTCCACTTCATCCGTGTTCCTTTTCTCTGATTCTCTGTCTTTCCAGGACAACTGGGAAGGAAGAGCTGAGGTCAGGAGGCAATCAATTCCGGTCCCCCCTGGTTTCGCTCCAGCCACACTACGCTCTCCTTTCATCTTGTCCTCCTCAGCGTTTACAATGGTGCACACTGCGCCAATCTCTGGTATTTTTTTTTCCACATGTATGTGTGGAACAAATGGGCCTTTTCTATTTGGATCCAAGAATACTCTGTTTGAGCTGGGACTTCCTCCGGCCCCTAAGGGTGTGTCTGGGTCATCTTTTGCCACCGATGGTGTTGCTGCAGCTGCCCCTCTCCTCCGCCTTCTCTGTCGCCCTCTTGCTTCTATTGGCCCATCTTCATCTTTGACACCTCTGCGTCGCCGTCGCACTGGTTTTACCTCAGTCTCAGGCTGGGTGTCTTCACTTTCACCATCCACTTTCACTACTTGTGTTAAAACTGGTGGGGCCAGCGGGGGAATGATTTTATTGTCTGGCAGTGGGGGTGCAGCAGGGGCTGGTGTGCTGTTGGACGTCTGTACTATCTGTAGAGTTGTAGCAGCAGCTGGAACTGGAGCAGGTGGGGCTGGAGGAGCACTCAGAATTGTGTTCTGTGCCGGGACTTGAGTCTGGGCCTGTGCCTGGGTTTGGGCTTGGTTCTGGGCCCGTTTCTGTTTATTCACGCTCCCTACAGGTCTGCCCTTCTTCTTGCCAGATGGAAAATAGCCTTTAGGCACAACGTTTTCTGGGGGCTTTGAATCTTGTGGTGACAGACTGGACCTCCCAGAGGATATCTGATGTCTGTTCAGCATGTGTCCTTGAGCCTGGCCATGGTGTGGCGGGGTGGTTCCATAGTAATCACTGCCAGGGTAATCATCAAATCCCATGCCAGATTCCTGGAGTTTCTGTCGCAGAAGGTTAGCAGCAGACTGCTCCCCTCTTCTTGTCTCAAGTTGCTGGTAAGTGTTGGTGAAATGTTGAATATCTGACAGGGCAGATGAGGATGGAGGTGGGGAACCCTGAACTGGGCGTGGAAGAGGTGGAGGAGGGGGCAAAGGCCCGAGCAAAGCAAAATCTTCCTTGTCATCAGACCCTGATGCCACACTGGCCCCTAATCCAAAGTCAAAGTCTTGTTTGAGGGCCTGAGATGTCTGATGGGGATCACAAGGGTAAGCAGATGGAGGTAAAGGCCCAGTATCATCAACACCTCTAAAGGGAATCATGTCATTTAATGAGTGACTTTCATCCATGTAACTATCATCCCCTCCTGTAACCCTAGGGAAATGTGCTAAGTCTTGGTCCTGTGAATCATTAAATGGTGGCATTTCTGAATGAGAGAAACCTGGGTAATGATTTGACTCATCATCAGCATGGCCTGCTGGCTTTTTAATATTTGGTGTGATTTTCTGCACTATTGCCTCTAGTTTCAAACCTCGTCCTTTCCTGGGAGGCAAAACCTTGGCTGGAGATAAAGGTTGTGAATAGGTATTCTCTCCGGTCAGAGGGGAAGAGAGTCTGGGACAGGGAATGTCTGAACTGGACGAGTCATCTTCATTGTGATGGCTGGACTCGGACTGGGCCCCTGGCGAGTGATGTGAATTTGTGGCAGCCCTCTGCTGAGATGCATCTTGGAGCTGCCTTTTAGCAGGAATAGGTGAAATGAAGGAACGAACTCTTCTTCTCAATATTAGTGGATTTGTGTCTCCAGAACCTCCAGTCTTAGTCTGACGTGGCATGTGTGGTGGAGCTGAGTTCATGTCAGCAGGAGGCTTTGTGGAGCTGGATGGAGGTGGCGGGCAGGGATGTTTGGTTTCCTCTGCAGCTCCTCGGGGGGCCTCAGGCTCAGCAGCATTCTTCCCAAGAGTCATTTGTGGTGCAGCAGGTCCGTGTGGAGCTATTGGAGTAGGAGGATGGGGGAGAGGAGGAGGAGGAGGAGGAGGAGGAGGAGGAAGAGGGGGCTGTGTTCTGTAGTAAGAGTCTCCTTCTATCATTCTCAGGCCTTCTCTTCCAGAGTGTGCTGCCTCCCACATTTTTATATCAAAGTAAGCGCTTTGATGATGGAGAGAAGCCTTGGTTGTGTGTTGTTCGCCAGGCATGTCGGTTTGGGAGAGCAACCTCTGCCTCTGTTCTGACTGGCCCACCTTAAGTCTACCTGGAGAAGACCCAGGCTGCAACATCATCTCCTTAGATTGCCTGTTCATTACCTTTACCCAGTCACTCAAATCGTGTGGGTGATGAGGCAGGCCACGAGGGTGAGGATACATTTGAATCTTATTTGAGGGTTGAGCCTGGGGGGATAAGTTGTGGTATGGATGGTGGGAGGGAAAATGAGGGTTGCTTCGTGGCATTATATTTCCTTCTCTTGCATCTCCATATCGATACCCAGGAAAACTGCTTCCGCTGCCTGTTGATAAATCAACACCATGAAGATAAGAAGGATGCCTTGAGGGTGAAGATAGAGGATTAGAACTCATAGGGTGAGAAGGCAAAGGGGAAATATCTACACTACCTCGCCTGTAGGGGTCAGCATTCATTACAACAGATGAATGAACAGACTTGGGATGATATTCGATATCCGTATCATTAACTCCACTGCTGCCATGATGATCAGTTTGTAAATTTATAGTGCCTGGGCCAGCCTCTTTTGACAGTGCTTCCATTTTCACCACTTGTTTCTCTCCTGTATCCTTTTTACTCAGATCATTGCCTGCTGCTGGAGAGGAAAATGGCTGTTGAATTACAGAGGCTCCACTCTGACTTTTCTCCCGATCTCTCTCTCTATCACTTTCCCTGTCCCTCTCTGGTGTGCTGCGTCGGTTTGGCGACACATCACAGATGACAGAGCGTCGCTCTGATGGGGCTAATATGGAGACTGATGATTTTTGAGATTCAGTTTGACCAATGCTGCCTGTTAGAGGCTCTGGTTCCTGCAGAAGAAGCTCCTGCACAGCAGAGGATGGGGTGGACACATTAGAAAACACTTTTCTCTGTGGAAGAGAGTAGTCAGCTAAGTTAATATGTTTGGCTAGGGGTTGCTGAGACTCTGTAACTGATAGTACATGAATTTGAGGCCCACCCACTTCAGGTTTTTCAGCATTTTGCAAAATCTTAGCATTACACACTTCTGCCTTTACAGAAGACTGAGGATCAGTGGTGAAATCAGGCTCACTCCCATGCCTCAATTTCGGATTTGAGGACTTTCCAGAGCCGCCAACTTGGGCAGAATGAGCTGAGGTCTCAGTTCCTCCACTCTGCAACCTCATATTTTCAGTAATGCCATAAGCATGTTTGGTTTGAAACTGTTGTTGAACTTGGAGATGGGCAGGAAATGCCTGCTCCGGTCTCCCATAACGCCTGTCCAAATTGTAACCTTGAAGAACCTCTTGTAAAAGGCTGGGAAATTGTTGCATTTGTGAATTATCCTCGTGAACTTTGCCTCCTGCTCCTTGACCTCTCTTCACTAAACCCTCTGCTATGGAACCAACATCTTTTGGATGCACAGGGACATAACCGGCTTGTGAGTGTTGGTAACCTAAGTATCTGGAATTTGATTCCATTATGCTCGCAGCACCAGCCCTCCCTCTCTTCTTCATTGACAAATCTGAGCCATATGTTGATTCTTGGTAGCCATATTTATTAGGTCCAGACTGGGGAGGATTTTGAGGCCGTCCAAAATTTGATTTCTGGTGATGGGAAGAATACACGCTCAGATCAACTCCTTCCTCCCCATTGTGACTGCTTGGCTCTTTTAAAGTCTGTTTCTCTTCAATAGAGTTATCTTGGGAGAGCTTGGTTTTCTCAGTCTGACTTCCCTCAGACCGAGCTGACACAATCACACCAACACTACTGGCACTTTGCTGTTCCTCAGATGTGTGCTTTTCTTCCATCTGGTTATTGTGTAATCTGGATGCAGTGTGCAACCTATTTTCTTTGTCCTGACCATTTTGTGTATTGACTTCTCCATCTTGTTGGCTGTTGCCTTTCTCTGTTTTCTCACCTGCACCTTCACTTTCATTCTTGATGACTTCATTTTTAATGTCGGTGGTCTTTCTGGGCCCACCTCTGTTGTCATTATATGTTAAACCAGGTTCTGAGACACAGTTCAGCTGGGGAGGAGGAATACTGGATGAGATGGATGAGGGCAATGAGGAAATTGGATGTGTTGAATGTGAAATTGGGCCACTCTCTAATGTCTGACAAGCAAAGGATGGAGATGATGATGATGAAGGAGCAAGAGATTCATTTGCTTTTGTTTCAGAGACACTTGGTTCTTTTGATGGTGAATCAGATTGGACTGTTTTGACATTTGATGCTTGCCCAGTCTGTGCTTGGTTTTGATTCTGAGGTGGAGGGTGATAGCCAGTTGTTTCAGATCCACTGCTTGCACCACTCATCTGCCTCACTCTTCCATGTTCCCCCTCAGAGAACTGTTCCTCACGCTCCAACTTTGTCCCAGATGAGCCTCCAACTGAGACAAAAGAGGAATCTTCATCAGCACCAGGATCTAAGCTGGCACCGTCACCACTCCCCACTGCGCTTCCATCTTTCACTGTGCTGGTACTTGAGGCTGCACTTGCATTACGACTCCTTGGTTGCGATGGGGGCACGCTATGGATTGCCTGTTGCGCCTGTGCACCATCTCTCTTCTTCTGTGAAAGCACTGTGTCAGTGAGAAGCATATGCTGAACTGTGTTTGGTAAATTGGCTACTTGTGAGCTCAAGGCATTAAGACTATTCAAGCCCGTATCCTGTATTTTATCAAGTGGAGAAGATGAATAAACAGAGGAGCCTTCCTCTCTGGATCCAAGTCCTCCACTCAGCCCCATTTTGTTGCGGGCTGCTGAAGGAACGCTGCTCCCTCCAGCTGAACTCACGCTGTGAGCTTTTTGACTGCCACTGCTACCACAACTACTAATGCTGCTATTGGAGTTGGGTGTGGGACTTAACTGAGGCATGGTCTGCACTAATCTGCCATGACCATGGCTGCTACGGGGATTTGATGCTGGAGGATGCGAAGGACCATGACCTGAGGGGTTTCCATGTGCCTCTGAGACAACCATTAAAGGGGAAGGAGAGGAACTACAGCTGGGGGAATGCACTGCAGAGGCAGCTGGAGAGGGGTTGGATATTGGGCTAAAGTTTTGGTTGATCTGGGTTTGCTGAGCATTGGGATGCATTGGGGATTTGGCTATTTCTTGAGATGCTGCTTGAGGTATACTGGGATTGGAGGTTTGAAGATGTTTAGCATATACAGACCCCGAAGATGGGCCCTGGTGCTGCATCTTGAGAGAGTTGTCATAACCTACCCCTAAATTGTGCTGTGAGTTGCGGTGCTGTAGTGTGGCCTGCTTGTGAAGAGGATGCGTCTGTGGGGAATATCCAGGATAATTTGAAGCATGGTAACTCTGCTGAACATTCTCCATTGGCCCCACATTGTTAGCAGCAACTGAACTGGAGACCGAGTTGGAACTGGAGTTAACACTGGGAGAACTGTTGACTTTGGGATCAAATGCAGTGGCAGCAGCCCCATCGAGATATCTCTGCGGAGGGGGGCTGTACATTCCTGATGACCCTGTGGTTGCTCCGCCCTGTGGAGAGTAGTGTGGGTACTGGGGGGTCATTCTGTGCCCAGAGTGTGGATAACTCCTATGCTGCTGTCCATGGTGGACAGCTGGGAAGGTTTGCCCATGCTGACGGTGCTGCATCTGAGAACCTGGCACTGACTGCATTGCAGGGTTCTGACTCATATTGTATTGGTGAGTAGGAGAGAATGCTCCAGCACCAGCACCTCCACCTGTACCAGCACTGGAGCCATAGTCAACTGGATACGGTGACATCAGGCCAGACGATGGAGTAGAGCCAGATCCAGCATGCCTGTACTGGTGAGGTAAATGTCCATCAATATTCGGGTAACCAAAGCCTGCCCCATAACCCATACCTCCCCTTCTATGCCTGTCCTTCCCTCCCATTGAAAAATAATAATCCATGGCATCCTTCCTGTAAGGGTTGTTACTGTTGCCACTGTGAATGCTACCCTGTGTTGGTGGCGCTTCCACAGGTCCTCTATTTCTTGCGCTATAAGCAAGCATGTGGCTGGCTTGAGTGGGGTGGTGGTGGCCTCTGTGCAGGCTCTGTTGTTGCATCCCTGCATAATCATCTGTCATCCTTGGGGAAATCTGGGGATCTGCTGGCTGAGGGGGATACGGGGGTCCCCCTCCACCTCTCCCACTGAACCCATGGGGGAGAGAGGTGGGAGCTGGACTGTTAGAAAAATTCTGCATTGTTTTTTTCCCCCAAGTTGGATCAAAAATGGAAATATCTGTCAGTGTCTATCTCTGGGAATGTTTCTGATCAGAAACTGGAAGGCTTATGGCAGTAACCATAAATGACAAAGGGAGTCTATGGCCTGGCAGTAAAACAAGGAAATGCTTTTGAAATCCACCAAAGAGTTGAAGCAGAGGAATATATATCGCAGATGTTTTGTAGCAGAAAGTTTTAAGGAAGCAGAACAAACAATGAGTTTATCAATATATAAGAAGATCCAATGGTAAAAAGCTTTTGTCAATGTAATGGTTGTTGTCAGTTTTTCCCCCCAAAAAGCGGTTACTTAATTACTGGATCTTCAAAAAAATAAATTTTTTTTGAAGTAGGGGAAAAAAATTCTAATGACACAGGTTTCTACTGCAAAAAAAAAGCTTAAAAGTGTGCAGTCATTCCCATTAACCTGAAGTGGTTTGGCACTGAGCAGGCAATGATATTGTGGACAACTGACACACCACCATGCAAGATGATGTCAAATGCCCTTAAGTGAATATGCTCCACTATAGTAATGGCTCAAGCAAGCAGAGCTACGTTGGGATTATACTGAGTTATGATCCAACAGCATCTTGTGCAAAAAAACAAGCAAAAAAAAAAATAAAATCTCAATACAACGATTGAGACCGAGTTCCATCACAGCAATGCTTCAGTTCATCAACACGTATGGCCTGACTCACACTTATGTGAGAAAAAACCTGTGGCAACAGAATCAAAAGGTCTGAGTACAGACCCTGACTAAACACTCCCAGAGACAAACACTCCATTGATAGTTTCATCAATTTGTTGCCGCAGGATGTAATATTTTTGGAGATATTTTTTTTCTTGCTCATTCCTTTGATAGTACTACTTTCTTTTGACTTTTTTGCTACTATATGTATTCATTTGGACTGTAGAGGTCTTTGGTCCCTATTTTTTGATCGCTTTCTCTTTAACTGTGTTCAGATTCTTCTTGGTGTGCTCCTGGATCTTCAGCATGTAGCCATCTTACCTTTGTCTTTTTCTTTCAACCATCACTTAATTCTACCTACTTCCATGGCAACAATTTTTCCAAACGGAGGGTAATCCATTTATTCCACTTTAGATCAGTCAATGCAAGCTCTGTTTTTCTGTTCTGTTCTCTTCAGTATTTCCACGTGGATAAGTTCATTTTCCAGGAGTTGCTGACCAGAAGCCTTCACAGCTCTGCAAGCACAAAAGATGAATCAAAAGCGTTAGCATGCAAAAATAAAATACCAGTTTACCATGCCTTGTGTATTTTTATGACAACATAATTATAGTGAAAATTAAACTATGATCCCACAATATAGATTTTGAGCTTCCAATTTTCTGATTATTTTTAATTTAAAAATATATCAGTGGTAGATGTGAAAAGTTTACCAATACAGGTACTAACCAAATGGATGAAATACATTTTGAGACTTTGTTTAGGCTTTGTTCAACTTAAATTATATACAAATTGCATTACAGTACGTTGTCGATGCTTATTGGACAAGAAAGAAACTCTAAGCTCTAAGGATGGCATGTTACATATTACAACAGCATTTTGCACTAAGTGGACTTACACTTACACTTGCACTTACAAGGACTATCGCAAATATATTAACCAAACCAATAAGAATGTTTACTTTATGTCCTTGTTGGATGTAATACCCATTCACCTCCTTACTTCACTACTTAAAAGGTTTGCTGGCCTCATCTCAGTGCTCCTGTTTTAATATTCACCATGGGTACAGCCTTTACTGTGGTTGAAGCCTTTACAATACACGCCTAAGCTGTCTCTTCTGACTGATAACAAACACAGTTGGTGGAGAGAAAAGTGGGTTAGCAGCAGCATGTAATTAAAGCTACACAGTAACATGGGCAAGGACACAAACTTTCTTCATATGTAAACAAACAGCATCATGGAGTCAGGACAGAAGCAGCCCATCTCCCATCTCATTACAAGACTAACTTGAGGGTATTTAACTTGTTTTAATGAGCTTGAATTAGTATAGATGACGCTACCTTTATGGGGTCAGTGCCCATAATTGCTGTGTGACACACATGGGAATTGTCTACTTCAAATACACTGTAAAATGGTTAATCACCCTAAAACAACTTTGTGGTGACTTGTCTTTAGTGTAGACTTAATCTGCTCTGCACTGTTTATATTACTAAACTACTCACCTCACCGGTGTGGTTCATCATTAATAATTATCAATTAGTGTGGGCTTATTTTCACCAATGAGGTTTGTTATTTTTTCACCACAAAGCGAATGATTTTTATTTATTTTTTTTTGGGGGGGGGGGGGGGTGAAAAACCATGTGATGATAGCTTGTAACTCAAATGGGAGACAGACAGACAGACAGACTGCAGCATCAAACAGGTCTTTGTCACAGTTCAGGGTCAGGGACAGTGTCCATCAGCCCTCATCCACATTACTAATTAATCACAGCAGCATTCACAACACACACCACAGCGCAGCATTAATGAAAACTGTCTCAATGCAGTCTGTCAGCAAGTCAATCAGTTGCACTGCTGCCGAACTGATAGGATCTTACGCAGCCTTTTTTTTTTTTTGGTTTGTTTTTTTTGGGGTTGCAGATAATGACCAGACGCCAGCTCTGATGTGTCTGTTTTACCGTCTCGGCTTGTCATCAACACAACACTGGCTCCAGTACAATAGCCTTAGCAGCTACGTTAGCCTACAGCAAGGTATACGCATTACAATTAGCTCTGTGGTGCTGCCTCCTTTAGCTCTGTGGGGTTAGCGTTAGCCAAAATACCACACATACTGCAAATTAAATATGCCAGCGAAGTCGCGTATGTTGGCAGCTAGCTAAGATACAACCACCAGTTAGCATCTTAGCGAGCCAGCTAATTTGTCTTGATTGCATTATGAGAAGCGTCTGAGGACGGACACAAGCCGACAGGGAGAGCAGGCTAAAGGCTCCGGGCAGCGAGCAGCGTTTAGCTACAAAACAGAGGTGATTAGGTGCAGATGTTTCCCCCCTCACAGATCCACTTGGGCTCTGAGGAAGCGGGGGAGCTAGCATAGATAACGTCTACTAGCCGGAGAGCTGCTGTGGGTACTGCATCAGAAAATGATCATCGTGCAGCCTGACATTTTCTCCCCGTATAAACAGAGCCGGGGATATGCTAGCTAACATACTCGAAATGCATACCTGAAAACGGAGCAATACAAGGCCCCTCGAAGAGTGAAAGGCTGTTTTGTGACAATCCCGCTGCTGTGGCAGGAAACCCCAGTCTAGAGTCGACCGCTCCGCCGCTTTTCCCTCACCCGTTTGAGTCCAGACAACCCCGACCAGCGGCGGCGAAGTCGGGGGGCCCGTCACGACACTCAGATCCCGGGCCTTTCTTCCGATCCCCCCTTTTTTCTTTTGTCCTCACCTCAAAAAAATGATGAGAGCAGAGCACAATCGGGGTGCCTGTAGGTCCCGTAACCAGTGAGGTCCATACACCCCCGCCCCCTCCCCTCTTGTTCCCTCGCCTCTCTCTCCCTCTTTCACACACCGCTGAGGTGATTCCACCTATCTGCGACTAAAATCAAATACATTCCTGTCACACAAGCCTCCACTAACACATGAAGATGTCACACGCCAATTTCCGTCATTCAACTGCATTTGCATGCCTTCATCAGTAGCTCGACCTATTCGTTTTCCTGTTAGACTACTGTTTTTTTTTTTTTTTTTTTTTTTTTTTTTTTTGCAACAGAAAGACCGCCTTGAAAATGCATACACACTCATATTCCTGCACCCCCTCCCTAATCTCTCCATCACATCCCTCCATCTCCCCCTCCCTCTCTGAGGCTTTTTCTTTTTCACAAATTTTCACCTATTTACACCGTAAAATAGAAGATCACAATAGCAGATAGATTATTTGAAAGTGTGGGATGAACGTTTTCACACAGATCCTTTGTTCCTATTTCATCACAAGTCAAAGTGAATTGAGGAAACCTAACGAAGACACTGGGGCACAAAGGCAACAAGGGGAGGAGATCTAACTGAATAAGTGCCAGGTTGTGACCAAGTCCATAACTGATAACTGATAACGGACGATTTGTGAATAGGTAGGCATGACTGACTTGGAGGAAGACTGTAGCAAAATGGATGAAGCTGAAGTTTATTGCGATTTCTGCTGTAATGCATACTTAGTGTGGCTCTGTTGTTTGTTTTTTTTTTAATTCGTAAAATTTTTTCCACACAGAAAATCCACTTAAATCATTACCATCACATCTAGCTAGTGGTTAATGTTCGACAAGACTGTCTCAGAGCATCATTATGGCCAAAACAAGAATAGAGGTGCTACAAACAGAATCGTTTTCCCATTAAATTTATTGTGTTGTCTGTGGCTGAGCTTATCTGCTGTCACGCAGGGCCAGTGAGTGCAGTGCAGCCCCAGTCACACTCTCCTACCATCATAATGATGTGCCCTGTGCCCCCCAACCATGCTGCTGCACTTTTAATGCACTGCAGTGTCTCATGCATGTGCACACACCAACCGTGTATGCATATGTGAGCGTGTGTCTCTCACATACACATTCCGCACAACATACATTTATCCATACATAGCACACATGCTCTTACAAAGACACATACACACTCGATCAGAGAAGAATGCAGTCTGCAAACACATGCACCATGCTCACACTTAGCACACAAAAACACATCTGTATGCAGTCACTCACTTAAGCTGCCAATCAAAAGAGTAAAATCTCTCTCAGTTTCTAAACAACAGTTCAATACATTTCATTCTCTTGCAGATACACGTCTATTTCTATCATAGTTGCCATAGCAACTGCATCACAGAGCCTTAACTGTGGATAATTTTTAGGCTACATATCTACATTTGCTTTCTACATGTGCTGTTTCATACAGACACACTTGTTTGTCGACCACAAATCCTCAACTATGAATCACTCGTGAGCAGTTGTCTACTTGTGTTGCCACTAAAGTCGAAGTGTAGGAGCTGAGAGGCAAGATAAAGGGCATTGATACTTTGGGCCAGCAAGTCAGCCAGCCAGGCTTGTCCAATCAACAGGAACGCCTGCTGGGATACACACAGACTCTCTCCATCACCAACAAGGTCACAAAATCTTTTAGAGGATGCTCAAAGCACACGGTTGTAGGGAAAGCAACTGGTTTTTGAACACACTTAAAGCCCTCTGAGTCTTTGTGACACTCAAACATTCATGTCTATACTCTTGTCCTACAGAATTGTTTTCTCTCTTCGGTTGAATTGAAAAAGGTGATTGTGATGAGCACTTCTCTCACAACAGAAGGTCCTTTCAGCAGAGCCCTATGTCTTGCAGCTTTGTTGTGCTTTTTAAATTGCATTTGAGACTAACCTAAAGTCAAATATGTGACAGAAATAAGAGAGCCAAATGTTGTTGTATTGATAACATTTTCAAAATACAGTAGGCAATCTGATTTTTAACCCTCAAAGTGGAGCAAACTGTCTTTGTAGTTTGAGCATCTGAGCCGACAGTTGTGTAGGGCCCTTGTTGCTTTTGCATCCCTGTACTGATAAGCGTCTTTCATTTAAAATGACTAAAATAAAGTTCGATGATACATTTTATTTTAACTGCATTTTCATTTTCATTTTCATTGTAGTTAATGGTTGATACCGCTTTGACATGCCAAAAGTGAAAGAGGACATTTAATGTATCATAATGTAACATTTAGATGTTTGCATTTTTTTCCTGTGTTCAATTGGTCTGGTTTTGTACATATCGGCCACACGCTTGCGGCGAACGTGATGTCACTCAGGCAGCTGAATGGGCAGAACTCAGCTGGCACAAAGCTCAATAACCTGAGTGCGTGGAGAGAGGAACAGTGGATAAGTGCCTTGCTAACCACCCTGAATATAATCCACTCTTAAAAGTCATTTTTATGAGAAGGTGTGAGGCTGGTCAGGAGGTTCTTTCTGTCACTGATTGTGCCTGTGGATATAATAGCAGATAATGACTGCTGATGATTTGATAACAATCTTAAGAATCACAGCGCAACACTCACTACTCTGGGTAGTGTGGTTGTTTCAGGATAGGTCCACAGCTATTCAAGAGCGTCTGAGAACAATAGTCAAGCGCCCAATTAACATTAGAGTTGGTTTTTACATGCAATCACCTCTTCCTTTCCCAGTGATGACCTCTTAATGTACTGCCATTATATGTGAAGGGGTTACAAAATCTAAAACGTGCAGTCCAAGTCCATGTCTGCTGCTGCTCGGCAACACTGTCCAAGAAAACTTTATGATTGGAAGATAGTCTGCTAAAGTGCTACCCGTAATAACAATTTATGCACCTATCATAAGGCTACATTGGCCCATGCTAACAATACGCTGCACATTATTTTGCTGCTAGCCTCATTTGTGAATATTCTTTATTATTTTTTTCTGCTATGCATTTCCACTGTATATGTAAATACCTGTACACACACACATAATGCAGCATCGTTCCAGTCAATGGCCACACGATTCATTTGGGTGGGTGGAACAGCTGCTAAAATAAACAGAAAACATTTGGCAGCCCATGCGACAATTGCACCCAAAACACATTACTAGCCAGGATAACATTAGCATCCTGCAGCAGCAACTAATGACAAGCCCACGTGCAACAGTGATTTGCAGTTTCCTTGATGACCACAGGGAGTCAGAGTCATACAACAAACATGCAGCTGTGATCTTATGCTTACTATCAGGCGTTGCATTAAAGCATGGAAAATAGTCCTCATATTATTTTGTCTGAAATCCCAATCCATCAGTCCCTTTGAAGTGAGTGCCTCTAAAGTTATGCTTTGCTGCAATTTCACAGTCTTTGATCCGTCTTCATTCGGAGTGTCCTACAATTTCACAATTAGTGTCCCGCAGACATTAAGCGTTATATCAGAAGAATGGGCACAGCTTTGAGAACTTGATTCTGCATACATAGAGAAAACAGATCTTGAACTTTGATTGCTGCTAGGTGTGGTGCCCCCCTCACAATTCCACTGAAACTCTCGTAGATCAAAGAGCATGATGTAGCCTGGATGAAATACGCTTGCAACATCTCCAACTCTAAATCTGTGACCTTAACAGGGACTGATGATGCAAAGACATATCTTCCTCAAAGGGACATAATCAGCATTGGCTCTGTCTACCACCATTACAGTGATTGTTCCCATCTTTCAAATGATATTTTCCAAATCTCGTGATAAAATAACAAAAAGAGCATAACATAGCTCTAAATATCTGTCCCTCTTAAACACACAAGCACACACACACACTCACCTCTGTGTGATTCTTCAGCATATTCCCTAAAGATGAGAGGAGGCATGAGGCATTGAATAGATCATTTCTATTGCTGGCATAAATGGCCAGCAGTTGTTCAGCAGGGGGCGCTCTCGACTAATATGCCTTACCACTCTCACATAACTTCCTCTCACACTGAGGCAGGCTGCCACAATCTGCTCGTCTCCTAGCAACCTCTCAATCCTGCCTCCAATCACTACGGATACCGGGAGGGATGGAGGAAGGGTGGGAGAGTGTGAAAGAGGCAGAGGTGGGGGGGGGGGGGGGTTAGAGGGCTGGCCTGCCTTCAGCATCAGCATCCCAAACAGCAGAACTGAAAGTGTGCTGAGCTTGAATGTCAGGTAACAAGTTGATCCAATGGATTTAGAGGTGAATGATGTTGGGTGGTGGGAGATGTGAAACATAGAGTCAAGGTTTTTTTAGTGACATATTGGGATCATAATTTGAATGAGACATACTACACAATGTCAAAAGGAGAATAGTGATTCGTCCCCTTTTCTTTGCCATCGCAGATGAAGCTCCCCTCAGCTGTTCCACACTTCCTCTTGTCTTCTTCTTCTCTCTCACCCACCTTCTCCTGCTGCCTATTAAATTTGATGGTACCATCATCATCTCTCTACTGTCCTTGTGATAGGTGGCAGGCCTCTGTGCTTTATTACTCCGCTCCTTTCTCTCAGTGATATATCTCTTTCCCTCACACACACTGGGTGCCAACACATCACGCACACACAGTGTGCACATTACAATCATACATGACTTCACACACATACATTCACACCAGTGCACCGAAGGTGCCACATTCTCACGTGTCTAGAGCAGGGCCACATGAGATTCTGTGTAAAAATTTCATGCACACAGAAAAAACAAAGACAACGCACTTCACACCCTCACCCACACACGCTCATCACTCAGGACACACAAGCTTCCAAACGCCCCTCGTGTGATGGGAGAAGTGACCTTAGATGCTGGATCTCCTCCCCCCTGTGGTGGCTGTCATGAGACGATGCACCACACAGATACATGCATGACAAGCTTTAGTCAGGAAGACTGAGCAGGTTGATTCACCACAGTGGCCAGCAGAGAAAAAGCTGATAGGGAGTGTGTAGCTTGCAGTGTCTGCATGTGTTGCAGTGTAAGTACAGTACAGTGCAGGCATTTGACACACTGTGGTATATTTCCCAGAAGCAACCGGTCTATTAAATGTTGCAGTGGAAAACAGAGTTGTCGGCATATGGCAACCTAAAGCTCCATCAATAAACTATTATTGTTGTCCTATTATTCACTGCGCCTTGTGGTGACTGTACATTTAATTTCATCTCAGCAGGAGAACAACAGAGCTGCATTAATACCTGAGTAGGTGACATGGAAAAAATTTAATTCCTGTCAGGATCTATAAATCTACATAACAATAAAACATACAACAATACATACATACATACAATGTTGCTAAGAATGAAAAGTGCTAATAGAAATTCATGATATGATACGATATGATATGATATCATGCAGGTGGGCTCATTGTACGACACGGTTCATTTCAAAGTACATCCCATGCCTCAGATTTCTGCCACAGCATCAGCTGATATAGACCTGCAAAACTTTAGCTGTGTGCTACAGGGAGACGAGATGAGGGCGTGAACATGAGCATGCAAGTGGATGTTGGTGTGTGTGTGTGTGTGTGTGTGCACAAGAGGGATTGATAAAGAAAGAGAGAAAAACGCGGGCTGCTGTTGCCGAGGCAACCATCTCTCTCCCCTCTCCTCTTTAACCCTTTCTCCTCAGCACATCCTTTTCACCTCCTGTTTTTTTTTTTGGAGTAGCAGTGCTCTCTCACTTGTTGCTGTCCTGTCACTCCATCTTTCTCTTCATCATCTCCTCATCACCACGCATCTCTCGGTCATTTTGTCTGCACACATGTGCTGTGAATAACTGTGTGATAGAGAACACTAACTATTTGTGCTAAACTGTGTTCAAGTAACTTTCACTCCAGGTGTCATTACTGACTTGAAAACATTAACGCATGCATCAACATCATGATTTGCAGCATACTGACTGGCCCAAACGAGTGAATACTGACGACCTATGCGGACCTTTTGGAGGATTTTATTTTCTCAGTATTTTCTGTTTTCACTCTTTGTAAGCTGACCAGCTAGGCCCATTTCCAGTTGTAGCATAGCATTTGCAAGTCATATATTGATTCCCTCATCTAACTAACTTCAACACAAATTTCCAAAATGTCATACAATTCCTTGAAGATTGAATTGAATGAATTTGGGAATATCAGTCCAAATCAAACATCAATTCTCAAACAAAGGCTCATTATGATGCAGGTCTGTAACATCCTGGGAGGTGAAAGTGCCCAACTGAAAGCATTACCTCTCTTAGTCTCTTACCCCCACCCCCGAAGATGCTCAATTCCACAAGCAGCTCAGGTCCTACACACCACTCAGTAACCTGCTCAGTCCAAGGACCAGCGTGTAGGATTCAGTGCCATCTGGTGATGAGGTTGTAGACTGCAGCCAACTGAATATGTCTCCTCTCCCTTTTGCAGCATATAGGAGAATCTACATTAACCTTCAGGTTGAGAACCAATGGCTTCCACTAGAGAAAGTGTTGCTGTGGGCTGCTGTAGAAACATGGCAGTGCAACATGGCTGCCTGTATGGGAGAGACCATACCTGTGCGTAGCTACAAAATGGCAAATTCTGAGGCGAACGGGTGATGAATCAGGTGATTACACACAAATGACAACATAATGATGAACATTACTTTCTCTGTAGTCTACAGACTGGTGTTTTAATCCTCAAGGAGCAGTTTGTTTGCTGTTTGCAGTCTCTCCCTCTCTCCCTCTCTCTCTCTCTCTCTCTCTCTGTGTGTGTGTGGTCAGCATGATCTTTTATCTTCTAGACCTTGGTCTCACATTTACTAAGTAAATAGCATTGGTCTGTCCAAATACTGTAAATCATACATGGCTGCCCAGACCTTTGATATAATATATCCTGTTGCTAGGTAACTGTAAATTGGTAAAAATGTAGGTACTTCAAAATACTTCTTCACCAACGAGAAAGAGAACGGGCAAACAGAGAGAGAGAGAGAGATAAGAAGGGAGAAAACGGCAGAGTGGTGCTGTGGATATCTTGGTTAGATGCTGCCATTGAAAAAAAAGCTGAGCAATGTTCTGCAAACAAATGGCCCTCCTAAAGTCACAAGTTTCAAGGCTAACGTGAGCTGTGTCACTGAAATGGAGGAATTTGCTTGTGGAACTGCAGCACCTCCACCACAGTCATCTGTCCTTTTGACCCCTCTTCTCCGTCCATCTTGTCCACCTCTTTCCTCTGTCTCACTCATTCTCCACAATCCAGTGAACTCTGATCCATAACTCACACTCACAGGCCAATCCTTCTTTTATGAGTGTGACGCCCCATCCACACACACACACACACACACGCATACACCACCTCATCCTCATAATTCAAGATGATGCACAATGGAAGGAGCCTTGGTTAGAGGGGGTGGGGTGAAAGTGGGATAATGACAGTTAAACAGATGAGGAGGTTTTGGTCTTAGAAAGCATATCAAGTGATGGAGACAGCAACACTGAAAGGCAGACAGAGGGGCATTTTGCCAAAGGTTTGAGTTCAGATTGGCACATGTGAGGATTCTCCTCAGACTGTCTAGCTCTCCAAGAGTAACAAGAGCAAATCTGTAACAACATCAGTGATATTTCACAGTTTAGGTGGAGGTAGTGTGCAACTTCACATGTGACTCTCTATCTAACTAATAGACCCCATCCTTTTTTTCCTCGCACCTCACTCCCTCCATCAATAATTTAATAAGTCTTGCTTGCCAGTGTGGCTGAAAAATTAATGTGAGCTAGGAGTGTGGGGGTGTGTACTGCTACAGGGATGATGAATGGGGAGATGGGTGCCATCATAGCAGGGTGGGGGACAGATGGGCTGCTGCGAGCAGGTATGGGTGAAAGGCTGAAATGCTTTATAGTAGGTCGGGTAGTGAGGATACAGAGTGGATGCCAAAGTAATAGTATTATTGTATGTTAAATTACTGTAGAAGTGTAAATCTAGTATAAGTACAGTGTGATTTGCTGTTGCTGAGTGATATCACCATTTTTCTCTGTTTCAGACTGGAATATCTCAACTTTTGAATGGATAGCTGTATAGTTGCATAGACGTGCACATTCCCCAGTGGATGAACCCTTGGTACACTGGTCAATTAACTGGTTATCATCAGGTCAGCATCACCACTGAAAAAACGTAACTCTGGAAGGTGGAATGGCTCAAATTGTTGACACTTTTCTGCCAATGCCATGATGTGCCTCACAGTCACTGATCGTCTTGATGTTGGACTGATTTTTCTTTATGAGGGAACTTGTAGCTTCTGCTTTTCTAACCTCAGCACAATGTGGTTGCATCAACATGAACATCAGCAGATCTGTGAAAAAACGGACAGCCTTTCCTTAATTTCATTTGAAAATCACAAGATTTTTGGATCAGATGAGAAATATAATAGATGTGTGTATTGATTGCAAAGCAAAATTGTAATTTTTTTGTTTGCAGTGCTGGTTGAGTCAACCCATCCTCCACCTCTGACCAGATGATAATGTGGAGATATGGATAGAAAGGGGAGTGCTGAAAGTCTCCTTACTAAAATAAGTGGTGAGTCATTGGCACTCATCAACAACCCCATCAATCCCCTGCAGTTATATTGTGGTCATTTTGCACTATGAGGCAGTAAAATTCTTAATGCATCTTTAAGTCACTCCAGATAAGATGTGCTTGTTAAAATGACAAAATGGAAAATGTACTGCCTGGCACAGCCTGACTTCACACAACAGTGAAAAAGTACATGGCTGTTTGAAGTGTTTTTGCAATTTGAGGGGTCACATAAACTGACACCTACAACAAAACCTTGCCTATTGAATTTTGCTTTCCAATCTCCACAAGGTGTTCTTATAGAAATTCAGCAAGCCTGCTCTTTGTGTGTGTAAAATTATAACCATGAATCCTACATTAAAAAGGAGACTCAAGACATATCCTGACAGTATCAGCTTAACTAAAAGCACATGATTTTTAGCTTTGATTTCCTCTGGGAGGCCACAGCAACATCCCCCTGATCCACCTGGACCTGCCCAGTACAAACACGATGTAACTGAACAGCAATCGAGACGGCAGAAAAAAACCCAACGCCATTCCAAATGACAGTTTGATGGTGATTGCCTTGACAAGGGTGGTTTTTATTCATTTACCTCCATCATCCTGATTTTCCAAACTGGCCAGCTTTCCTGACCTCAGATAATTACTGTGCATCGTGAAAGGCACCTTCAATCTCACTGTTGATTTTGCTCATAAATAAAGGTTAAGATAAGAGCATTATGGTGTTATTTACCGATTTGTGCTGTGTCAAAGGTGAACTGAAGCACATACCGTTTCAGCCTCGGCCTCATTTTCAACTTCAGCACAAAACAGCCTTGTCTGAGGGCACAGAAGAAGAGCATAATGGGGTATCTTACTTGATAAGGTCTCAAGTAGGTCCACTGACTGCTGCACAGTCCGGCATGGACAATGACAGTGGGGGTGGGGGTGGGGTGAAGAGCAGGAGGAGAGAACCCCGAGGGCGCTAGACGCAATCAGACAAAGCTGTGCTGGACACCAACAGCAGTGTGGGCTGTAGTGGGGACAGACCCAGGCCCAGCCATTCCACCATACAGTCACCATATGGCTCTTCTAAGGCAGACCTCTCCTCTCCTCCTCTCCCAGAGCGCGAGGAGAGGGACAGGGAGAGGAAGAGCTTGTGTGTGACAGAAAGATAGCGCTTTTGAGAGCATGGCAGTGAACATGATTGTGAAAGAAAGCAAAAGATATGGAGGAGCAGGACTCTCTAGAGGTGAGTCTGCTCCGAAGGGGCCAGAGAGAAAGGAAAGACGGAAGGTGGAAGGCCAGACAGACTGGATGGTGTATATGATGTATTTTCACTCCAGTAGGCACACACACTTAGTGAAAAATTGAGGTGAGAGAGACATGCAGAGGTGGACTTCTGCACGCATGAATAAAGCAGCCAAATTAAAGCAATCAAGTGCACGACTTTGTCAGAGGTAAGTACAAGAAAGCTTAAAAAGACTCATATGCCAAATGCGTGAAACTTCTAGTTTTTTATTATTAATACTCAACACTTCATTTTGTTCATCATGTACAAAGAGAAAGAATAGTCTTAATTGAGCACTTATAATTGTAGATATCAGTATTATCCTTATTAGAAGTACCTTAATGATGTTTTTTTCTTTTTTGCAATTTTTGTCATGATGTGATTAATTTTTGTTATTGAGATTACTTTGATCGTTTCCATACAAAAAAAGGTAACTGTCTTCCCCAATATTCAGTATTTACACAACCTGTACAATTATTTGTTTTTGTGTGGTTTTCTGTTTGTATGGTGTAAAAATTTTGGCATTAATTGAAAGAAAAGGGCCACAAAAAGAGAAAAGAATGGCCAAGAATAATATTTGTATATTGTTATGTATACAATTGGTACTATTCATATATTACACTTGATTTTGTCAACCCATGTTAAATTTAATCAGGTTATGCAGCTTCTGTGTTTTCACAAACCTGTTCACCTTGTGAAATACATTTTGGAGCAACCCCTTATGTCACGTCATCATTAATTCATCCACATTCAATCAATCCACTCTCCAGTTATGGATGATAAAGATGAAAAACAGCAATATTAACAAACAAAACTGTACACAATTTAATAAAAAATTTGTATGCATCGATATAAAGCAATATCAATACATGTTAATACACGCACACACAGAAAGAACTGTGAAATATTAGTAAGTAACAAGTTCTGTAATGGATTAGCGTGAACTGGTATATTACATGGCTCTTCATGATACATCAGTCATATTCACAGTATAATCCTCCTGTCTGCATGAGATCAAATTACACACGAGTGACTAAAAATATCAGTCACCATGAACAAACCTGTCAAATGCTTTTCCTCCAAAACATAGTAAATGCAAAAATACATTTTCACAAGTCACTTTGAAGCATTGAATCGATCCCTGCAGCTGACCATGTCATGCTGTTATTTGGTCCCCGTGTGTCAGTACTCCTGACACAAAAACACATGGTAGCTGAGGTGGGAATTACATCCTCCTTCATGATATTCCAGCCCACTAACTAGCCAGAGTCATAACTTGTGTTGTTGAAAAAAAAAAAAAAGTGACACAGTGTTTAGCTCTAGATGTAGTGTTTGAATGCGTTGTGGCGTGCCCATGTGTAAAGAAGGAAGTCTAGAACCAACCTGGCCTTAGGGGAAATAAAGGCTTCTGACGAGTGCTGCTTACTCTGCAGTGCCGGCACAACCTGTGTGTGCCTGCTGCACAGCGAAGCAGCTGGAGGTGGTAAAGGCCTGATGTACAGCTTCACCAGCGTCAGGTGCACATCCACTTTCCAGCCAGCGGCTGTAACTTGGCCTTATCTCTCAATCCAGAGCAGGAAAAAACTGCAGGTCCTGACATATTGGCACAGACAATCTGCAGTAATAAGAAATGGCTTATTGCAGATGAGGTGAATAAACATGGTAGCGTGTGTGAAAAATATGCAGAGTTTATGTGCACACGGGCACATTTTTCACTTTTCAATCAACCCTCTAGACATGAAAGCAGTTGAGAAGAAAAACAGAGGAGAGATGAATTTCTTCTCTTTGGGCTATGGAGAAGATTATAGAGACTTATTGAAATCAGTGGCACACAGAGGAAGAGCAAGGGAAATCATTTCTGACTGCATGGGGACAAAATTGCATATGTACACAGCAAATTACAAATGATCTTTCTCGTCTCACACAGAGCAATAAGTAGTGCACAAAGTTGCACAAAATAAATTAGAATCTAAAGAATTTGAGCGTTTGCAGCTGTCAAATAACACTGTTTAGAAAATATGTGAGTTAAAATATAGCAACAAGTTGGTTCTCTGGAAGCCAAGCCCAACATTGAGGCAAATATGACAGAACAAACATTTCACCTTTGAATAAGGGGTTGCGCAAATGCATTTCAGCTTCAAATTGATCCTCAATAAGATGAAACTGCACCTGTCTGGTGCTGTAGTCTTCAGCAATATGAACAGAAGCAACACTGGAAACTCCAGTCTGCTTTTGTGTGTATGTGCATGTGTGTACATAAATATATATGTGTGTGTGTGTGTATTATATCTTCCTTTACCACAGTGATGTCTATCCCAAACATAGAGAGGGAACAGGATAGGCTGGGCCGACAATGGCTCGAAATTCTGTGTGCAACAATCACCGTTAGAGCCCAGAACTCCCCAAAAAACAAACACCCCCCCCCCCTCAAAATAAAAGAAACGAAAAAGTGAAACAAATAAACAACAACAATAATAATAATAACAAAAAAAAAAACAAAACAAAACATAACGGGCAACCAAAAAACAAATGTTTTGTAAATTTTCAACAAGGATTGCTGCTTAAAAATGAAGGATCACAATAGACTGTCTCTATATGCAAATATCATCTATGTATACATGTAATATTGTATCACATAAATGTGTAGATAATTGAATCAATCTGAAAAAGCATGAAGAAGAGCTTACCTTAAAAAGAGAGAATCTAACACAATTCAAGGGAAACTTAGCAAAGACTTCTAAAACTAAACTTTCCCCTTTATCACCAAACGTCTACACCTACAATAAATTATCCTCAATTTTCCAACACTTTAGTGAAAATAAGAAAAAGCATAATTCTTAACATAATCAGTATACTGATTGGTAAACTATCATAATCAAGTAAACATGAAATTGAAAGAAAAAAAGGTTCAATTATATCACTTATGATTAGTAATATTTGCGTCTTAACTATACTTTGCATATTTTTGTTAATGTGTTTTTTGTTTTTATGAATTTTTTATTATTGTTTTCTTTATTTCTTAAATTGCTGTAAAACATATTGAAAGTTACATCCTGTCTGTCTGTTAACTGTACAAAGTGAAAAGAGTTTTCAATATATTATTTACAAGCAAAAGGTTGAACGTACTAGTACTGACGCTGATTGATGCTCACTCTGATTTCCTGCCTCTGCGCCTTCTGAGTTCCTCACTGTTTCCCCCATGCTCTCCTGCCTCCGTCTGACACCTTGTCGCTGATAAGGACTGACCTGAACTTTCAAAAGGTGTGCGTATAAAAATTCCAGAGATCCCAATGTATTTCTTGGGAGAGTCATTTATTGGGGCTGGGGTTTGTGGAGGGGGGAGGATTCTGTTTCATTTAAGGCTAACTCAAATCAGTCTCACCTGGACAGTGTTAACAGAGGCCTTTCATTTACACACACACACACACACACACACACACAGACACACACGCACGCACACAGGCCAACCTATTACATTGGTGCATTTAGATCAGAGTATGAGATAAAGTACGCACTGACAAGGATCACACTCAACACCCTCCAGCATTCCTGCAGCCCTTGAACTTCTGACACCAGCAGCTAATCGAAGATCAATCCTTTAAATAACTAACAGAGGCTTCCTTTTTCTGTACGCTAATATGATGAGTCATCATCAGACAGCTCAGGGGTGGGGGCGGGAGAGGGAGGAGGAAGGTGATTGGATGATAAGGCATGTCTACTGAGCGCCTGAACCTACACTGAGTAAAAGGTCCTGTGCAATAAATGAGGCCTCTCTAGAAAGACTATCTACATTAGTCAAAGAGAAAAACAAAGGAAGGAGAAAAGCCTGAAAACTTTAGCAAGATGGCTGACACCTCAATCAGTGTTCAAGAGGCCTCTCTCAAATAGACATCCTCCTCCTTTATCAGCGTCGTTGTCACGGGGAGACAACACTTCTCCTACACATTGTGGAGCGTTTTGCCTACATTAACGACAGTGCATATATTGTCCGGACAGAGCTTCCTGTGTGCGTCTCTCAGGCTGCTTACATGAGTGAAAAGTAATGCCATCTACAAGATACTAGTGAGAGGCCGAAAAAAGAAGTAAGTGCCTGGTGACTGTTATGTAACCTGAATAAAAGAAGTGGTCTAAAGGCTGCCGTGTTGTGAAGTGAGACCCATGGGCCTATCTGTGACAGTGAGACATCCTGAAACTGCATCATAAAGCACTGCCCATCCTTGACATATGAAATTATTTTACAAAGTTATAAAACATCTATGAACGGCGTCTTGTATCTAAACCATCGGGGTGCGGCGTCTCAAACCTGCTGTAAATATTTACTGCAGTTTTGGCTCATAAATGTAAAGTAGAGAACGCCACAGCAGCCTGAAAGCATGCCAGTCCGCCCGATGCTGTCGCGCTGAGGACCACACGTGAACTGGAGGACACATCCACTGGAGACCATTAAGGCACGTCCTTCCTCTCAGTAGCTTCAGCCTCTGACGAAATGTGTTGTTCACAGTAACACAAGTTCAGACCAACAAAAATTGTATGTGTTTAAGTGTGTGTGTGTGGACTTGATTTGTGATGTCAAGTAAGGATCTGTTGGCTCTAAATGTGCCTTCGAGATCCGTTTTTTTCCAAGAGGAGCGTATAAATGAGTGAGCATGGAGTAAAATATTGTACAGAAAACAGAAAAACAGGAGTTGAGGACTCAGTCTTTCTGGTTTGGTGGTTGAACTGACAACAACATTCCTGCTGCCATCAGAGGCAGACAGGATACGGTGTCAGACACTAAAACAGTAGTGAAATATTCTACCAACAGAACATAAAACAAGAAAAACTTAGTGATATCATAAGCTGCGTTATCATAATCAATACTAACATCTTTGTTATTCACAATGTTATGAGTATTATTGTTGTTCTTATACCCTGTTTTTTTCTATAAGAATATCTTATTATCATTCGTGATTGTATTTCTCATAGCAAACAAGATCAGCTCTTTTGGCGTCAGGGGTGAGGAGGAGGAACGGGGGCTGGGAGAAAAGAGGGAGAACAGAGGAGTGGGGCAGGTGCAGGATGGAGAGAGAGATGGACGAACCAGGCTGTCTCCTTCCAAAGAGAGAGGAGGACAGGGAAGCAGGACAGGGAAGCAGCAGCCATCTCCTGGTCGACGTGAAAATGTCTCCTTTCTGTGGTGACACAGGGGCAGATGGGCAGTTTGCTTCTCTCTCCACTTTTGCAGTCTTTCGTCATGAGCTCTCAGCGGGTAGCCATCAAGTCACACTACACTCACACGTCCAATATCAAACTAAGATGAGGTGCGATGTCTCTGTGATAACCAAGTACATTGACTTCTGCCTCACTAGTGGATGAAGCAATGGACTTGAGTTGAGGGGAATGTTAACTGACTGTGTTGGGACATAAAACTAGAGTAGCTTTGGCCATTTCTGAGGCCTCCTCAGAGTGTCCTGATTTTTTACCCAGATTTTGTTTAAAAAAAAATAAAAAAAAAAATTCAAGACTTTTTCCTTTAATCGCATTTTTCTATTTCACAGCTTCACTGCCTCTCATCTTGCTGGCTGACTATGGGCTCTGTTTGCAGTGTGTGGACAGCATTGTTAAAATCATCCCTGATCTCTTCACACTGCAGGCCTCGACTCCTCCTCCTCCTGTCATTATCTGACACCCCCCCCCCCATCCCCCCCAGTTTTTCTCTCACACGTCAGACTCTATGCTGGAGAGTTTCTCATACACATGGCCATTGCTTCCATTGAAGGGACGTGGGGGGCCGACCCCCAGCATGGAGCCATGGTGGTTCATTCCACCGAGGCTGAGCTCTTTTGGGAATCGGGGGGCTACATTGGACATCACCCCAGCCGTGGCAGTGGCCGGCAGGTATGACGTCGTGCTCATCTGGCCCCTGAAGTCACTTCGGCTGTTTTTGGCAACTTGTTGCTGCTGCTGTTGCTTTTTCATGTAATATTGTTTGGCTCCATGCATCAGACACTGGTCATCCCCAAAGGTGGGTATAAAGGGGTTTTGGTTTACCCGGTCAGGGTAAAGAGATTTGGATAAAGAGAACGCTCCCCCTCCTCCACTTTCCATCAAAGAACTATCCCGCTCTCTCATGTCTCTATCTCCGATTGAGCGGCGGTGGAGGCCCTCTCCACCTCTAAACAGGCCAAATGGTGAGCCAGGTCCTTTGCGGCCATCACCTCCATAAAACAGCGGGTCCCTGTCTCGTTCCCTTTCTCTCTCCGAACCCCCGTGGCGCTCAAATATATGTGCGAAGGGGCTGGTGCCCTCCATGTAGCGTTCTTTCTCCTTCAAGCTAACACTCCTGGGTGGGGGCAGCATCCCTCCCATACCTGGACCACTCATCACTCCACCTCCTCCTAGTCCACCCATCAAACTTCCCATTCCACCTGACTCCTCTTTCTGAAGGTCAACAAATGTGTCATATGAGTGTTGTCGTCTAAGTGGCTTGCCGAATCCTCCACTCTTCCTTCTTTGCTGGGCCTGAGATTGAGACTGAGGGCCTGCACCTCCTCCCCCACCTTTGCCTCCCCCCATTTGTTCCAAGAGGTGGTTGTTGTCCTCGCTGATATCATATAGGTTTCCTGTCTTTTTACAGCCCTCGCAGCGCATGCACGTTGCAGAGCTGGGGCGGCTATTTCCTCCGCCTCCTGAGGACCCGCAGCTCATACCACCACCATACCCACCACCTCCGTGCATGGACATCTGCTTGCCTCCCCCACTAGCCCGACAGTTTCTGCACTCCCACTCTCCCCCTGCCAACCCAGATCCACCCCCGCTCTTTGAATCCGATTTTTTGGGTTTGTTCTTAAGGAAGTCATCCACTGGAACCAGGGAGGTGCAGGCCCCCACGCTCCCATCTCTGTTCCCTGGGCCTTCTGTCAGGTCCACATGTTCCCACTGAGGGACGCCCTCCTTGGGCCGAAACTGGTCCAAATAAAAATCTCTTACGCTCTCCTTTTCTCTGAAGAGATAGGAGTTCCCATCATTGTTTCCTCCTCCACCTCCACCTCCTCTCTTGCGTTCAGAGGGTAGAAGTGGTGGGGAGGTAGAGCGGCGGCTGTGGTAGTGGTGGTGGCTGATGTGGTATGGTTTCCTCCTATAGCCCAGCTCAATCTCATCCAGCTCCCGTCTGGATTTGGCAGAGGCTGGCCTCTTTTTCAGGCTATCACGGTATTGTTTGCGCTTCTTGGCATTGCCCTCCAGGTTCCCATAAGTCACCGTGTGTGTGGAAATGTCGGAGACATCTGAGCGTATATTACCATCCTCATCTCCTCTCCCTCCACAATAGCCATGGCCAGGGATGTAGTTGGAACTTGACGCACCCCCTTTAAAGGTGAATTTCCCATACAGGTCTGGCAGGCCACCCTTAAAGCTCTGGCCTGAGGGAGGTGTCTGTCCTGACAGTAGGTCAAATTTGCTCATGTTCCTGTGGGTGAGAGCTGAGCAGGGCTGGGTGGTGAAAATAGGAGCCACCCCTCCTCCCAGGCTGTCACAGTCAAACATACCGCCCTCCAGAGAACTAGCACTGCCCAAACTATGGGGCCTGTTGGCAGGAGGTCCGCTGAGTCCTAGCGTTGAGCCATGGTGATGCAGATAGTGGTCCTGGTACAAATTGCTGTCTTTTAAGTGGAGGTTGCCAAATGTCCTCTCCACTTCACTGATGTAGTCGCTGAACATGTTATCTTCTGGTAGGTAGGGAGCCTTGCAGTCCGAGTGGCCTGCCAAACTGCGCCGGTGTTCGGAAATATCATACACAGAGGATTCGCGACGGATGAAGTCCAGAGCGCTGTGCGGTGAGCCATTCACCCCAGACAGGGAGGCCATGTTCTTGGCGGTGCGCAAGAGGCGCATAATGTTGGAATGAGTGTTGTTCATGGTGGCTGATGGGGAGTTCAATGCTGAGCTGCTTTTCTCCTCGATCTGCACCCCGTGGATACAGCTGTAGATTCCCTGTATGAGGGAACACAGGCATAACAGAGCTTTAAAGACTGCACATTTGAAATTCAACTATTACTGTAGTCTACATCGACACAAACAATAGACATGTGATTACCCTGACCACCCAGCTTTTTTGAAACCTCGATGACGAAACCCTTTCCAACAATGTACATATAATTTAAATGCAGTAACACATTCCAGTGTTAGATGAAGCGAGCACACCCATTGAAGATTCAGAGAGGATCATGTTGCTGGATGGAGCATGATTGATAAAGGCAAAGAGGCTGTAAAAAACCCAGAGTCCCACCGGTCAATACTTCCAATCAATGTGATTAGAATTCAGCTGACAATATCCCCCGGTAGTTATTAAACACCTCAGCCCCATTAACCCTCCGAGCTACTGGCCACAATGCAATCCCCTCTGAAGACAAAGGCCAAGCCAAGGAGAAACTTGCCGGACATTACAGTGACAGAAAGATGAACTGCCCCATTTGCATTCAGTGATGTACAATACAATATTTAGATAAAAATGAATATAAAAGGAGGGCACAAACCAGGCATGACAGATGGGTACGGTAAAGGATTGAATCAATTCTGAACAATGATTTTGCTCAGTATTTCTGGGCAGCTGTAGATAGCTGTGGAAATAAAGGGACGCCTTTAATCAATAGAAATCAAAGATAAGCTGACCTATGTCCTGCACTCCTTGGCAGAGGTCAAGATTCTGCCAAAAGGTTAGGGGTCAGTGACGGTCAAATATTCTCTAGTGTTACGGTACAAGTCGTCACTGTCTGTCCTTTTCATCCGCTGATATGACTCATTGACCCTTGGTTCTCCTTCCCCTGGCCACTCGTTTCTGGTGGTTAATTAGCTGCATGGACAGTGCCTGCATTGCAGCAAAAGGGCCTTCATCCCTCATTCGGGCGGTTATACATAATGTTATTACTTCTTTCAATTTCACACTGTGTTAACAGCCAAGAATGTAAAGCTTGACAGTGGCTGAAACCACATATCACGCTTGACAAAATGACTCAACAGTATTTATGAAATATGGAATTTGAGTGAGGATCTTGAGGCACAGGACGAATATATACACCCACCTGCGTGATATTCCAGCTTTTTTTTTTTTTACATTGAACCATCTTTCAATGTTTGGCTGGTCCTTATCTGTCTCATCTCTGTTTCTTTTTTCCATCTGTCTGTTTGTATAATTTGCCATACTTCATCTCTTTGTTTTTCTTCTTTTATTGTCCTGATTACATCCCCACCTGTTGCTGAAGCTGTCACTGATCTTTCCTCTCATGAGAGATCTATGACATAATCACATCTCGAGCCGAATTTTTTTCACCAGCAACCACCTTAATGTGTGGATTATGTTGCCACCATTACATTTTTCAAGATTATGTTGTATTGAGTAGTGTTTTTGTTGGAGGGCAAGGTCAAACTGCACATTTGTGTGTTTTTTAGGTTTTTTCATGCACACACACACGAACAGGCCACACTCAGAGAGACAGATAGACTAATACTGTAGTGTATTAAATCTTGGACATTTAACAAAGAGATTTCTAGTTCAACATCAGAGTTTGTCTTCTCCGCATGCCCACATATTGTAACAGTTGGCAGCCTGCAGCCAGCCTGGTGCTACAGTAGCTGGTTATTTGGACAAAATGCGAGAATAGCAATAATTTTGGCCTGAGGGTTCCTATGAATTTTCAATCCACCGGGGAATCACAGCAATATCTATGATTACACTGGCAGATAGATGTAAGAAATCAACAAATAACTTGTGGCCCCACTGATTGCATATAGAGGAGCTATTGTCCATGGTGTGTCTTATAATTTAACTCTGCCCATATGCAATGCAAGTATGTCGTACTCAATGCAAACAAACACAGCCATGATGTGATGTGATGGTCGTGAAAAAAGGAGCGATAAGCCTCTAATACATTTACTGTTCTAAAGTCATTCGAGACTTTTTAAATTGATATAATTCATTTGTTTCAGTATTGCGGGTGGGACCTGGAGGAGCAGGTAGCCAGGGGAGAGCTGCTCACAAAGCTGCTGAGCCCCTCTGAGGGTAGCATTAACCGACCATGAAGCCATGAGTCAGGCCACGTGACTCACGCCAACCGTGACAGATGTCTCATTTTTTACACTGCTGAGTCTAAATGTTAATTGCGGCAATAACAATAAAGTTTATTGGATTATGCTGTGAAATTAAAAAAGCGGAATCAATGTCAGTAGCAGTGCGAGAAAGAAGAAAGAAGAAGGGAAGAAACGGCTGAGACTGGAGGGACATCAGTGGGGGAAGTGAGAAAGAGACAATGTGACACTTTAGCTGAGGATTGTAGAAAGATAATAAACAATAATGTCCACTGTTGTTTTGCGATGTCCCAGCGCTGCGCTACATATGCAAATGAACATTCGATGAATATTTACCCCTGAATATCTTAACACAGTGAATCGGACACATAGTGTTCATTCATGTCACATTGTAGAAGAAACTGAGGTAATTTCTGTAAATGAGAGAAATCACGGAATGCTATACAAAGCATATTGCTTCCAGATTCAGTTGCTATACAAATTGCAATGATGTAATGATCACAAACAAGGCCAAGCCGTGTGTCTTTGAAAATGAGAAGTCAACCAACAGTTAGGCAACTGGTATTTTATGCTCCTTCCACACAAACAGACACACACACAAGGCAACAGCAACAACATAAAATTAACACCATACAAAATAATCAAAGTTGGGCGCTGGAGCGTAATGTTAGAGCAGAGAGGGGGAAATGTTATGTTGTTTTTGTTTTTTGTTTTTTTCTTGAGCTTTCTTGGCACAAGCAGCTCTGGCACCACAGCAGCATATCAAATGGAGAGAGAGAGCAGGCAGCAGTTTGTGGCCCTCTGCTGTAAATTAGCCACGTAGTTTAGCCCGGAGCAATTCACCTTCAGAGCCGCACGCTGAATTACACCGCAGCCATGTCAAAACAATTGGAATGCAAATCAAATACCTCTGGGGTGACTTTGGCCCCCTGGGATCCGGTAATCTACCCTCACCAGGGCTGTGGCTGATTTTAGTTGAGTGAAATATTGATTTCAGCTCAACATTTTGTAAACATTTACCTCATGGACTCAGACAACCCTAAACCTCAAAACAAAAGGAGTTAGCTCCTGTTCCTGTTTATAATTTGGAGGTGAGAATTTGGTTTGGTTAGCCACGTAGGATATATACTCTTTCTTTTCAGACACATTGGGGAGGGTAAAACTGAAGATGGAGGGATGATTAAATAAATGCAATGCTGTCAGATAATCTTCAGATAGGAAGATTCAGCAAAAACATTAATTGGATAATTACAATGAACTTACTAGTTTGTATCCACGTTTCCCCATTTTCTCCACTGACAAAAACCAAACTTATCAACATTAGGATAGCAATGTTTCGCGCTTAGCCCTTCAACAAGTGTTCACGTTAACGATCAGCTCTCACAAATTATAAAGTTCACCCACAAATGGAAATTTGGTCTGTGTTTTTAAATTTTAAAATACAGCGTTCCTTCATCTGTGACTCAAAGCAAACATGAATAAATACAAACCCCACTTTACGTAGTGCTCCTTATCAGGTGCTATAGCAAAAGTGTACTAGTTTTTGGAAGTTATCATCTTTGGTTTTAACTCTGGCAAAGACAACAGAGTTGCTGCTGAAAGCTGTACGGAAGTTGTTAATTTTAATTTATGTCAGTCATGGCACAATTTGGGAAGTGTGCCAAAGTGTGACTCTCCTGGGCTTATGCTTGATTTCAGTGCTTGGAAACGCAAGCAAGGTGTTAAATGTGGGCTGGCTTGGTCTCGAACAGACAGAAATCTGTAAATGAGAACATTTGAAAGCAAATACAACAGTGGTAATTATGCTCCAGTTGGACACTTGAGCTTCAAATATGAACAAAAACTGTATTTTTTTTTGTAATTTCTCACCCTGCTAATGGTGAAGACGAAGCCTGGCCGGCCGGAGCACACACCCATGAAGCAGAAGCGAAGCTGCCAGTAGAACCAGTGTTCACAGATGAAGGTGATGAGCGACAGAGCCATGGCCGCACCAAGCATGTAGAAGACACCGGCCATGTTGTCTACGTCCAGCTGGCTGGACATCACTTCATTCTTCTCATGGTGGCAGATCCCCGTTAGCCACAGGGACTCTAGCTCCTCCATCTCACCTGGATGGATGAAAAGGTAGTGACACAATGAGGGGAAATATGGACAGGGGAGAAAGAGATTGAAGGAAGAGAGAGAATGACAGTATGAAGGGAGAAACAGATGGTATGGGGCATGAAGAAGGCAGAGACAGATGGATGAGAAGGCAGGACACGGTGACAGTTAAGAGTTAGAGGAAGTGTGATAGAAGAAGAATAGAAGTGGACAGAAGAATAAAGGACGCAAGACAGGATAGGGGCATGGTGAGGACAGGGAGAAGTGTTTTTATAATTGGTATGAAAATTGAAATAAAAGTGCAGAGAAAAAGGGAGAAGGAATGTAAAAAATGTAGCAGAAAGAAGGGATATGATGTAATAACAGGATGGGTATCAGAGGACATGAGGGATTGAGAGATGATGCAACAGAAGACAAGAGGAGGGGAGATGGCATGGGGGAGAGGTTGAAGGGGAGAGTTAGAAGTGATACACGGCTCTCAGTTTTGAAGTAAGCTTTATAGCTGGGAGATGAAGAGACGGCCATCGGTCACTTATCTGATCTGAACGCATCTCCGTTCACCACAGTGTCTGTGGATTTTAAAACAAGTATCTAAAGAAAGACCATTGCTGTCCGCAATCACGCAGGTATAGAAACAGATAAATCCAATATATAATTTTTAAAAAGGTTTTTAAAAAAAATAGAATGATAGAATAAAAACAGGATAATCTGTTCAATCAGACTATCAGACATTTCCATGCATGTCAGTGTGTGTGTCTGTGTCTGTGTGTGGGTCTGCGTGTGGGTTTGTGTGGTTGCCACTGCGTCTGATGCTGGTCCCTGAGCTTCTGGTCTCTTTGTGGGTCACCTTCTGTTTTATCATGGGCTGTTCTCTATCAAAGCCATCGCTTAATTAATCATATATTCAGCCGCTGTCGCTGCACGTCAGCGTGACTCTTACACCGGAGCACTGACTGGCCTCTGAATAACAACGTGAGGCTTCACAGCAGTCAAACTCAGACAGGAGCATCACAGACGGGCCAGTAAACACACACGAACACAGTCATCCTCTCGTCATACCTGCCGATACGTAAATGGTTACTGCAACCCTTTTGAGACTATTTTGATGTGACAGCTTTCAGGTTGATTATTGGTCATCTAATATTAGAAAGGGAGGGCACACCTGGTGTTGGGATGCAAAAGCTGTCCTTGACTGGATTTGCAGCACAGGTAAAAGGTATAAAATATGAAAGTAAGAATGTTACTAAATTTTTTTAGGTGACATCAGAGCTAACAAATTACTTTTATGAGCATAAAAGTGTTTTACAGCAATTAATGTGCCTTTTTTTCATAGTACATGGTGATAAACATTTAAACATACATACACGAAAAAAAGAAAAAAAGAAAAGATGTCTCAGCAGCATTTCAATGTCACTGGGCCTTTTATACTAACCAGGATTCAGTTCTCAACCTTCAAATTGTCTATTTCATTATTTACTCCTGATTCCTGCATGTTAAAAACGTCTGTGGACATTTATCGCACAAAATACAACATTGACATGAGAGTTAGCCGTTGTCCTGGGAAACAGCGGTACTTTTTTTTTTAGCAATAATATTAGCTATTTCCAAATGTCCAGAAGGTCATGGGATAATGGGATAAAGTTATAACAACCAAGAAAAAAGACTATCCATTTACAAAAACCATGACAGTTTTCCAGTTAGTAGAGGTAAGTTATTTTTTGTCTTGGCAACACTTTGTGTTTTTTGTAATATGTAAATATAGTCTGTGGTTCAGTGCTTAGTTTGAAACAGATCAATTTAAACTACTGTATTTCTAAAATAACACTTTTTGACCATGTAGCCATAATTTGACATTTCTGTAATTATTTATTATATTGTTTTCTGGCAGAATTAGATGAAAAGCTCAATGCATGTTTTGTGTCTGTAAACTAAATATGAAGCTGAAACCAGTTAAATTAGCTAAATTAGCTTAGCACAAATAGAGAAACAGTTTACATATCTAAATGGGACAGCAACAAAATCACTATTAGCATGTAGCATGTTTCATTGGATACTTTAAGCTTGGCGAAAACATCGCTAATGCTATGCTATTTTGCTGGTAATTGCGAGTTGAGCTAATTGTTCATACTAATCCAAAATACCAGCTGCTGGCAGTCGCTCAATTTTATACAGACATTGAAGTGATATAAAACTTCACATTAAGCTCTCCTCCAGAAAGCAAATGAGGCATTTTTCCTTGAACTAATTCTCTTCATTCTTTATAGAGTAATGCGAGGGAATGAATGAAAGGGAATAAACAGAACTGAGAGAATGATAATTATACTGGACAGTTGAAGGCCTTGAGGAGTTTTTCAACAAACTTTTTGCTTCATTCCTGTTTCCTTCTCTTCAGTTCTTGCCAATATAATAGTGAAAAGTATGGAATTCAACCATTTACTAACAGCGGTGGTTTAGAGGTCAGTGTTAGATAAAAAAGTTGAAGAAGGAATTCTTTTCTTACTCATGTCAGGTGTCTCCGATATGACGCAACAGGTATTTCAGTGGCTTCAAGGTTAAAAAGTCATGAAGCTCAGCTGAATAACTTTTAAAACTTTCCATCCAGCAGTTGATGAGAAATCACCAATGAAAATTGCAGTTTCTTTTTCTGTGTTATATTTTTTGCTCACATCTGCGTCAAAGCACCCAGACCCCTTTCCAGCCTTCATATCAGGCCACTGGACTTTCCACGTGAGTCTGATCACTTTCTAGGCCACCAGGAGGGGAGTGGATGGTGAGACGTGGCAAAGTGACATTGAAATCCTGAGAGGGGTGAGACAGGGCCACTTGGTTTGTGTACTGAATGCGGTCGCGGCAGCACAGGCAGAGATGAGATGTTACCATTAGCTGACCCATATTCACACATGGATACACATCTTATTTTAAAAACATTTACACACAAATTAGTCTTTTTGAGATTGATTTTTTTTTTTTTTTTTTTTTGGTAATACCCCAAAAAAAACAAAAAACAATATAACCTTTAATCAATAAGCCGGAGAAAATACACACAATATTCTTACTAAATTGTATGTAGGTTAATAAAAATAAACCTGTCACAAATAGGCAATCTCTGCCACCCTCTTTATCTCCCCAACACACAGCTCACTTATATACATAGGCACTATCATTTTCAGAGGCATGACCCATATTCATATGTGCGCCCACACACACACACATACGCATGAACACACACACTGTTGAAATACATTCAGAGCTATGCTGGCACCCCTAAGTGGGACACACTATAGTGGGCCTCGGCGGGCCCTTAGTTCAGGATGCTCACAACATGCTGGACCATGCCCAAATAAACTTGCTACAACACACAGGCGCCAAACTTCCATTACATTCTCATTTTGAATTGAGCTGTATATCAAAAGAGGACATTGTAAAATTAGACTGTGAAAGTCGATAAACTTGGTGAGCAGCCGTTGTCTGTGACATTTTGACTTGTTTATGATGAAGAGTTTTTGCTTGGAGACCATAAAGCATGTACTGCATGGGTCAGGAATGGACATTTTGAACACCCTTCATTTCATTCCCTCCTTGTTCCGAGATCCATTAATGCTCCGGCCAGAGCTGAAAGGAATGAAGTGTGTTTCGAGAGAACAAGCCCTGGAGAGCTTGAACAGTCTCCCATAAAAGGCAAGCATGATCATAAAGCCTCCAGCCCCCATGGTGGAGCTAAATCTCAACTTATATTTCTAGCAGCACCTTTTCTTTTTGTACTCGAAGTACAAGAGGGTGGGATTACGCTACACTTTGACTTGCAGAGCCAATTAAACGCTTAAGTCCAGCCACACAAATTCCTTACATAAACTGTGAGTTTGTCCTCCCTCTGCAAGTTCTTGTTTTGAACAGATGGGAGTGGGTGAAACCCAAAGTATGACTAACCTTTTTTTTGCGTGAGTTAAGAATTGAAAGTCTTGCAAATATTGTGTTTTACAAAACAGATACGAATTAAAGTTGTGGGCAAATAATAAAGCAGTGAACCAAATTAACTTTTGAAAGCTGGCTGTCACAATTTGGATTTTCATAGATTTGAATAGCTAGATGAAGGTCATGATGAAACTGTCCTCACTGAGCTCGCTGCTGAAATGTGGGTTTGTCTCAACATCATTTGAACTAAGTCAAATGCCAAAAGCGTGTTTTGCAGATCAATCGTATTTTACGCTGAGCCCTTCGTGAAGCTGTGCACAATCACCATATTTTATTGTTACGAGGGGTTGTGACTAATTCAGTTTTGCCACAAGATGATTTAAAATCTCTCTCGATTAAATTTTACGAAATTTTTTTGCCAGATTTTGATATACTGTCGTTCCCACTTTTGCATTTTTCAGCAATAACTCGGTGAGTAGCATGTTATGATCGATGATACGTGGTAGAAACTGTGGCCAAAGTCAATAAAATAAAACAGTTGAACAGGCCAGATTTATCTGTTGATTTTTGCTGAGCATCACATCAACACAGCTGAATGCAGTCTCAGTTCACTGGTTCACTGGTATTCACTGGGTATTAAGCGGTGCTGTAGTGATGGGAAATGTGGTTATTTTTACTGACTCAGGTCTTTTAATCTTGTTCAGTAAAATGAACAAATCTTTTTTCAAATCATTTGTTCATTTTGTTCCTTGGAACCAGTGTGGTGCTGTAGCTGTCATTTAAGTAATGACTGAAAAAGCATGGCTTTCAAACACTGAAGAGCAACATGGTTTGCTTCACTTGATATATAATACACAAGTTTGTTTTTGTCAAACTATTGAGCATCCTTTTGGGCCACAGCCAACTGAAGTTGGAATTACTGATTACTTCATTTGCCGGTTAGAGAGCTCTGCCTATCATTAAAAAATGTCATTCTATGATGGCCATTCACTTTAGCCTACTTGGTCACTAACTAACCCTAACCCTAACCCTAACCCTGAAGGCCTGTAGTGTATGAATTTGTTCCAACAGAAAGGCAAATTAAACAACCATCCCATAGCTGCATAGCTAGCATTAGCTTTCGTGCTAATGTCAGATAGCTCTCCTCACCAGTATTAATAGCATTGGTCATGTTACTGCTGTAACCATGTGAATAATGAACGGAAGACCCAAAGAGCCACAGTTATGAGTTGTGAACGAATCACTCATTCCTACACTGAGCCTGCACAGCGGCCATGAGACAAGTGAACGAAAGACCTGTTTGTGTATGAATCTGAGCCTGTGGACCAGGGAAAAAAGTTGAAATCACCCACTAAGATGACTTGTTACTCTGGAGTCATACAAAATGAACGACTCGTTCACGAGCGACACCTCACTACTATGCAGTGTCTATCAATAAATGAAGAAATAAAAAGAAAACAGCACACTGTCTCACCATCTCCAAAGAGCTGCAGGATGGCCAGGTCCACGTGTCTCTTCCAGAGTGACTCCTTCTGGATAGCAATTCCATACCCTGTTGTGGCAAAGATGTAGCCGCTGCCAA